>NW_027273856.1:15937500-16537500 GCF_046630095.1 Trachinotus anak | reverse complement strand
ATCCGTCATTGCACACACATCTGTAACCGCCGAAGAAATTCTCACACTCGTGGTCGCACTGCTTCTCATCCGCGCACTCATCGATGTCAGTGCAGATGTTCGTGTCGTTCTCCAGGTGGGAGATGTAGCCGTCAGGGCACCTGCACTGCTTCATGTCCTTACTCTGTGCTTCTGTGTTTCTGTCGCACTCAGCTGGACAGTGTCTCGTTGTGCAGTGCGTCTCACACCTGGTGGGGTCTTCGGCTGACACCCTGAACCCCTTCCTGCACGAACACTGGGGAACCCCATTGTGGATGTTACAGTCGTGCTCACACTTAAAACAAATGTCGCTGACACACACTCCATCGTGCATTTCAAACTCATCTTGGCAACTGCACTCATACCCTCCCGGGGTGTTCAGACACTTCTCACCCTCACCTGTGCACTTGTCCTTCCCCTTGCACTCGTCCACGTCCACGCAGTGCTTCCCGTCCGGCGCCAGCTCGTACCCAGGCCTGCACTGGCACACGTTTGCTTGGCCTTCCTGCTGGCAGCCCTCGGCGGCTTTGATGCAGGAGACGCCGTTGGGGTGCAGCGTTTGTCCTTTGGGGCAGGTGCAGGTGTGATGTATGGGGCTGCACTCATGCTCACAGCCGCCCCGCAGCACTTCGCATTGCCAGGGAGCCGGGATCCACTTCCCCGAGAAGCACACATGTTTCGACTCCGGATATTGGCCACCCATCTTTTCCGCCACAGCCGTGGTTCCTTGGGGAAACGCCTCCAAGTCTTTAACTTCGAAATCCCAGTAGGTGATATACTTCAGCTGTGCGCCCCCGCTTGTCTTCAAGCCAGCGCACGGAGCCTCGTCTGTATACAGGCACAGGGCTCCGTCCAGCTTGTCCCGGCACTGCATCCACTGCACCGTGAACTTCCCTCCTGACGACGCGGGGGCGGAGGGGCACAGCTGGAGACCTGGCGCTGATCCTTCGCTGGTCCCGCCTGTCAGCCAGAAACTACCGTTGACTGTGCTGAGTAGACTCTCTAATGTCATCGATTTTTCCTCACCGATCGGGAGTAACTTCGCCGACATGTGTTCGCAGCTTTTCTTGGCATCTGAAAAGTCCTTGCGCTCTTGTAAAAGCACCAAACACTTATTCCCTGCGCAATGGCCGAGCTGAGAGAGCAACGCTTCCTCCAGCCCGCACAGGAAAACCGCACAAATAAGCAGAGCTCTGGTTGTAGGAGTCATGATGTCGATGTTAGAAAAACCGACGGGGGTAAAAAACCTCTGTGTTCAACGATCTGAAGCTAACGCAGCGACTGACAGCAGAACATAGTCCCCATTTATAACAGCCCCCAACTGTGTGTGTTTTTTTTTCCTTGTTTTTTTTTTTTTTTTTTGGAAGGAAGGAAGTTCCGTCACGGCCAATGGTTTAGGTTTATACACACACACACACACACACACACACACACACACACACACACACCCCATCAGATTCTCCCATGAGTGAATCTGCTCCCTCTTGATTGAGATGAAGTGAAACCCTCATGGGAAGAGAGAAATCCAGCTCTCACAAAACCCATGCAAATGTATAATCTTTACTATTATTACTATTTTTTTTTTTTGGCATATCCCTAAAACATGATTAATAGTCTCTCAAAAAATATTCTGTATTTTAAGCAAGTAATTTATTTTCGAAACCTCTATAATGTCACCAGTCCCTGCCCCAACTTTCCCTCCTTTTACCATCACCACCTGGAATCCTTAATCACCATGAGCAAATTCCCAGTTATCCCAGTTAATATGATCAGCTCCAAGAGGCAGGCATGCCTTCCAGGACAGGCACTGACTCATGGATTCAGAAGGTCGACAAACTTCCCTAATATATAATTAGAACTACAGAGGTATACATGCAATTGTCTGACTTATGGTTAATCTAAATCGATCATCATTTCCAACACCGCTCATCATCGTCTCTCAGACTAGCAGAGGAGGAAGAGAGCTGCCCTTCCACTTTTCCTCAAGGGGCCGTAGTGACTGGACGCTGAAGAGGAAGTAGAGAAGCAGACGGCCGGACAGACTTCCTTACTACGGCTGCAAAACGTGACTAACATGAACTGCATTACATGAACCCAGTTATTCCTTGATCTTTAGGGGTTGAGTCGACCTGAAGGAATGTGATCACGTCCGATCGATTCCCTCCCAAAGTGACACAGAGTGACTCAGTAGATGATACAGATGAACCATATGTTGCAGAGCAGGAAGAGTAGAATCATTAGGACATTATTGTTTGATTTGAGCCGCATGAAAACTGACTTATTGGTGTGATTACAGACATTTATGACAGCGATTCACTGAGGTGTTAGAGTCAGTGCTGTTTCAGTGGCTCCTTACTTCCCATCATGAAGGGTGTGGTGCAAAGGAATGGGGTGGAGGGGATGTGGCATGGAAAGGAATCCTTTGTTCATGCTAGAAACAAAATAATCTGTTGTTTTTATTTTAGCTGTGAATGTTATATTCCAACATGCCTACCAGTCGGTGGCATGGATTCAGTCCAGCACAGAGACATACGCTTCCGTGTAAACGAAACACGAAGTTAGCTTGGCGCCAAAAACCAGGTCACTCGCTGTCAGTGTGTTATTTCTCTGATGTCTATCTTAATGCCCACAGTGAGCTTACCCAGGCGCCTTGAAGACTGTTTTGTTTCTGCCAAATCCAACCGGTTCTTTCCAGTCATCACTTGGATTGTTTGCACAGTGAAACCATCTGGTGCAGGCCCCTTGATAAGGTTTGATGTCTTGTTTTTAATTGAATGTTTGTGACATTGCTTCATATTTCTGTTGGAGCAGTTATGCCTTGAATGACCAGTGTGGGCCTTGGTTTCTTGCCACTTGTCAAAGGCTATATACAGCGTGCATAAATATTAAGGTTGCCTTCCTCGTGCAGTAAAAAGAAGTGGCAGGCTGACTACAGTGAAGTAGCTTCTACACATTACAGAGGAAAGTAATATGCATGTAATCTCCTGCAGGGGCGTAGCACAAAAATCAGGGCCCCTTACTTATGTGGTCTCAGTGGGCCCCCTTACATGCTCAATAATCTATTGCCACGTCTGTATGAATAATAAAATCAGCAAGTGTAAGCTCATGCATTTTAGTGTTTATCATGGGAATCAGTAATAAAGTACTTTAAACCATTAAAAAAAATATTTCAGCCTCCTTTCTCTTGAGTTGCAGAATTAAGGTGAATACGTTTCCTACTCATGGCATGGAGGTACAGTGGTTAACGCTGTCACCTCATGTGAGAAGGGCTGGCAAACTACGTAGGGTTTCCGTGTTGTCCTGCATGGGTTTCCTCTGGGTGCTCCAGCTTCCTCCCGCAATCCAAAGGCTGCCCGTAGGTGTAAGCGTTAGTGTACAATACTTTTTATATTACTCAGCCAATGTAAGCTGTGATTTCATTTTACAAAGAAATTACAAGAAACTATTTATTCAGCCCACACTAATAAGTCACTTATCGTGCCAATGATGCAAATGAAGACAAGGATTTCCAGGCTTTGTCAGAGCCCTCCTCCATATTGGGACCCCAGTAACTTTTTTCCACTATTACCCCCAATTCAATGCCCCTGCCCTCAGTCATCAGTGCTCAGGACTCTGCTTTGCACACACACACACACACACACACACACACACACTTATACATAAAGAGCAATATCACTGTTTGTATTAAATTTACAATAAAACTGATGCTACTCGGAAAATGGCACAGACAAATAATTTGTGTCTCACATCTACATCCTTTCCAGAAATAAATCATAATAACATTTGAATGTGTAACCTGTATTCTGTGTAGCCTTAAATGTAGCCTTAAATGAACTGACTTGCAATACTATGAGCATTTAGGAACAAATACAAATGTGAATTCAGTTAGTTAATCTTGGGTCTTCAGTGCTGATTAATGGTTGTAGCCTACGACTGGGAGCTGGGCTCATGTGCCTCACTGAACCGGTAACTTTGCCCACATTTGGGATTTTCAAGCTCCAGAAACTGATTGAGATGTCAGGGTGTGGTATGTACTGGTATGTGTGTCATCACAAATGTTTTACATTGAGATGAATGTAAGTTCATGTTGAGTTTGCTTTTCTGTAAAGTAATGAAGCTATTTTAGACATCCAGGGCTCTGGAAGTTAGACTACGTTTCTGCACAGACACTACTAAGAAACTGGCAGGTTAAAGCTCTGGTTACACTGGCTTCAGGCGACATAAAAACAAGACTGTCCTGTAAAGAACGAGCCTACAGGTCGTTTGTGCTGCAGGTTATTATGACTCGTAGTTAAGTTTTGTTGTTAGGCAACATCTAGCAAAAGCAGTAATTACGAAAGGCGCAAAGGGAAAAGTTTATAGAACGACAAAGTCCACGTCAGGAAGAGGCTGGGGTGGATGGATGGGTCAACAAAACACAGGCATATGACACAGGAGAGTGGTGTGCGATTCCCATATGAAACCATAACTTCATATTGTAACCATGACAACAAAGAGCATCTAATGTTGAGAAGGTAATTATTTTAATCCAAATCACGATCTTTCCCTAAACCTAACCAAGCCATGACCGTTATCATAGTAACCATGGTGATGTAGGTAGGTGTGGTGCTGTCAGTCTGCGTGTTTATTATTGTAACCGTGACAACCAAAGTCGAATACGCCTTGTGCCATATGGCACTATTTCAGGAGACACTCCTATGGGGCGTATCAGAGGGTTGAAAAAAACGACCCTGATTGGGAAAAACATGAAAGCACCTCTCTAGAGCCTGTGTTTGTCCGTTCTGGGCTACTGTAGAAACATGACATGTTCATGGAAGAGGAGCCACTCCCTGTGTAGATATGAACAAGCTCACTCTAAGCCAACGAAAACACGATTCTTAGTTTCAGATGATTATACACTAATGAAAATAGATCAATAGATCCTCCTAAATCTCCGCACAGTAACATTATCAACCATGTGTTGATGTAATTGACGACTCTGGATGGAGGAAAGAAAGAAAGGTCAGGCTTTAGATGGCAATTGTGCAATTTCAAATGTGTGCTTGAAGTGTGCTGCTATAACAAAGCGAGCAGTATCAGCTGTGGATCGGCCAATCTCACTCATAGATGATCGGCATCTGTGGGGGAAAAACGTGATCAGAGCATCTCTGCTACAGAGAGAGCTGCCACCAGCCAAGGAGGAAAAGGGAGGTTGTTTATATGTCCTGCCCGAAGAAGAAAGGAAGGAGAGCTCCCTGGGGCTGTGCCACCCAAACTCTGAGGAATTGACTCGGTGCTGCTGCTACGTTATAGGTGGCACCAGTGGGAAAACACACACACACACACACACACACACACACACACACACACACACACACACACACACACACACACGGCACCAGATCCCACAGTCATTCTCAGATGGATCATTTGAGTGTTTAATCATTTTGTAAATTCACTCCCTCTGGTTTCAAGTCATGTTTGTATTAACAAGGATGTGAGCCACAGTCCTGTATAATCAGCCCGTACACTCAGGAAACATTTCTTTTTCATCGTCCTGTCATCACACAGAAGGTTGTGTCTCTGAACACGTTTGCTTGGTTGCACGTTATATTTCTGGATCACCTTGCTCAGAGAGTGATCACTGAATACTAGGTGATTCATATATATCAGTTAATAAATCCAGAATAAGATAAAGATCATGATTAGATTTTTCCATAAATATTCGAACGACTTAAATAATGTTGAAAAGTTATAAATGTAGAACTTCCTGTTGACAGTATCCATCCTGACAGATCCAATCCTTAAGTTATTTCAAATGTAAGTGATGGAGGAAAAATCTACAGTCCTGATTCTGTGTTAAAATATATACCAAAGTTTATCTGATGTTAATATGAGGCTCCAGTATTCTGAGATAGACAAATGAAATGTATGTTTTCTTAGTAAAAAATTTCTGTTTCTGCTTCCAACCCTCCTCTGCACCTGAACAAGCAAAATCTGTCTGGAGAAAAAACAGAGATGGAATTTCGAACTAAAAGGGCAGAAATGTTGAAAAGTATCCATTTGATTTGTTTAAGTCTGATGAGGCTTCACATTGGCTTCAGAGTAACTTTATTCCGTGGATTTTGTCCCCCATCATGTACACTGACAGTGCGTCAAGACGTGATATTTTATCAGACAACAGCAGGAGTGATTGCAGCAAATAAAATCTGCTACATTACACATATGGACACCTGACTATTGTCTATCCTTTAATATGTGATAGTGCCATCAGATGTATAAGTCTGCAGGTAAACTCTTTTACAATGTGCTTGCAAATACACTTAACCACCAGTTCATTAGTTGCACATTATTGCAGTCTAACACAACAGCTCTGCAAATCCTACTTTCATGAAGGTTACAGGAGAAAGGGAGAAAGAGTTCAACAGTGCAAACTACAACTTCCACTTTATATATATATATATATATATATATATATATATATATATATATATATATATATATATATATATATATATATATATATATATATATATATATATATATATATATATATATATATATATATACATATATACACACATATACATACCTTCATATATATGATTTGATGGGTGAAGCCGCTGTTTTACTGTAATTTCATATGAAAATGACACAACAATGGGCTGTTAATGAGATTTAAATGGAGTGAAGATGTAAGCAAACATTTAAACAAGATATTTAAAATGGATAATTTGGCAAAGTTGTGTCATTTGGTAATGTGTTTACTGTATTCCCATAAAAAGTTGATAATCATTCTAATCAAACTGTGCTCCATTGTTTGACTTCATACCAGAGAAATCCCCCCCCCCCCCCCAACAAGAACAGGGACCCCTGCTGACTTCCCACTCTGCGTACAAGATGACAAGATGGTTGATCTCAATTTTCCTGTAAATGTTTATTCACCCCTTGTTTTCATTTCATCAGGTGTTTTAACTGTGGGACAAAAAGCGTCCTTTAAAGGGTAATTTCAGTTTATTCCCACGTGGGTCACACTTTTGTAGTTTTGTCTGTTCTCTCTGTCGGTTGTGATTATGTTGTTCTCATCAAGTTAACTGGTGACAGTGTTAAACAAGACTAGGTCAAAACCTAGTATATGGGTGGAACAAGGGCCTGTGGTCAAATCCAGATTTTATAACCGTGACGTCGTCTGACAAAATCACCAAACACATAAATTAAAGGCAAAGACTGTGCAGATATATTTACTTATAAAATGATTGCTCAGAGAGAAAGTTAGAAGAGAATGAATATCTTTCTTATTTTTGTCTCTGACACAGAGCACAGACAATAGTTTAGCTTTTATTTTCTTCCAGCTCCAGAACCTAACTGACTTTTATTAGAGGCAGGGCTTTATTTCTAACTCCCTCTGTTTGATATGTAGAATTGGTCATACCACTATTTTAGTATTAGGTTTTATAGTCGCTCCTACTTGCCATGTTAAAGTTGCTGCATTATGTGTGTAACAAACTCAACACTTTCTGTAAGCATTTCAAAATTAAAGCCCTCTAGCTTTTCAGTGGGCAGAAACCCTTTTTTTCTTAACAGAGTTTTACTGCTGTGCTGCCCTCTCTCCTGCTCTCTCTGCTTGGTGTGTCTTATGTTTAGTTATTCCTCTGCCTCCTTTAATAACAATGATACATGTAATGAAAGTAGTTTATTTGCTGTAATGGAGGCTAGGCTCAGTGTATTGGAAGCAATCTATCTATCTATCTATCTATCTATATCTTACTTCACAGGTAAGTGATTTGTGCCAACTATGGCAAGTACAGTAAGTACAAGTTAAAACCAGGTCGGTCTGTAAACTGTGATGAACTCTGGGTGTTGGTTTAAAACCTGTCATGACATGGTTAGACTTCTTTTTTGAGAAATGATGGTGCATTAATATATATATATATATATATATATATATATATATATATATATATATATATATATATATATATATATATATATATATATATATATATTTTTTTTTTTTTTTTTTTTTAATTATAATTTTTCATCAATAGGCATTATGGGGAAAAAAAAAAGAAAAAGTGAATTCATAATAAACGGCAAACCTCCTTTAACATCATTGTTGAGCTCGCAGGAAATTATCTCAGTAAAATTGAGGAAGGCCCATTTCTCCTGTAACCTGCTGTCACAATCAGTGGTTTATGATTAGTACTATTGTGACACAGGAGACATTTGCCAACTCTTATAAGCTACTGCTGAAAAAAGATGGATATAATACAGAAATGTCTTATCTGTAAAAACTGTCCAACGACATACCTACTTGAAAATATGGGAGGATTGCTTTAAAATATTCCTCGATACAGAAATGTTCTCCCCCCTAGATAACTGAAACCTGAAGAAATGTCAGTGACACCTACAACTTGGCAGAACAACGTGATCCCGACAAAGTCACGTGTCTCTAAATATTCTGGCCATCCTTCAAACCTCAGCCAGTCATGGTTTTGAAATTCTGGCATGGTCTTGCTTTCCCTCTCGGACCCTTGCTGACCTTTGAAGAACGTGCTGTGAGGATATTGTGTTTCACCATCTGAGACACACAGATAAATATTCATGTCCGGTGTTGAGGTATGCGGGGGGGGGGGGGGGGGGGTGGATCCACTGCCTCAATAGCAGGAAAAGCCCCTTGGGACCACTGGGTGATGTCACAAGCCTTCAGGTTAAACAAGCAATCTTTAGTACAACGTTGTCACATTTTAACATCTTTGTTTTCATCCTTACTGACTCTGGAGCATGAACCTCAATGAAACAAAAGAGGAACAAGATAATAAACTCAAACTGAATTCATATTTATCAGGGAAAAAAAAAAACAAAAACAAACTGAGATTATTAGTGCATTGACAGATAATTAAAACTGTGAAACAAAATACATGGATGTATCTGGATAAAATTCTTAGTTCGTGTATGACTGGCACTGATGGACTTTTTTGGCTTTAGAAACTCCACCAGAGGTTATGAAAGACATTTTGAGCAGAACACAGGAAATTGCATGAAAATATCTAGCTCGGGTTTTCCTGTGTATTTTAAGTAGAAGGTTTTGTAATCCACTTTAAAGGGGTTTGTAATAAATGATATCATGGGGATCTTGCAAGTAAACCAATAGATTTATGGTTATTTATGACCTGTCTGGTTTGTTTTAGCCATGACTCTCATAAAGCTGGTATGGCAGAAATCCCTGTTTACACATCCAGCAAACAGAGAGCACAATTACAATTATGTTTCTTGCTAACTTTTGGGTGAAAGTCCAATATTCACGCCCCCACCAACTCCTGAGGAAAATATCTGTTTTGTTAGCTGCTAAATGCTTCACTATGTTCACCAGCTGGTCGCAAACTATCTGTTTGATGTTTGGTGCTGAGCAGGTGGTGTTCATTAATTGGTTTGTGTTCTGACTAAGTGATCGTCCTCCCATTAAAAAAACGAACCCACAGGTAATTTGTTCAAGCATTTATGTTTTATTGTTTAGTTGTGTGAGACAGCATCCATCTTTCCGGAAAATGCCTCCAAACAACATGTTTACATTCCTGTGACAAAGCCCTCTAGCGGCTGTAATAACTCTAACAGGAGCAAAGGACGACAAAGTCCATGCGGGAAGTTGGATGGATCGACAAAACATTGGATGGGACCCAAAAGGAAATGCTACATTTTCAGTGCTTTATCTTCCCGTCAAAACGAAATGAAGTTCAGCGATTTCTGATCCAGTGAGTCCTGAAGGTGCACTTGTGTGTAGGAATATGGCGGTTAAACAGTTGAAGAATGTAGTCCCAAAAGAAAGTGCTGTTTTAATGGAAAGCATTTATAAAGATATTGGATTGTTTCAGTGGGCGTCTTTTAAAAGTGTCCAAAACACATTTTTTTCTGCTGACCCCGTGCATAACAGCACATCAATCTGCTTCTGTTCCCATGCTCCAGGCTGACTCTCTTTACTGGGGGGCGCTCCGAATATGCTGCACATAACATGAGTCAGATAACCTGAACTATTCCATTAATAGTTGTATCACTCAAGAAATCTTTCATATTTGTTTGAATATCAATTCTAATTACATTTAGATATTTTCCTACCTGTGTAAATTATTATTTGTTCAGTAGGAGAATTTAACAAATAATTAACCTATGATAATTACACATGCTAATTCTGACGCATAGTTAAGTAGGTATCTCAGTGCATCATGGAAAATAGGACATATTTGTGTGTGTTAAATTTCATTCCTATATCTAAATTACACACCATCACCCACCAAGGGCCAAGGACCAAGATTGGAGTGAACATGTTTTTCTGTATTATATTTAGCAGACTACAATAATCTGATAACCTCACCCTGGTTCCTGCACCCTTACTGTGAATAACACTTCCTGAAACATACGCTGCTTCAGAGGGCACCAGAGACCAGAGCTGGATGATAAATCTCCGCTGATTTTGTAGAAGAGGCACATGATGGATGAAGGTGGATGTTGATGGCTGTCAGTTCAGAGCATCTTCTGCTGTTCTCTCCTGCATGCTCTCTTCATGCCACAGTTAACTGCTGGAATCCACCGACCTGAATGGGCCTCATCTCACACACAGCCAGATTATTCTCAGTCTGTGTGTTTTTGACAGAAGCAGAGGAGAAGCCAAGTGGAAGAATGCTCCTTCCAACAGGAAATCACAGTGGGACATTGTGTCTGTCTTATTTTTCTTCATTGCTGTTATCATTTATGACTTGAAAAAGTCAAAGTGGAGGGGTGTGTTTGGAAGCCTTTTGATTTATTGGCATATCACTTTTCACTTCTCGTCTTGCTATTGTGCTTTCGTGTTAGGGAGGAGTAGAGGAAGGAGGTGACTGAGCACCATGTCTGATATGCAGAAATAACAGCAATGATGAAAGTTATCTGAGCTAATGCTAGTTTGAATTTGCTCTTCTTATAAGTAGAGAAACTGTTTTCCCACAAAGAGTGATGACCCTTTTTTTGTGTTTGCCACACATATTATTTTTTTGTCCAGTTTTAGCTCAAATTTTAGGAGTTAAAGCAAGTCTGTGTGACTTTTGAAAGAAGAAAAAGCATAATCTTCCTCTACGAATAAAAACATTATAACTATAACTCACTCATTTTAGTACACTGAGCAGTTTTTCCTTCTTCAGCCTTCCTTGGTCTGGTATGATCAGTGGCTTATGGTAGTTATAATGTTTGCTGATGTTAGCAAACTAGCACAGCTGCCTGTTTCTGCTTTGTGACATTACTGACTTCATGATTCCTTATTTACTCTGGTTCTGCTGCAGTTTAGCATTTCACAGATAAACCTGTCAATGGTTTTATCAAAAGGTAAACACACACACACACGACACCTCAGCAGGAATCAATGATTGTTTCCTGCTTGTGGCCACATGTCACTGAGTCAGATCACCTAATGATGACGTCTTTAAAGCTGCACCTATCAGTGTTTTCATATTAACAATGAATACAATAACATGTAACATAAACAGGGTCACTCATAGTAATGAACTAATACATAAATATTAACTGTTCTTGTTCCCTTTAGCTCCAGGAATCAATTCATTACCTTTTTAGCTCATTGTTTTGGTTTTAAAAGATGTTCACTACAGCAATTTCATATGGAGAAGAATAAAAATGTTATGTTATTGTGTGTGTGTGTGTGTGTGTGTGTGTGTGTGTGTGTTGTTTTCTTTTTCTTTTTTGCAGCTTTAAATTTAATTTTCCATTTGTTGCTGTTGCATTGCACAAGTGAAATAGTCTTGCTTTAAGGCTTAGGTATGTTGTTTGTATAAGAACAAAAACGTAATTTTTGTTTTGAACAAACTGTAATACATTTTCCAAGAAATGGGACTAAGAAACTTGCAGGAAAGCTATAATACTAAATTGTTCTTGCAAATAACCTCTAAAACAGGACAGTAGCTCTGCATTTTTGTCTCAGTTCCCAAGAAAACTGACTTTGACAGATTGATAGCATAGAAAATCTACCTCATTGTGCTCGCAGTGCCAATAACTCAGCCTCCCCTGTGCCTCTTTACAAAGCCCAGTAACACCAGTGTTTCCCTTCAGCTTTCCTCCTCACTGTTCCCAGTCCTACCTGGAGTGCCGCTGCCCAGTGAAAGACGGACGCATGGATGGATGGACAGGAACACCCCTTTTCTGTTCTCTATACTTCTGCAGTAAACAAGACTGCCCCCCTGAGGAGCCCTCCCTGGCATGCTGACAGAAATATTCTGAACTTCCTGTGACCCCAGAAAGAAGAACAAATACCTTCGCCTTTGTAAGGGAGGCGTAAGTATGAGTCTCTCTCCCCCTCTCATTTTTCATCTTATACAAGTCTGGCTGTTTCCATTTTCCATGTTCTACATTCACTGGTTTATACACACATTCAATTTCTGGCTCTTTTTGCACCTATTGTTCTACATACAGGAACACAAAGGTCCACACAGACGCATGATAACATTTGACCAGCAGATTGTTTTTAAGCTGGTTGCTGGAGTAACATCAGGATGAAAGCATGAGAATGGAAGTCTGCAAAACAGGAGGATTATAGACTGCAGATTTAAAGGGATATATATATATATATATATATATATATATATATATATATATATAAAAAAAAAACTCTGCCATGCAGGCCATTTTTGCCCAGTCTCTTTCTTATGGTGGAGTCATGAACACTGACCTTAATTGAGGCAAGTGAGGCCTGCAGTTCCTTGGATGTTGTTCTGGGGTCTTTTGTGACCTCTTGGATGAGTCACCGCTGCGCTCTTGGGGTAATTTTGGTCGGCAGGCCACTCCTGGGAAGGTTCACCACTGTTCCATGTTTTCACCATTTGTGGATAATGGCTCTCACTGTGGTTCGCTGGAGTCCCAAAGCTTTAGAAATGGCTTTGTAACCTTTTCCAGACTGATAGATCTCAATTACTTTGTTTCTCATTTGTTCCTGAATTTCTTTGGATCGGAGCGTGATGTCTTGCTTTTGAGGATCTTTTGGTCTACTTCACTTTGTCAGGCAGGTCCTATTTAAGTGATTTCTTGATCGAGAACAGGTGTGGCAGTAATCAGGCCTGGGTGTGGCTAGAGAAATTGAACTCAGCTTTCCAAAGATGTGATAAACCACAGTTAATTTATGTTTTAACAGGGGGGGGGCAATCACTTTTTCACACAGGGCCATGTAGGTTTGGATTTTTTTTCCCCCTTAATAGTAAAAACCTTCATTTAAAAACTGCATTTTGTGTTTTCTTGTGTTATCTTTGTCTAATATTTAAATTTGTTTGATGATCTGAAACATTTAAGTGTGACAAACATGCAAAAAAATAAGAAATCAGGAAGGGGGCAAACACTTTTTCACACAACTGTATGGTATGTGTGCCAGGACGTATGAAATCCTAAAGCCAGGGGTCAATGTGCAGAGAGGAGCTTCAATATTGCAGTGAAACAGACACTACTTGTAGTGGGCTGTTTAACTCCACATGTGTCAGCTGTTAGCTGTCTGTAAGTGTGTGTGTGTGTGTGTGTGTGCGTGTGTGTGTGGTTGTGTGTCTTTAGTGGGGGTGGTGGGATTGAAGCTCTTGAGTTAATCTACTAAGGAATTCATGAGTTTTTCCATGACTGCAAAGCATCTATAGAGTTCATGTTCCTGCAGCAGGTCGTGCCCTCACACAGGGGAACTATTCCCATACGTCCTGTGCTCGTCTCCAAGGATCTGGTATATGATATATAGAGATATACTGTACAGGGATGGACAAGTAAATTTATGTTTGTGAGTGGGAACTGACCCATCTGCATGTATTAAACTCACAACTAGCTCCCTAAAGTCATAGCTGGAGAACAATATCCTGTGGGGAGGTCAGCTCCTTGGAAGTTTTCCTAATTTCATCTTGAAAGTATGTGCTTCTGGTGAGGTTGAAATGGGCTGCGATTCCCGTCAGTGTGCGCTCAGACACTGTGTAACTGTGAGTCTGACCTGGTTTTCCCACACAGCAAGGCCTCCCCCTAAACCCTCTGTGGAGAAAAGCCCCCTCCCTAATGCTCTGACCTGTATGTGGATACAGAGCATACGGAGAAGGCTGCACTTCTTTCTCTGTCTTTTGTTCATGGCATGAATTTCAAACGAATACGAGCAGCCGAGAGAGCAACCTGCAGAGTCAGTTTCCTCCAGCTGGAGAGAGCTGAGGTGCTCATCTATTACTGGTAGTGTTCAAGTCTCAAGCAAAGCTTTTATGTATACAAACATACAGCTTGTATCTTAGCACCCAGAAGTGCAAAGTGCTGATCATTCAGCTTGAAACCAACAGTGGAACTTTTTTTATTGCAGTAAGTGAAGACATTTTAATTCAAATCAATCAACTAATCAAACCTGAGTGAATCTTAGGGAGTTACAAGGATGGAGTATGATGTATAGACAATGTGTACACAGACTCCATAGGTCACATTCCAGTCAAGTAATAAAAATAGTTGAAATGCAGTCATCATGTGGCAACATATATATAAACGTTCCCAGAAAAACTAGAGAAGCATTTCCTGAAGAAAGTGCATGTGATGGCTGTAAGTGAATTAATGCTGGTTTGCACAATTTTCATCCAGTGTCTGAGAATAATTAACACTATAATCATATAATTGCTCTAATTGTACTGGCTCTAAAACTTGTACTGAGTTTAGGCTTTAATGAATCATGTACCTGATAACAAAATAAACTTTATATGTCATTGTAATGAGCTTCAGTTGAGGGTGTTGCACATATTACTTTTGAATCTGAGACATGTTTATACTCTACATAATGACTCACATAATGTATTATATACAGGTGCTGAGGTATAAATACAATGGGAGTGAAGGGGCCTCCATAGACTTTAATTTTATAACTGGTAATAATTAATTAACTGTATCTTCCATCATAATGAGCTCATGTACAGTTCATTTCTGTGCAAGACTGAGTAATATCTTAGTTATAGATACAATGTAATTGTTTCACTTAATTACTTACTATGATATATTTAAAAAGAGTTTATACATACGTATACATACTGAATCTTGGTAGCACAAATGCTGCATGAGGAGATACCAATTTTTAAAAATTATATTTTAGGAATACAAATTAAACATAATACATTAAAATATACATACGTATATTTATATGTGAATGGTGAATTACAAGTACTTTAAGCAAACAAGGCACGGAATGAGAATAAGTAGGATATAAGACAAAATGAGTAAAAAATATTTGTTCACTTCTTGTTCTGGTACAGTTTGTGATTAAGGCTGATAAAATGGGCAGATTCTTGCATAAACACTGTGCCAGGTTCAAAGGTGGCAGAGACAACATTCAGTGAGCAAAGTGAAACGGAAATCTGGTGCAACAGCTTTGGCTTTGATGCAGCAGTGAGGTAAAGCAGAGACAAGGTTGTGCTGAAACACCCTGTGTGGACTGATATCATTAGAGGACAACGCTCATGTTGGAAGTAGTATAATGTGATACTGAGTAACAAAGGCAGAGAGGAGGCACTGTTTGAACAAAAACACCCACATCTGATAATGAAATAATATTGTGCAGGACTATTTAGGCATAAGACAGTGAAAATGGAACCTGTTGAGAAAATGAGAAGATAGTTTTTTGGATAGTCCAGTGTCCATGAAAAAATAAAGAATGGAAAATTCATGTGTTCCTTCTTCTCCTTTTTTATTTGGCATATCATCATCTTTATGGATTCAACTTGATGACAAACAATGACCAACCAGAAAGGTATGAGCTACTGAATAATTGTGGCACTGTGGAGTTTCATTCTGGTTTAGCAGCGGCTTTTTCCATTTAAGGCAACATATGGACAGAAGCCCCAGTTCTCAGTTTCACCCTAAGGTAGCTCATTTACAAACTGCAATGATGTGAGATTCCTTTTTTATTCTACATATGCTGCTGGTTCAGATTCATTTTAACTTTTTTCATAACTCCTTGTTGAAGGAAGAGAGGATTTGAAAGAGTGCTGTTGCTCTACACAGTCAGTGAAAGAAACTAATCGTTTACATTAACACTTAAGCCTTATTACTGATGTTCTAACTTAGTATTTTAAATACACTTACTTATATTTTGGCCATTTATTAGGAGGCAGCAGAAACAAGATGAGAACTCATCATTAAGATACTTTTACATTTTTTATGCTCTGTAGCTACCATGCTAGCTACCATGCTAGCAAATAGTTACCTATTTTAGATAGATAGATAGATAGATAGATAGATAGATAGATAGATGGATAGATAGAGATACTTAATTAATCCTTCAGAGAAATTCAAAATAGTCTCATTAATATATTGAGTTAGTCCATGTCATGATCCACTGTCTATGTCTGAGGTGTTGAACAGTCTGATGGCAGAGGCAACAAAGGATTTCCTGAACCTCTCAGTCCTGCAGTGCAGAGAGATGAGACGTTGGCTGCTGTAGCTGCCTCTCTGGTCTGCAAGGACGTTGTGGAGAGGACGGTTGATATTGTTCTTGTCTGACATGCAGCACACAAGAGGACACTGGCCACCACTAACTTATAAAATGTGCAACATTTCAGTGCAGATGTCAAAGGACCTGAGCTTCCTGAGGAAAAAGAGGTGGCTCTGCCCCTTCCTGTTCAGGGACCAGTCCAGTTTACTGTCCAGGTTCACACCTAGGTATTTATAAGTGTGCACCACCTCTATTAAATGCTCCATTATGTTCAGCAGCTAATTGCTAACTTTATCTGTCTGCTGGTGGGGGGTTGAGCAGGTAGTTTTCAGTGGGTTTTCAGAGCTTTTTCATGTGAAACAGTTTCCTGTGGTGGCTGTAAACCACACAAACAAGAGTGAACCAAAAAAGTAAGGTTGCAGGCTGGAAAATCAAAACAATGTACTTATAGATGCTAAAAGGCTGCATAGTCTTACAGAAAAGTAAGCTATTAGAACATCATGGACATTATAAACACAGAGAACACTGACAGGTTGAGGATTAAGAAAATATATTGTGCCATGGGAGACATATACCGTGCTGGAGCCAAAAGGATGTGTCTCAGGGAGGAAAATCAAAATCTCACCTGAAACAGCTTTTCCACAGACAATAGACTGACAGACACCATAAAGTGTCCACAAGCTGGAGAGTCACTAATATAACCTGAACAAATCAGGATGTCCAGTTACAGTTGACTGGGAAAAGAAGCCTCAACAGACAACATCTGGATTAGCATTAGCATTTTCATTCACCTGCTGTAGGTACAGAATTTACAGAGGCCCTGAAAGGCAAGTTAATTTCTTTTAGCAGCTATAAAGTGAGTGCTGTGGTTGATTTAACATAATGTGTCTCTTAAAAAATGCTGCACCCAAATAAACTCAAAAAATAGCTGTGTCCCAATTCAGGAGATGAAGTCTATTAAGTCGTGGCCCCTCGTAACAGTCATAGAGTGTAAAGGCCGAGGATTTTCGCTTTGTGTCACCAGCTTTACTTGTCCTTACCGTTGTGTGGCAAAGCTTGACTCCTAATGCCTAGCAACTTTGGGACAGTCTAGTCCAGCCACTGTGAAGCAATTGGTCTTCAATCAGCCTCCGAAGGATGCGGCCCCTTTAGTTGGGACACAGCTAATATACTATATATGTCATTTCATAGTTAAACACTTGGCACCTAAATTGTTATTTCCCCAGCTTTGACTTATCTCATTACATGGTGACAATATAAAAACAAGCTGACACCTTATTTGAAAGCACACTTTCAGTCCCTTTATTGCCTTCCAACAATTGAGCCACTACATAAGATAAATTCTTGCTAAATGCTTGGCATGGTTATATGTGTGCTTCTGGTCTTGGCCTGCTCTCCTGTCTGGTAAACACATTGGTTCCTGGTTGTGTTTCCTTCTATTTATGTTTTCAAGTCTATCTTACAGCTACAGGAGACTGAGATGCTGGAGGCATCCCAGAGTTGGCTGGCTCAGACAGAGCTCAGTAGCAACTAGCTTGTATTTTAATATTTACTAATCACAATTTCAGATGCCTGTCTGGTCCCTAATTAAGACGTCAATAGACCCAGCAAATGAAGTTAAGAGGAAAACAGGAGTTTACAGTTGGAGCTATTGTTCTGAAGTGAACTGATGAGCTCCTGTTTGTTGCGTTTTGTCGTTCTTCTTTGTGCCATGCCTGATAACTTGTGGCACAGGCAGTGTGTTTGTCTGCAAACTGATGAATTAAGGGAGTGTCTTCATCTATTTATATCTAATTGTGGGAGTGGAAATGAAGCTGGTGCATCTCGACCCAATTTCTCAGTGAGTGAGATTTATAAAACAGAATTATGCGTATGCACGACTTTCTAATTCTGACATAAAGAATGTCTTTTCATATTTCTGGTTTTGTGCATACACATAGTTTCAGTCATGAATCTGCACAGAGCTTTATGCATCTGGCCCCAGGTACTGTATGTTTAATGTGTTCTCATTGTCCTCATTGAGGTTGGATCTCTTTCCTCTGGAGCAAAACCTGCGCAGGAGTAATTTGAGATAGTGGCAAAACAGCTGTAGGTATCAAAGATTGTGTTTGCACATACCTAAAATGTGAATACAACATGATCCAGTCAATCTCCAGAAGGGGTCAAGCAGATCCAATCACGTTCTGACAACATATACACATTGCATTAACGTGTTTTTCTTTGTCCAGTTCCAGTGTCTGCATACAGATGTGGGTGTAATCAGGGTGCGAATGATGGATGCGTTATTAATACACTAAATCAAAAAGTAGTCAAAATCATTGAAAAATTAAATATAACAATGATAAAGTGACCAGATTCTTGATGCCAAACAAGTTATGTTGTCCAGTTCCACTACAAACATATTTTAAGTGCTGTCTGATGGAGAAATATTGTATTCTAAACAACCACGCAGACACATTTTGTTAAAAATGCAAATGATGTCTTTGTTTAAAGAGAGGAAGCAGATGCGCAGCTGGATTCACTCATTTTGTTGACATTAAGATGTTTGGATGTTAAGTCCAACTTTTTCTCCAAGTCATCAACCTGACATTTGAATGCTAAGACTTTTTCACATTAACTCAAAACATTTAAAAATTTCAGATGGAGATGAAAGTATGCTGCTGATTTTAATTGCTAAAAAATAACTTTGATGAGACGTTATGTCTTGAAATAGCAAAATGGCTCTGTAGGCAAAGACATGGATAAACAAAGACATGGATAAAAAATATACATTAATAGTAATACTCATACAAATGTATTTTAGTTGTAGAATCAGTGTTTCATACTGTATACATCACTTTTCAATGAGTAAATAACCCCTAGTTTAATTTTGTTCAATAACAGTAACTGATAAAGTGATTATACAGTTAAATGTACTGAGTCAATTTGAACAAGTAACTGGTTTATATGTGGCACCAATCATCTACTTCTTTATACGTCCTGTGCGTCAATTCAGTAACTATTGCCTGAGCTCAGGCTTTTGCTGAACTGTCATCTTAAGCCAGTTATGCAGATTGTTGAGATACTGTTGTACAGACCAAAAAAAAAAAAAATTGATTCCAAGTAAAATGGTCTTATCTCTTACATACCTGCTATTCAGAAATGTAGCATGTCTATTTACTGACTTGCTGTTTGAGATTGCTCCCATATGGCGGATCTACTTTTTTTTTTCTCAACATGTGATGGTACAGCACTTTCACAAAGCATTGCTAAGTGAAACTAGGTAGAATTGTTTTAGAAATACAATCCGTTACAGTCCACAATGGATACTGCCAGATCAAAGACAAAGTGAGGCTGCACATTTCTGTACACTTATCCTTTTCCATCACAATTAGTAACCAAGCTTTTGCACAAAACTAGACAAAAAAAATCCATTAAGTGGGCATTAGGGATGATAAAATCTGATGAAGATTATTAGGAAAACCCATGACATAATTTATGTATTATCAGAGTTACTTAAAGGACAGGTCTTGCTTCTAAATCTGCAATTCATGTGCAATGGGTATGTAGTGTCGGTGTCATCGCTTCACGCAACCAGCAGCGAGTTAGGAACATTCGTCAAGGACGGAGAGAGGCCACAACAGCACCTTGTCCAGTGGGAGGAAACAGATGGAGGAGGCTCTGAGAGGAAGAGAGCCAAGTCTTAGGGGCTGGTACTGTAGGTGAATGCCAAAGCAGGGGATGGATGACCCGATGTGACCCCATTGAGGTCAGGTGGAGAGACTTCATTGGTAAGTCTCACGACAAGGCTCTTAAGCGGCCAGGAATTGGAGAACTGAACAGCAGTAGAGCGATGAAGGAAATCACAGATGCCACAGAGAAGGCATGAAGGTGGCTGTGAATCAAGTGGGGTGATTAACTCCTAGCTGGGTCGCCTGGGTGAGGGTGTCTGATGTTGAAATACCTAAAACACCCAATGACCCCAGGAAACATCACTGATGATGTGTCCATGTTGCATCGAAAAGTGTGTGCTAAAACCAGCATGGTGGTTACAAACTGACATAATGTCTGTGTTGGATTTTGTGAGGAGGTAGAGTGTAAATGGAAAACAGAAAAAATAGAAAGTCCTAGTCAACGTGACATCTTGTTTGAAACATTAGGTCTGATTGTGATATACTGTTTTAGTCATTATTTAATTGATCGCTAGTAGACCTCAGTGATGGTGTCAGCTGTGCTTGCTAGGACATTTATGATGCAGCTGCAAATCCTCTATGATGTAAGAGTGTGCCTTTGTTAGATGACTATGTTACCACACTTGTGTATGACTCAGCTGGTTGAGCAGGGATGCTGTCTGCAATTCCAACTGAGTTAGAGGAGTCAGAAAACCACAGACAAGAGTGAAGAGGTTAGCTCATCTTGGTCAGTGAATTTACTGATACTCATCTGACCGCTATGTGTTGAAACTGAGAGAGCATATAAACTAGTTAGCAAGCAAGCAGCGAAGTCTTAGCAGTTAGCTAAAAGCTATGGAGCACTGGCTGAAATAGAAAGCTACACTTGATAAAGTAATAAATTAGATTAAATTAGTCCTGTGATAGACTGGTGACCTGTCCAAGGTGTACCTCGCCTCTTGCCCAATGTCAGCTGGCATTGGCTCCAACCCCCCTGCGACCCTCATGAGATGAGTGGTATAGCTGATGGATGGACGGACAGATCAATAGTCAGATACATGTACTGGATACGTTTCGATAGCTAAAAGTAATGCATAAATGGTTGAAATAGTTCACCTCAATGTAAATGATGGCATTATAATAACAAATACAATGGAATAGCTAAAAGTACTGGATAAATGTTAGAAACCTCCAACTTCTACTTTAAAATGGTCGTAGTATGAACACAAACCTGACCAAACCCAAACATGTACAATTCAACTGTATGAAGAAGCAAATTGTAATGACCCATTTTACAGAGTAAACAGTGTTGGGTCCTCAGTCAGAGACAAAAGCTGCCCAGTCCTTTTTTTCTCTGTGTTTTGGATAATGTTATATTATTCCTCATTTATATGAATAGATGCAAACAGAGAGTATAATGTTGCTATATATTCAGTGAAGCTCTGTTAGGCTGTGGTCTACTGCTTTTATTTGTAAATGTTTCGTAACGTTATGCTTGCCAAATTCACTTTTAGCAGTTCCTGTATGCTATGCACTATTGGATGTTCTGACAACTTTCAATGAAATACTTTGATAGTGAAGAAAAGGAAGGAAAAGGAAGATAAGTTCTGGAGTATGAAGGAGCATATGTTTTATTATCTATTTGTGATGGAAGATAGGAAATAATGATATCCTGAATAATCTAAATGACACTGAATCTAAAAATATTTGTATAATCTATGTGTTCAGATTTGACTGAGATATGACTGATTAGTGACACAAATTTTTGAATTTGTTTATTGCCTTCAATGTAATATATAATGTAATGTAACATAACAATGCATTCCATTGGTTCTTGTGCTTGAATAGATTAACAACACTATGATGATAAACTGTAAACTATATATATATTTTTTTGTAAGGGTAACATGACAGTTAGTACAATACAAACGTTAAAGTGAAAAAGTTGGGTTGGTAATTTTTTTTTTTAATGTTGTAATTAAATTTATTAACTGAATAGGCCTAAACCTGAGGAAACTCCCATGTTGTCCTTGGTGACTCCAATGTCCCAAACAAATCAAAATTTTGACACAACAGTGGACATTATTGGGACATTTGTGGTTTGTGTGACATTTTGTGATTAGTACATTTCATGTGTATTAACGTCATCTGATCTGAGAGTCATACAGTAGCTCATGGTTATTTATGGAAACTGTTGACATGTTATAATGTTGGAATCTCCTCCAGTGTTGCCCTCATGTTGGCCACAAAGTCTAATAAATTCAACTGGCTCAGCAGTGTGATGCTCTTAAGTCTCAGTTACTCCCAGATATATTCATCAGGTATTATGCTGCTTTTAAAAAAACGTGCAACACAAATACTGGGAGAGATATTGTTGCTATGTTAGTATTTCCTGAGGGCAAACAGGATATTTTCTTTTAAAAGTCAGAGCAGTTTGCATCAGTAAAATTGAAAACATCACTTTTCTTCTCAGGGTTCAACAATAATGTGGCTTCTGATCAATCTACATCATTAAGTTTGAGTTTTTACTTGTGGGGCACAAAAATGACCATGCACATTGTGTTCTGTTGTTCAGCGATGTCCTGGAAAGTGAGTAGTATTTGAGTTGGCAGCTACATCTGCCCCCACTTTACGATAGCAATGGAAAGAAGTAGAAACAAAGCAATCTTCGGGAAGGACAGAGTCCTCTGTGTGAAGCCATTACTGGCAGGCACTTAGTGTCATGTGTGACCTGCTGCTTCTGTCTGGCCTGGATCACTATGTTTCAATAAGCACTAGTTTACTCTGCACGTGGAGAGACTCTGAGGACTAACAGCAAGTCAGCTGTGTGCATCTGTGGGCGAGGAAGTGCGCAATTCTTACATCGGAATTGTTGTATAACAGTCACTCATTAGTAATTCTGTCATGGAGATGATTAGACGTCATGAATGACATCATGATTTTTTTGGACATGCTTCTTTTTACTCATAGGAAGAAAAGTCTCTCTCACAGAAAATGACATTTTCTCAAGTGCTGTTCCTTATTTTTTCAGTAATTGATTAATTTTCCACTTCAGATATAATAAAGACACAAACCACATTTTGCCTCAAGGGATTCTCTTGACCTTAGAATCAGGAAAGTCAGTGTAAAATATTATTTGTAGAGCATCTTGGGAAACCAGTCTATTGGCAGTGAGCATGAGACAGTTCAAATTAGTGTCACCAAGTCAGATCGAGTTCATAGCCTGTGTGCGGCACAAACTTTAGATAGCCAAGCCTATCTTAAGTCTAGCCTTTCATTATTATCAAATCAACCACACCATAGAAAATTAATACAGGAAAGAATAAAATAAAAACAAACACGAAAAAGAAAGCAGAAAAATGGGGAAAAACCTTTGGTTAACCATAGTAGCTGATTATGCAATGACAGGGCAGTGAATTGGACATTATGAAGAATTATAATAACACACATATACAAATGTAAGACACAACTGCAATTACTTAATACTACTTATTAAATAATTCCAGTTTTTTACAACTTGGGTTTTATGTTTCATAGAATTGGGAACATTTATTAAGATATTTTTTAAGTACTGTAGGTGTTTCCTGCCCTGTCGCACTCTTTTAGTGATGTTGCCATGTTCCCAGATCTCAGCTTTTAACTTGGTGAGTACAGTGTTATTATGTCCTCCAGGAATAATGGCCAAAACTATGAAAAAAAGAACTGTGGTGTAATAAACAGAGTTAGGGGAAACTCACAGTGCTGAATTAAACACATTGGACCAAGTGCAGACAGACACGCGGCCGGAGGATGCGGCGTCCATGGTTTCAGATCAGATCACAGGACGGTTTTCCATTTCACCTCAGACCATCTTAAATGAGCTCGGGCCCAGAGAAGCAACATTTCTGGATCATGTTTTGTAGAGCAGTGTTCCTGAGCCCATGCAGTGATTTCCACTATAGAATCGTGTCTGTTTTTAATGCAGTGCTGCCTGAGGACCTGAAGATCACAACCATCCAGTATTGGTTTTTGGCTTTGTCCCTTGCATGCAGAGATTTTTTGAACCATAGATGCTGAAATTCCAAAATTCTTTGCAATTTTATGTTGAGGAACATTATTCTTCAACTGTTGCACTATTTGCAACAATTGAATAATATAGTGGTGAACTTCTCCCCATCTTCACTGCACAGAGACTCTACCTCTCTGGGAATTTTTATACCAAATCATCTACTGACCTGTTGCCAATTAACCTAATTAGTTGCGAGTTATTCAACCAGGTTTTTTTTTCAGCATTACACAACTTTTCCAGTCTTTTGTTGACCCTCACCCAAATTTTTTGAAATGTTGTTGGCATCAAATTCAAATTGAGCAGATTAAGAGAACCAGATTATTACACTATTACACACTTCAAACAAGACCTGTGGTCAAACTTCCCCCTGCCCCCCTCTACATCTCCCAGCACCTCTTAGAGTGAGAGAGGAAACTGTCTCAGCAGCAGAAGCCTGCAAAAAGTAAAAAGACCATCCACTCCGACCCACATATCTGACATATCATTGATGCCATGTGCAAATGAGCGAAAGGAAATTGATTACATGAATGTACTTTTTTTTTTTTCGAGGGCCCGTGCCGTTCCTGACATGATACTGCCCTGGGTGGCTGCCCATGTAGCCCATATCTAAATCTGCTGTTGGCTGCATGTGTCTCTGCCAATATTTAACCAAATAATTTGTAATTACACATTGGTAATGTGTAATAATAAATAATGTTATTAGGTTTAGGGAACTATCATGCAAAATCCTTAAAACCAAGCGTAATTTTCACTCTTTGGAGCTATTTGTAAGTTTTGCTCTTGCTAGCCATGTTAGCATTAACAGCTGTCTATTGCTGTTTATTTACCAGTCTAGAAGAAATGTTGTGAGTTCAGCATCAAGCTTCTGTCTTTTACTAGCCAAGAGCTGACTCAAGCGGTGTAAAGCAGCTTCTATCTATTTCTATCACTTCTTTTCTTCTACTGATGTTAGCCTGTTAATAAACTATCCCTGTCATGTGACTTTCAGTGACTTGGTATCGGTATTCTTCCCCTGAAGAAGTAGCTGCTCAGAGGATGTATTATAATCTCTTGTCTTGTAAATGCAATGATGTTAATGCAAACGTTGGCTAAGAAGCATAGCAACTTACAAATAGCTCCTTTGAGAAATGTTTAACAAATGACTGTCTGCATTGCAAACCTTAGCTGAGCTGAAACAATTGCCATCCCTTGTTAATTCCAGTTTATCATTTGTTTCCATGTGTCTCTTCCATCTTACCATTACAAATATGTCATCGCTCTCAGTGCTTTTTGTATTTCTTTGTCATGTCAAGTAGAACCATAGAAACATTACAAGTGTGACCTGTTGGGTATTTTTAGCGGGTAAGTTCCCACCCTGTGAGCCTCTGGCTCTCCTAAGTGGCCTTGAGCCTTCATCCGAAGTGTGTGTGTGTCAGCGCTTGTTAAACAAAAAGTGACAATAAGTTTTCAGTGCTTGTTAGTCAACATATTCAAGGCTAAGGAAATTGCCCTATCCCTGGTGAGGTACCGCATTCTCATAGTCTTGCTAACAAACAGTACTTTGGTATGATTTTTATTAACCGATGATTTGAGCGGAAAATGTGCATTTGTCCACACATCCCCTGTGGCAGCAGTGTTGTTTGTGTCACCATGGAGGTCATTTTATTGCAGTGGCAATGATATTATTATACACCACTTATATGCCAAGTCATAAATCCAATACAACAGTAGCTTGCTGCAATGCCAGTTTTATTTTCTTCTCTTGTGTGGACGTTCCCGTGTGCGAGGTGATTTAGTTCTTCCTACAGTCAGAGGCCATTGTTACTGAAACCCCACAGACGTCAACCTTTTGGCTGTTTTTTTTATTTTTCTAAATGTTCTTATTTTACAGGTTTGTTCTGGAAGACCACAAGCTCTCCGTAATTCTTTTTTAATAAGGCAATCCACAAAAAGAATCATCACTGCAAAGAGGAAACGGTCTCACACTGAAGCTGCTTGGTGGAATAATCAGAAGTAAATGCTGTGTTGATTGGCACTCAAAAAACAATTTTCCAAAGAGCAGGGTTTGGTAAGTTGGCATGGTGAGCCTTCTTATAAAACTTCCCGGAACACCACAGTCCTTTCCAAGGACTGTGGTTGGTCTCTGGACCAGCGTAAAGTTAAAGTTTTGAAGTGATTCCCAGCATATCCAGCCACCAACAAGGAGCCTAGTCAGAGGACCAATTTAATAAATTATTTAAAAATCTCTTTTGACGGTACATCTCTGTATCATGAGCCAGGTTTAATTTAAAGATAAATGGCAGCTCCTTCACTTCTTTCTTCATTTCTTGGATTTAAATAAAACCCGAATAATTGCGGCCTGATATTTAGGCTCAGTTTTAATCTTATATTGACAACTTAAAAGAGAGTGAGCATGGTTTGCAAATTCTATTCAGTATAATTGATCTCATTAAGTAAATGCAACAAATTAGTTTTAGTTTAAAGAAGTCTTGTTCAAACTGTTTAAGCTTGTTTGGGTTCAGTGCCAGAGCAGGAACAGGTGATGTTCTTAAATGAAACCCAAAATGCTTCACTTATCAGAGGTTCATGTCTTTTCCCCCCTGAAAACAAAGTATGTGCTCTTTCAAAAACACATTAACCAAAATTGCTCCCTAACCTTATTTGCCATAGGTTGTTTTCTTGTCTTGGTATGAGAACTTGCTGTAATTGGCTGTTGGTTTTCAGCTGATGTTGCTGAGATGCTGAAGAGGTGTCCTGCAATACCCAAGATCAAATGACTTTAAGTATGGGATGTGAAAGGGGTTAACTGTAGCCATGAACACAAAGAGAATAACTGCCCGGATCCTCAGTTTCCGTTAGCGCTATGTCACGTTTTAGCATTTTTACAGCTCATTGTTTTGGTTTTATGGCCTGCAACTTGACTGTTTTGTTCCACACTCACCGCTCCCGTCAACACTGTTTCCAGCAGCAGCCAGTTGTTTTTGGTAAAAACCTCGGATGAACCCGCTTTATGCTGCCTTCCCAGCACCAAACAGCAGACAAGGCTAGCTTCTACTAGCTGGAGAACATGGTGGAGCATGCGGCTACTGAAGAGCCAGATGTTTCACGCAAACACAATTAAAAGGAGAGTGAATATTAGATTTAAAAACATCAGGTGGTGAGAAAAATGACCCTAAAATAATGTTAAAGTTGTGCATATGTGGTTCATGCCACCATGCTGCCAACTGCTGGAACCAGCTCCCAGTGAATGTCACATCCGTCCAAACTGTAACTGGCTTTAAACAGAAGCTGAAAACTGCTCTTTTCTCCACTTCCTTATTTTAATCATTTAATTTTGCACTTTAATTAGATATGACCTGTTTTATAATATTTGTTTTCATACTATTTTTTGCAGAAGCCCTGAAATGTTTTTCCGTTTTTTCATCTGTGAAAACATACCCTGAGAGCAAAGTGATTAAAAAAAAAAGTATTTATTTTTTGTCATTTAAGTGTTTGATTTTGTAATACTGATTTCAGCAAGAAATTTCCTTCCTTCCTAGAAATGTATTTTTTATCAGGATTGGCTTACTACCAGAGACACTTTTGGAAGTCAGGTGAGATAACAAGAAACAAAGCCTACAATGTAATAGGAGAATGAGAATTTGCTTGCCTCACGGTGGTTTGTTATACAGTTGGAAAAAAAAGATCCTGGCCAAAAAAAAACCCAACTTTTCAGGGCTTCTGTAGTTTTCTTCATTTTTTTATACATCTTTTCTCTCTGTTAAGCACATTAAAAGAACTCTGTGTATGATAATGTGCTGTACAAATAAATTTACCTCATGCCTTTACATGTCAACAGGCAGCTATTGTGTTGTAGTGTTGGTAAAAGATCATAAAAAAAGTTGGAGAAAGGCTTTTTTCTTATATAACAGTGGCTAAATTTACATGCATGTATGACAAGTTGTTCTTGAAGAGACACATGATAAACCGATGACAACAGTGTGATGGAGGACAGGAACATCATTTAACTGGGGCACGACAGTCAAGTGCATGAGGTCAAAGTTTCATGTAAACAGCGTATCCTGGATTAGACCGTGACTGGCGTAGGGCCAGCAGCCGGGTCACTGCCTGCATGCGAACCCAGCCCTGATGGTAATGTGGATTTAAAATACCACCATTTTTAGGTCTTTCCAATAAAAGTGTATTTAATTTTTCCTGCTGTTGTACTTTCCCCATATTTATTTGTAGTGATTAATTGGACGTCTGAGCACTGAACATTCAGTACTAGCATGACATTAGAAGCAGCTGTGGTTTTCGCTCTGACATGATGTCTGGGGAAGAGGGAGAAAGAAAAGGGAAAGGAAAAAGTAAGACAGGGTCATCTTTGCTGCTGTGAACACCCAGTCCTCTTCATCCACTCCTAATTTTTCAGTTTTCAGCAGGATGTGTTGTTGTTGTCTCCGTTTCTCTGGGCGACCTGACCATGAGCGTGAAATGAATCAGATTCAGTTATACTCAGGATCTCTCTGTGATTCAGCATTACTCACTAGTTAACCTCATCAGATTGAAAACATGTGAGGAGTCGATGTCAGTGTGTTCATGGTTCAGTATATTTCCTGGGGTGTAGGCCGACAGTGTAAGACCTGACCAATGGAAATGAACCAGGATAGTAGGCAGCAACAGCACAAAAACAGTCACTGTATTGTGAACGTGCCAATGCTGTAGTCCATCGTTATGCAACAGGCAGAATATAACTCCATCCAGAGGACAGGTTTAATGTTGCCTTGCTTATGTTAAAAGACCCTATAAAACTCAGCCTTGTAAAATAACATCCCAACATTATTTACATTGCTGATCTCTGGCCTTGAATGTGCTGACAGAGAACGCACATACTTGGAAATCCAGCCTCAGGGTTCAGGAGGAGGCTGAGAATGTGCTGAAGATGTTTTTTGTTAATTTTTGAAATCCCTCACACTGCACACTGTTTTCAGATTAAATCACTGCAATGACAAATGATATAAAGCAACCAGCTTAATGTCAGGACATAACATTTGTAGAGAGGAAATCAAGAACAACATCTAAAAATATCTGTAATTCAATTAGACAGCTGTTAAAACAAAACCTAATTAAACAAAATCATGCCTAATCTCTACCAGCAGTCTCAGTCCCTGGCCTGCTTTCATATAATTCACCAAAATTATTCATGGAGTGATAATTAATCCCCATCCAAAGCCTCTAATCACTGTGAGCATTCCTTCGTTTTGGCTCTGCATGCATGACCAGAAAGGATTTTCAGGAGCCTGTCCAGCCCACAGTGGGTTATAGTCCTGCTAATGCTTGGCCGCCTCCCTGTTACGTTCCTGTGTCTCTATATGGATGCTGGGTCATATATATGCAGTCAAATAAAAGGATATACAGTAGATACATTTAAACATAAAGATTTCTTTAGGACCTGTAACTGCATATAAAGATGGCCGACTCGTCTGTATTTCTTCCCACTAACATGGAGGGGGCGGTGCTTATGATCAGTTCTGCATCCAGCCACCAGGGGGCAAGCATGATGTTTTGGCTTCACTTTTGGTGAGTTGCAATGTTGTCCCTCTGCATTCATTGTTCAATACATGAACAATGTTTTCACAAGTTGAACTCTTCAACTCATCTTTGTTTGTGTCTTTTCTGTTTGAATTCTTAGACATGTACATGTAAATACAGCCACAGTTCTCAGTGGCAATGGTTTTACAAGATGTTTTGAGATTCTGCTCCATGTTGAAAGACTGCATCACATCATTTCTGCAGATTTGAGAGCTGCACATTCAAGCTGCCAATATCCTGTTCTACCACATCCTAAAGGTTTTCTACTGGATTCAGGTCTGGACCAGTTTGAGACGACTATGCTCTGTGACATGGAGCTTTATCCTGCTGGAGGTAGCCATTAGAAGATGGCAGATTGTGTCTATAAAGGGTTGAACGGGGTCAGTAACTACACTCAGATAGGTTCTGGTTTTTAAACCTCAATTGACTGGTACTAGGAGTCTCAAATCGTCACCAAGAAAACATTCCCCACACCACTACACCACCACAGGCAGCCTGGACTGTTGACACAAGGCTGGTTGGGTCCATAGATTCATGCTGTTGACTGGAAGTTTTTGACCTGACCATCTGCTGCCTCAGCAGAAATCCAGATTCAACGTTTTCCAGTCCTGTTCTGTGTGAAAATAGCAGAATAGCAGCAGTTTCAGAAAAACTCAAACCAGCTGGTCTGACACCAACAATCATGTCACAGTCAGCGTTACTGAGAGTCACGTTTTGTCCCTGTTCTGATGTTTGATGTGAGCATTAACTGAAGCTCATGACCTGTGTCTGCAGGATTTTATGAATCGCACATGATTGGTTGAATGGATAATTACATGAATAAGCAGATGTACAGGTATTCCTAACATAGTGCCCAGCGATTGTACATGATCATGCAAATCTTTTCTCATCCCTTGAGGTTTTCCACAAGCATCTTGTTACTTTTCTGAAAAACTTCTCTACCAGACAAAATTTTACTCTAGTACCCAGATGCATGCAGAGTTGTGCAGTAATATATTTGAGACACGAGAGCTGTCCTGGTTCCTCACACAATGAGTGATTCATGAACACAAAGCAAATATGCACACACAGGGCACCTCCTGCTGTGTTGCGCAGTAGCTGGTATTCTCTCATTTCCTCTGTCACGTGTCTGCCTGTCTCTGACTGTGGGAACACCGTGCATGTAGGCCTCTAAATGTGTTTATGTATGTTTACTATTGGAAAAAGCTACAGGTGTAAAGAGTTCACACCAATAAAAGGCCCGTAAATCCACCCATAACAACATCACAGCAGCTGCTCTCAGGATAGACTTGTCCCTGAAGACATTATCTTTTAAAACCTTAAATTAAAAAAAGACACTACACATGTGCTCACAGTTCCTAGGAGGTTTTTAAAGTTTCATGTCACTGTCCATTGTCTAAAGCAGGGCGCCTATTTATTTAAACTGGAAGACAACTGAAAGGGTTTTTTATAGCCTGTCAGTTTGTAGAGTTTCTCAGTTGTGCGTACATGCACTGACAGTTTTATTGTCATCCGGGGAAATTAATCCATCTGCTTTGTGATTTGATTACATTCTTGTCCTTACTCTCCGAATAAAAGATTATCCAGGCTGCAGAAGTGCAGGTAACAGAGGTTTTCATGTTGTCTGTCGAACCTGGTGGGTCGATGTTTCATATTTTAAATCTGCTTTTATACTTTTGTTTTAAAGCATTGGATGAAAAACAGATATTTGTGATGTTTTGATGATGATTGTAGTTTTGTCAGTCAGGTATTTATTGAATGAAGAGAACGGGATTCTGCTGGATTAACGTCACTTTTTCAAAACTCAGCTGTTGAAATGAAGAAACTTGCTTACCACAAGTAAAGCCAGTGGAGCCAATCACAAACATCTTGTGAACTGGATATATGTTGGTCGTTTCACCTCTTTGGTTCAGAAATATTTCAACAACTATTTGACAGATTGCCATGAAACGTACAGACATTCATGGATAGATCCTACAGGCTGGTGATCCCCTGTCTTCGCTGTAGCACTACCATGCGGTTAATTTTTTTGGTTTTGAGTCTGTTGTCTTGACAACTATTGGATGAATTACAATTTGGTACACACATTCATATTCCCCTATAGAACTGTCATAACATTGATTGATCTCTTAGCTTCACATCTAGTAACATCATCAGGTCCCATGTTGTAGCCTTGCACTCAGGTAGAGGGCTGAGTAAGGGAGGTGGTGAGATGCTGATGGTGTGTCCTTGGGTGTCTCTGGGAGGTTCAGAGAATTGGCAGGTCATGTCTGCCACCTTTTCCATGAAGAAGGAGGCAAAGATATTGGTTGAGAGGTTTGTGTCTGGTTGGGGTGGTGGAGGATTGAGTCAGGTTTTGAAGGTGGACAATCTTTTCCACGTGTCTGGGGCACTGCTGAGCTTATCATCGGTTGTGGCAGCCTTGATGTTGGATGAGAGGGAGTGACTTGTAGCCCTTTAGGTCAGCAGGATCACTGGGCTTTCTCTCAGCAGCTCTGAGATTGGCGTGCATCTTTCAAACGGTGTCAGCCAACCATGGGTGAGATGGAGTGCAGGTTTGGTGGATAGAGGACTCAGAGTATCCAGGGATGAGCTCAGAGCAGAGCAGAGACACTCTTTGGAAACATTGAGCTCTAATGAGGAAAAAATGCTAAAAGAAGGAAGAGCTGAGATGAGCACTGGGGAACAGTGGGTGGGACACAAATTGCAGAGAAACCAGAGGTGGTGGGATGGATGGCAGATCTGGGAGGCAAAGAGTGAAGCAGCTGAAACAGTGGTCAGAGAGTTGCAGAGGTGCGACTGTAAGGCTACATCCACACTACTACGTTTTTGTTTTAAAACAGTGTTTTAAAATTAAATGATCTCCGTCCAGATGAATGTTTTTGCTCCATATCAGAATCGGTGTGTACAGGAAGCAGTTTATTCTCAGCTGATTAGTTGCAGAAAATACTATGAACCGGGAAGGCAAAGCAAGTTGTGGTGCCAAAATGCAGAATTTAACTGCACAACAGCTGCTAGCAAAGACAGCAAGGTCAGTAACACAAGCGACCAGGGAGGTGTGATTATGTCATTGTTTCCACAGGTCTCTGTTTCTGCCACACAACCGTGGAGATTTCAAACTGAAATGGGGCCAGTGTTTCCAAAACTATATATTTTCAGGGCTTGAAAACTCCAGAGAAGTGTTCACGGGAGGCGAAAATGTAGCGAAAGAGATACATTTTAAGACTAAAACATGGTAACGTGGATTTAGCCTTAGACAGTCTGTGGCTTGTTCACACTCAGGAATATTTGTGAATAAGATAATAAGAAGTAGCATTTACGTTACAACTGCAGCCTCCACACAGAGCCTCCCTGATCTTATCACGTTAAAGTAAAAAAATCCACCCTAAAGGGCTGCCCTGGTAGCTCACCTGGTAGAGTGCGTACAAATACAGCCTTTGGAGTTCAAATCCAGCCTGGGCCCTTTCCTTTCTCTCTGCCCTACCTTGCTTGTCTCTCTCTCCACCTTCACTATCACAATAGAAGGCACAAATGCCCCAAAAAATAACTGCCTCTGTAATCCTCCCTGTTTTTGATCTGCTCCTATTATAATTTGCTGTTTATTTTGGTGGCTACTAATTCAAACTCAAACCTTCAGTGTTTATCTACTGTCTTCATACATTTGTGGAAACGGTGAATGGACTTATATATCAAATTTATACAGCGTGCTTTACAATTTGCCCATCATTCTCCCATTTACCCACTCACACACTGATGGCTGCAGGCTGCGGTACAAGGCGCTCGCCTACCAGTTTGGGTTTACGTGGTGCTGAAGAACATTTCGACACGTGGACAGGAGCAGCTGGGGAACAATAAAACTTTCCACTGACTCCGTCATTACAGTCATGTCCTACTCACTGCTCTGCTGTTAATTCCAGCTGATTCCAACATCTCTGTGTGTGCGTGTGTAATTAGTCTCCTGATCAAAGTGACTGCGACGTGAGCAGTGATGGTAAACAGGTTGAGGTAAAACTGAAAGTGATCAGTAATGATCCCTCTTTGCACAAGAAAACTATGCACAAGTTCAAAGAAGTTGGTCTATAAAATTTGCTGAACATTTACAACAGATGTGTTTTATTTCTTTCCAAATCAGATTGACTAATCTGCAGGTTTAAAATCTGCCTGATCATCTGACTTCACATCTTACTCCCAGATCTCAGCAATAACCTGTTGACTATTATTATTGATAGGAATGGTGGTCAAAACTTTATAGCTTGCAATAACCTGAAATTATCCCTAACTGTAGTGACCGTGACTTAAAACTCTCTTAATTCTCCTTTACCTCCATCAATCACACTCCATTAGTTTTCAAACATTCCTCCCCTCTGTGACTCACAGCCCTGTGTTACAGCTCAACATCTCTTTGTTTTACAGCTGTCGGGCCCATCACTTGTAGCTTCAGCATATGGTGATCCAAACGGCCTAAAACCAGATGTGGGGCTTCCGTAACACAGCGTCCCATCTCGTCGTTGTGCCAACAAACAATCTTTGAACCCCAAAGTTGAATTTCTTGATTAACAGAGTGTGTGCTGTTGATGACAGAAATGAGAGATGGCCATGAAAAATGTCAGCTCCTTCATTCACACATACACCTCTGCAGGACACAAGAGGAGAAGAGACCCGACTCTTTTCAGCACTTTGTTTTGAACCAGGATAAACTTTGTTAAGCCTAAATGGCAGGGTGGATCCAGGACATGCTTGTTGATTTAGGTCGTGAACATTAGTTGGCTGTATAAATCTGGAGTAATTATATTGAGTCTGTTAGACTCAACATAATTACATCTTGTTCTCATGGAAAGAGAGAGTCACATTGTTCATATGTTTGGATGAGATTCTTCCTCTTGCAACAGTTGCGTGTTACAGACTGTAATTAACAACACCAACATCAAAACACTCCTACATGAGTAATTACCACTGTTGCTTCAGATACTGAGATAGTTACATGAAGCACAGCAATAATCTTATCTGCAGTATATATTTATTTTACAACATGAATGAAATAATTGGAAATCTGCTTGAATGGAAACTGAATGCAGGGAGGTTATGCTTTCAGCCATGTCTGTTGGTTTGTTTGTGTCTTTCTCAACCGAATTATGCAAATACTACAGAACTGACTTGCATCTACCTTGGTGAAGGGATTGGACATGGACCAGGGAAGAACCTATTAAGGTCTGGTGCAGATGCAGGATTTTTTTTTTTTTAATCACTTTCCGTAACATTGCAAGGCAGTTTCATCAGTTTCTCAGGAAATGTTTGGATCTAGATGTAACAAATCACGACATCTGTGAGTTTGTACAAAACTGCTTCATAGTGATTGATGTTTTATACAGTGTTATTGCGTGTATCATGTAAAGTCATAGGCATCTGATCATTCAGAAAAATTGGCAGGTTTATTGGAGATTAGTAATATGCAAAATACAACATATAATTATATATTATGTACCTATTGGCAGGTTGGGTGTTTAATGGTAAAATAAAAAAGGGGTTAAGGGGTTGTGGGGGTAGGTAGAGGGGTCACTTCCTGGCTTTCTGGGAGCTTTAAAGTGCATCTCATCTGTCTTCCTCAGCAGATGGAGTTTGCCATGTTGATGTGGGCGCTGTCATGCTCAAAAACAATACTTGGTAGCAGAAAGGTAATGAAACTGTGTCAGTAGTTGGACTTTACAGTCTCCACTTGTACCTGCTCTTTACATCTCTGCTGTTCCAAAACACTCCTTGAAGTCTTTTTACAACTATAGCTGCAGAGTGGTTACGTCATGCAGACTATAAGTTAGAAGTCGTAGTTTACAAGCTCCTACCTCCATCTTCCTTTACTGAAAGACAGAAGAATTTGGAGGGGAGGTTAAAATAAAGTATGAGACACTTGAGGAAAAGATAATGGTTGCCTCCTTAGCTGATCCCCCTGCACATCTTTAGCAGTGATCAGCATATTTCTGGCAGTATTAGTAAGAATTCTGATGTATCAGTTGTTTTTGACACAGAGTGCTTGGAAATGACCCTAAATCTACAAATGTTTGGCTTCAGAATTTGTCAGTGATGGATCAGTGGAATCTCTAGAGCAGGATGTGTGAGGTCTTTTCTGTTGTTTTTAACCAAAAGTATCCTACAAAAGTCTTTTTATGCACCAGAAAACAGAAGATTGATGGAATAAAAATGAATTCATGTCAGTGTTGACAGACTTAACTGGAAACAACTTACTTTTCTGTCTTTGATAGGAGAGATCCCTCCTAAACACACCACCTCTGCTGATCCCTGCAGATCACACCCACACACAGACACACACATAGACAGACACACACACACACTCTCTCTCTCATTTCCTGGCATGAAAGACAAGCCAAGGTGTCAGTCCAGGGCATTCTCGCATGACTAGCGTGTTCTCATCTGCTTTCACTTACTTCTCACCATCTCCATATCATGGCCCTGGCACACAGCACCACTGGCTCAACAACTCACTGCGTGGCTCACTCTGGCTGTGTTCAAGTGTCTGTCTCTCTCTCTCTCTCTCTCTCACACACACACACTCTCTGTCAAATCTCTGTCTCATTTATCCACCCTTTAAAGCATTAGCTGTTAGTGAATTACTTCACAGTTTTAACTTGGTGTTATATAACGGTTTAAGGGGGTACATGTAATATTGCTCTTCCATGAAGTTTGGGAACTCGTGAGAGAGACAGATAAAAGAAAAAAAAATTAATGTTCATAATCAGAGCAGCAGAGGCTGACTCTGTGGGTCCCATGATCAATAGCTCACAGCAGTACAATGAGATACAATGAGACACTTATTAAAGGTTCGATAAACAAGATTAAACAAGGTTTTAAACATTAATATATGAGTAAACAACTATTTTTATGTAAAGATATTGTAGTAAAGGTGTGCTGATTGTAGAACAAAGTCACACCCTCTCTGTGTGTGTTGTAATCTGAGTTTCTCTGTTCTCTGTTTTGGTAACCAGGCTGGAAGTTTGAGATGTTTGAGTGATGCGTTTGAGTCCCTCCTGTTAAATGGTTGGCCTTCCCATATTTAAACAGATAGGCACTGCACACACACAAGCTGACACAGTGCAGTATACAGCCTTTAAGTGACAGTGTTCAGGTAAAAGAGACCTTCCAAAATTTCCTCCAAGTTTTTAAGTTTCTGCTGACTCCGTCAGTGTCTTTAGCAGCTCCTTCAGGGTCATTTGTGTTACCACTGTGCCAGCAGATAAATCCAAGGCTGAATTTCTTTCCTTGTCCGACAGTAGCTGGACCCCTTTCGGCCAGTGGTATGTCAAAACATCCAGAAAGTTTTTGCCAGCCCTTTCAATGTCTTTGCCAGCTCCATTGTTCTCTTAACCAGCTCTTCAGTGTCTTTACCAACTCTTCAGGATCTTAACAGGTCATTCAGTGTCATTTGTTCGATCATGGTCCCAGCAGTCCAGCTGAATTACTTTCCCAGTCCGACCATGGAGCCAATACTGCTCTGGCTCTTGCTAAAGGTCTCCAGCTTGACTCAGAACTGGGTTTCTTCTGCTCCTAGTGTAAGTAACCCGATGCTACATAATGTTAAATGTCTGTTTTCATTAGTGACTAGCTACAGTAGCATGATAACATTATCTGACTTGCTGTTACCAATATTATGAATGTTTGGCAATGTTGCTATTGCTAGCTAGCTGTCAGTATTGCTGTGGAGCATATCACAGCAATGCTAGTGTGGGCTAATGGCTGAGGTTAGATTGTATAGATTGTATCGAATGGAGGCCTGAGGTGTGGCTGACATGCTGGTGGTCAAGTGTGACATCTAGTGGCAGTGATGATCGTTTACAGAACCTTTATCATGATCATTTTTGATTCATCACGTGTTTAAATGCCGTGGACACTACCTTTTCAGTCTGTTGTGGGAATTTTTGAGGAGCATAAATTTCCGCTTCAGAAAAAGGACACTCATTCATAATTTTCTACAGAATGTACAGGCAAAGCGATCATGGAGGAAGAGGTCAAATGTACAGAGAAACAGGATGTGGTTATAGTAAAAATGTTTTTTTACATATATCTATGGTATGCTGTACAATACTGTACTACAGTTGCAACAGGAATGTTCCAAAAACTAAACATAATGTTTCAACATTGAATTGGTGTTTGCTGTGTACGTTTCAACCCCTCTCAGCAGATTATTGTACCATACTGTCACTTTAGAACTCTGTAAGGAAATGTAAACACCAGCCACTGGAAGTCAGAAGAGCTTTAGGCTTAGAGAAACAGTGTGCTGGTATATCCAAAAATGCACTATAATGAAAAATATTTTTTGCAAATACTTGATTCTGAGATGTATTTGTGACATTTTCTGTTCGCTGTTTAATTTTGTAGCTGATACGTGGCACTTTGCATTTTATGCGTTTGTGTTTTTGTGTAGAGTTTTGAAAAAATTAGATCTAGTTTAGAAAATGTGTGAAAGCAGTTGTAAAAACTGTAAAATGATAAAGTAAATATGCTGTATTATATTGTAAATGCGGAGTGATTTTGGGCACAGGCTCTGTGTTTTGCTGAGAAACAGCAAAAGTAAACTGTTTACAATAAATTTGCATAGGGTACCTTTAACCCTAAAGCCCTACCCTAAACCTAGTGCTAAGTTGTAGTGTAAACCCTAAATATAAGTCCAAAAGTCCCTGATCCTAAAACAGAGATTTAATGTTGTGCTGACCAGAAGAATGTTATCATTTACTCTTGATAAGAATAGAAATGTTTTCTGTCTGTTTGATAATCTGACAGGAACATTATGTTTGCACTTAGCTCATAGCTTTTCTCTGAACCAGACCAATTGCTTTTAACCCCAGCAGGCCTGAGCAGCACTGTTGTGGGTTTGAGCATGATGAAGTCATCTGTTTTATTGTCAGGCCATCAAACAAAGGATGTTTTCGTAATATTTGTACAATGGGCTGTTCCAACCAATGGAATTGGTTGAAAAAACACGTTCATGCAGTGCTGCTGTTAATTTTTATTCCCCTGGTGAACTGACGTATCAAGAGAGCTGGCTCCAGACAAGCTTTTCATTCAGTTTTTACTTTGAAGAGATCCTCTAAAACATCAGGAACAACTGTTCACAATTATAACAACCACAAATATTTCAAACATGTGGTCTGTTCATTTTAAAGTGATACTCCACCTAAAACCTCAAGTCATTTTTGGTGAATCACTTTTCGGGACATACTGAGTTACCTCTGTAACTTTGTGATGTCACAACAAAGCAGTCACTGCTTTCAGCCACGCCCCAAGCGCAGCCCACCTGGACCCACCATCCAACCTGGCAGGATTTGGTTTCTCTGAGTGTTTACCTGAAATCTGCTATATTTTTATATGGTCCCTCCGAAAACAGTCAGCTCACTGATCTAGAGCCCCAGAGAGAAGCCTGCAAGAGGAGATGTAAAACTACACTGAGAAGGTTTTGGTTCTTAAAACCACAAATATATCTTCATACTAACATTAAAACTTCAAATAAAATATGGGAGAAGTCTAAAATATGCCACCTTTAATATAACAGTTATTTATTTACACATACAGCAAACCCAGACAACATTTGCATTCATTTGGAGTTATGTTTCTGAACACAGCTCCTAAAAAAACTTTTTAGGTTCTGCTACATGTCGGCTAACTAGTCTGTCATTCAGTGCTGAGCAGATAGCATACAGCTGATTCTTAGACCTTTTTTGTTGAAAACAGATGCCGGCTATATCTGTGAACGACGCTGGTGAGACAGAAAAAACCAAAGCAATACATTTGCAGGCTGTAAAACCAAAACAATCAGCTTAAAGACCCTAAAGCTCAGGGTCTCTGGAGCTCAGGGTTAATTCTCTTTGTCATTTCACGTGGCACCTTTCATATTACATTTAAACCATTGTTTATACAAAAATATTGATGAGTGCAGCTTTATAAGTGTAATACAAAAGTTATATAAAACAACAGCTGAAGGATCTATGCTTTTAGGTATGAACATGAAAACATTACACACTCTTCATAATGTTTTTACTGGCTGGGTCTTAGCATTAAATCTTCCTCATGTTCTTCAGCACTGACCTCGGTGTGTAATTTAATTCTACATTTCTGATGTAATCAGAAGGAGGCACATGCAGAGTTAAAGTGGGGAAACTCCTCCATGTGTGCTGTTATACTGTAATCCTTCAGTGTCTTTGGACGATCCTGGCGGATCCATTTTCAACTGTTTATCTCTTGTGAAACCACTTGTGGAAACAAATGGTGAGCTATGATGAACTGCAAACAGCAGCACAAAGGACTCAAGTCTTGGATTTTTTCAGTTTTGGAGTTAATTTTTGCAGACAATATCTCCATCCCACTAAAACATAAAAACTTCCTATTTAAGCAATAGCAGTAAAAGTGGAGCAAAAAAAAAAAAAAAAAGAGGAAAAAAATCAAACCAAAAACTGGCTGTCTTTGATGCTTTTCAGTCTGGATGCTGCCTTTGGACCATGAATCATCATGGAAACTTACTTTAAATCACTTGTTTGGATTCAGAAACTGTATAAGAGGTGCTTGAATAAAGGGAAATGGCTTGATTTAATTATCTGCATATTTTAAAAAGGTTTAAATATGGGGCTTTTACAGAATTTGAGTCAATGTTTTAATGATGAAATTAACTTCTTATTAACTTAAACACTGTGACATGTTCTGACTGCTATCTGCAATGTTTGTAATTGCACTACCATGCAGCAGCAACACAAAGGATGTTGCCCATGCATCATCTTACTGTTTTTATGTGGTTATTTTTGGATTAGTAATTCTGTGGCTTTACATCTGTTTACATTTTGCATCATATGTGGTTATCTACTGTAATGTCTGTTGTTATGTGGGTGTTTGTCATTTTAAATCTCTGTATTTTTGTATATATTCATAACAGACCATATAACTAAGGTGAATTCCTTGTCCCAGATTGGCGGATTGGAGAGTTTTCCGGTTTCCTGTATTTTACAGATTTTGTATCTGCATCATTAGGTGCACACAAGAATACTGAGGATAAAAGATGTTGTCCTCAACTGTATAAAGTCTTCATGATAAGGTCTCATTCATTTTCATAACCTTTCTAATTCCTTAAAATGTTGTGTAAGAAAGAGAAAGTTTCCCATGGCTCCTACTGCCAAGAGAGAGGCAGGACTCTGTTTTTCCACTGAAATGGAACAGTCAGAAAACAGCAAAGCGTGTTGCTGGAACAGAGAACTGGAGATATGAAAAACGTGTTTCACAGCACATAAATCAACAGTAAATGAAGGCTGACAAGACTCAAAACTGTTGATGGCTTTTGATGACCTCGGCACACTGTTCCATACATGCACGTAGAGTACATGTGTGTGACAAGGATGTTTTTCAATTCAATTGTTTTGAAAAGGTTTAAAATGGAGAAATGCAGTGTAGAAACTCAAGCCATGACTCCACATTCTGTCATGAAATGTTGGTGCGACTGTGGTCGTATTGTTTTTTCACTTGTCTCATTCTTCCGTCTTCTGGTCTGAAAGGCAGCATGACGTGGGATTGAGTGTGTGTGTGTGTGTGTGTGTGTGTGTGCATATGTAAAATAGATGTGCATCAGGACAAAGAGGTGATTGGTGGACTGCAGTAGATCCTGCAGCAGATTGGCTCCATTTTGATGACTTGTTAAACAGAAGGATCCAAGATGGCGTGGCAGTGCTGCAAGGGGAACGCTCCTCTCCCTCCTGTCCCAAATAGCCACACAGTTGTTTACATCCTTGTAAGTTATTCACATTTACATTTACTCATTTGGCAGATGCTTTTATCCAAATCAACCTACAAGTGAGGGATAACACTAAAGCTTCAGTGCAGTAGGCTCTATTTAATGAGTGCAAGGAAATCAAGTAAAGAAGTGCATACTAAGTGGTAGTTAGGCATATTAGGATGTTAGAGGTGTTAGGAGAGGATGTGCTCTCAGTAGAGATGAGTCTTCAAGAGATTCTTGAAGATAGAGAGGGACGCCTCTGCTCTGATAGCACTCGTAGCTTGTCTGGGCTGAGGTTGTCTTGTGTGCAGGGATGGCAGTGCCAGACGACATTTCTTACCAGTGCTGGATTCCGCCGAACTCTCAGCATGAGTGCATGTCACTTTGTGGCAAGCATACATTCACTCACTCACCTGTCACTCCAGACGGCACGTCCTCAATTATGCAGAACTTTAAGCCTTAATAAATTTTGAACAGATGAGTTATATAAAAATTCACCCCTGTACACTTCTGATGAAGGGGGATATTAGGTTCAGAGCTTGGTTCAATTGGGTGCAGACCCAGAAGTTAGTCTGAAGGCAAGAAATAGTGACTTGAATTTGATTCGGGCAGCCATGGACAGGCAGTGTAGGTGGATAGGCTGCCTCATTCTAGACCATCTGCCATTGGTTTGACTGGGCAGAAGGGCAATGCAAAAGTCGAGTTGAGACATAACCATGGCCGGGACCAGGAGCTGAGCAGCATACTGAGTCAGGTAATGCCTGATTTTTCTGACGTAAAGAGGAAAGTGGCACAACCGAGAAATGGATGCAACATGGTCAGTGAAGGATAGCTGGTCATCGAACATGACACCCAGGTTTCTTGAGACATTGGTTGGGGTAAGAGATGAAGAGGTGATTTTGATAGTGATATCATGTTGGATAGGCTGATGAGTTCAGTCTTGCCATGCTTAGCCTATAGTTTCTTTGTATGAGAGAGAGATTTGGCAGGGGTGGACAGCCATTTTCCTTTGATCCAATTTTTCTTCTGTTTAAATTCGCTAGGGAGGTAAGTTAACGTCATTTGGTTTTGTTTAGATTTGGATAGGTTACCTTGGAGTTTTATTGTCAAGATTTATTTGTTTGTTATTTAGGCCCATGTTCATCCTGAAGCTAGAATCCCACTCTCTGTTCTTTGAAAAGCACATTGTAAATAAATATCAGAGTTAGTAACTACCTGCATGGTGTTCTGTTGGGTATTTGGGACCTGGGTAAGACAGGACATAACAAATGAAACAAAAATGTCAATTACATAAAGAAAATAATTCAACATGAAGCATGAGACAAATGTGATGAAAACACAACATTCCTACAACCTAATCCGAACGCTTACCCTCAGTAAATATTACACATAGAAGGAACCATCCAGTTAGAGAGATCGAACCATCTTTGTTGCTAAAAAGAAAGACAGCTGTATTTACTTTCTTTTTTAAAATCCAATTTTTATTTACTGTTCAAAACTAACCACTGACTTGCGGAGTCAACAAGCTCAGATTAATAGTGAAATCTCCTTGGACTGCAACTAACAATCATTTTCCTAATCTAACTACTCTACAGATTTTTTTTTGATGAATTTTTTTAACTGTTCAGCCTCTAAAATGTCAGAAAATGAGCCAGAGCTCAAGCTAATGTCTTCAGATCGTTTATTTTGTTCAAGACAGAGGGATATTCAATTTACAAAGATATAAAACCGAGAAAAGCAACAAACCCTCACATCTCAAATCTGGAAACTGTGAATTTTTGCTTGACAAAAAGATTTAATGCAGTAAGTGATTATCAAAACAATTAGCGACTGACTAATTGATTAATTGACCAGTTGTTTCAGCCCTACTATTTCCCACCATAGTTGCACACTTTGTTAGTGTTTGCACTATGGAACTGCTTTTACAAGCCAACAGGAGGCCTGTTTCATTGTTCATTGTGCTCTGGTGTTTGGGTTATGCCTGCTTTGATAATAGATTTGTAATTAAACTGTGTGTTAGTCTAACAAAAGGTTTCTACATAGGATGCTCTTGTGTATCCTGAGGCCTCGTCCAGGAAGCCTCCTTTCTCCATGATCTGTTGGGGATAATCGACTCGCTCTAGGGCACCTCAGCAGCTGTAGCAGCTGCTTTCCCCAACAAACCTGCATACAGTACATTATAATCTCAACATGTAGCCCTGAGTGTTATTAGTTTTTAATCATATAATCCACAGTTATCGCATTAAGAGTCTGGATGTGGTGCTGGAGGAGTAAAAGAAAACAGTTGGCTCTGCACATGGAGAGTGAGACGATGTACTCTGATTTGATTTGCACACAGAGCTCAAGATTACGTAATCCAAAAATGATTTCCACACTCATATCCTGTTGTTTCTTCATTTTAATCATTCCCTAGTTTATTTCTGTGGATGGTGGGTAGTAAGATTTCTTCTGCAGCAGAAGGAAGCATGTGCAACAGGATAAGAATTCTCTTGTTCTTGTGGGCATGGGTCCAGTACTGTCTAACTGGGTGTTTATTGCAACAACTACTCAGGGATGTGTCTTTTAACAATGTGGAGGATGTATGGTAACTCTTATAAGACTGTTGGCTAAGTGTTGAACATGTGCAGACTGTGACAGCAGTTTGATCCATGGTGGTTACTTATTCTGGGGAGTGGACCTGTAAGAGGAGACCGTCATGGTCGCAGCTGTTGATACAGATGTGGGGACCTCCTTGCAGAGGAATGCAGTTTGTACTGGTGGACATTTAGATACAGCTGCAGTATACATTCAGCCAAGGGTTTGAAACAAATCTTCTAACACTGCTTACAGTAAAATAAAACATTGTGTCTATAGAGAGCCTTGTCAGCTGCCTCCTGTAAGAAGCTCAAGTGCTCAAGTTTTTATGGAAACTTACAGTATCTGACTAATTGTAAACAGACGTGATTCCTAACGTAGTTTTCAATTGCACTGCCATTATTCTCCCCAGATTGCTCAAAGAAAGATGTACATGTTGGAGATTTTAACAGTACAAAGCTGGAGGAAGACCTTAGGGGATGTCCTACAGATTTTACACATGAGGTTTGGTTTACACGTCATGAGGAGTACCACTCAGTGTGTAGAGCTTTCTAATGTCAGAAGAAGTAATCCCAATGATGTCATGGCTCAGGCTGGGAGATCACATAACAAACATAATGAACTGGGGTTTGGTGAGTTTGAACCATGGGTGTAATTGCAACAATTACCAGGCAGTGACAGTCAGACTGAAGACTGTTGAGTTGCATCATGGGAAATGTAAGACCCACTCTTTTTTAAGCTTGACCCATACTAGAGGCTAAAAGTCAGAATATCCTGGTGTGTGGATGAGGGTTGATTTCAATTGGCACAGACATATAAAAGTGTTTTGCACCTCTTTTTAGTCGTTGTGCCTCTCTTTGTTGTCATTTTGTGTCTCTCTGTAGTCCTCTTGTCTCTTTGTGGTTGTTTTGCGTGTCTTATTGGTTGTTTTACGCCTTTTTTCAGTCATTTTGTGTCTCTTTGTAATTGTTTTTCATCTCTTATTGGTTATTTTGTGTCTCTTTTTGGTTAACTTACATGTATTTGTGGTTATTGTGCATCTCATTTATGTTTTTGTGAGTCTCTTGAAGTAATTTAGCATTTCTTTGTTGTTATTTGATGTGTCTTTGTGGCCTTTATGTGAAGCAGGTGAAGCAGAGCAACTGGATTTCAGTATTTTGTTCACACTGGACATGAAGAGAGGCTTTCCTGCTCAGCTTCCTGCCACAGTAGATCCACAGTAACCCTCCTCTGCACAAAATATTGCTTTATTCCTACACAATATTATAGGAAACCATAAAGAAACTTTTAGGGTTGCCCTGATCATCCTTTTAACTGAGGTGACCTTCCAACAAGACAAGTAAACAGTCACTTCACAGATGTTGGTCTACAGTGGTTCTCAGTTAATCCTACAGCAGGTGGTGCTATACTGCAACAAGAATTAGCCCCTTAAAATATTTCTAAATAACACCCCTATATATTGTAAATATCTGTTAATTGATGACATGAATTAATAAAAATGTGCACTGAGGTTTTTGACTCTCTGATCCAACCGTGAGAGAGTCAGCCCTCTTAAACCAGGTTCATAAATAGAACCCGTTTTCTTTTCTTTTATGGGAGCCAAAGGAAAGAAGCCATAAACCCAGAGCACATCCCTGGCTAAACGCCCTATATTCACTGGGCAAACACATGTTGGCAGAATGTGCTGCTGGCCACAAAAACTCCACAGACCAAAGCAGAAAATTATATTAAATCCTATTTATAAGAATGAAACTTAAAAATATTATCAAACTTAACTGTTCTGCATCACATATGGGTTTCTTCTCAGATAGCGTGGAACTCTGAATTGCCTGAACTTGGCCTAATACTGAGCTTTGGGGGATGAAAAAAAAAAAAATCTTGAAATGCAGCCACCTGCAGCTCACAGAGAGAAATATTTGTCCAGGGCCTGTTGGATGAGACTCTGGTCCAAATTTCAGAGTGGAAAAAGCTGTTGTGTGTGGGATGTTTTGCAGGCACACAGGGACCTTCAGTCTTTTTTAGGCAACGTGTCCTCGCCTGTGTTGTGCATCAGGCTAGCCGTGAGTGTCCAAAAGTGGTAACAAACCTGCTCATATCATTAGATGCATTGACACAAGGAAAACATCATTTTAATGAAATAATTTTAATTCAACATTTCAGCAATGAAGACACTGGTGAGCCACTAAACTGGGTGTATATAAGAGTTAATTAAGATACAGGGCCTCACATACTAATACTAATACTAATACCAATACTATGCTAATATGAATATGAATATGAATATGAATATGAATATGAATATGAATACTAATACTGATACTGATACTAATACTAATAATGCTAATAATAATACTGATACTAATACTAACCCTAATAAAACTAATAATACTAATACTTAAACTATGCTCATACTAATGATATTACTAATACTAATACTAATACTAATAGTAAGTCCTATTTCTTGTGACCACAGTCAAAATGTAGGACCAAGAGTGCTCAAGTGTTCTGTGGTTGGCTGCTGCCACCCAGTGGCTACAATAAAAAACTCCAAGTGTATGACTCATCCATTCACAGGGTTTGACTCATGATCATTTTCTCAGTTAACTGTGTTAATCTTTCTGTATGTTATATGGTCTATCCAGACAGCTCCACGTGATCGACACAGCTGACTCTATTAGGCAAACTGAAAGTCTGGATGAGTTGGTAAAAAAAGAGCACAAGGATTCTAGCATATTTCTCCAGTAAATTATAATCATTATATAATGACAAGATACAGTGCAGTTTAACATTTTTCCACCATGACTGTTCTCAATGTTGCCTGCTGACTCCCTTTAATTGGTGTGATGTTATCTGATCAGCTGTAAACAAGCTGCAATTGCACATTTCCTGCTAAGTGTTGTCATAATGTGGACCATTGCAGATGCAGGTTTCACATGACTTCTGTTGCAGGAAGCACCTGCGGGGTAATGAATTCAGCTTGTCTCTCACTGTGCAGCAAGTAAAGTTGTGCATCTAAAAATCTAAACTAGCTTCATGCATAAATTATCTGTAACATTTGAATTAGAATACTATGTCAATCATCATCATTAGGAGAAGAGTGGCCTTTAATATCCCACACAAGTGCATGAAGTACATTTAAAATACTTAACATTACATCAGTGTGGTGATAAAAAGCAGATGTCAAAGTGAAAAGTACAAATGTATTGGCAGAGCAGACAGTTTGCCATGTTATAGCAGGAAATACACAGGTGTAATTAACAGCAATAGCAGCTCCTCTGAAAGTAAATGAAAAGAAAATGAAAATGCATTTATTTTAGTATTGTTTTTATATTTTATTGAAAAATGTGTTGGAGGAACTGAAGCACCAAGAGAAAACCCACGCAAGCACAGTGGACATGCAGTCTCCACACAGAAAGAAAGCAGTTGGTCAGTAGATGAAAACCACAACCTTCTTGCTGTGAGGCCACAGTGCTGACTACTCTGCCACTGTGCTGAACTCTATTAACTCTTAAAGTAATAGAATGACATTTTGATTCTCTCCAGGGCCTGAAATCTTTTGAACTGTTCTTCCTTTACAAGTGAGAATGAACTACTACGTTCAAAAATCCAAAATCTTTATTCCATTTCATACTGTACACATATCAAGCGTGGGCGGGGTTAACTTGACGCATATCAGCTAATCCTCACAGTCTTTTCTCTCAATATTACTTATCTCATTAGCCGCCAAACTGGCCTTGTTCTTCTCCCAACTCACTAATCAGCATCTTTGACACTGATTAGCAATGTCAGATTACTTCTTGAATACCCTGCAATCACTTTTCAAGACTGGACAGGCTTTGAGGGTTTCTTTGCTTTCCCAAAAGATTTTTCAGCTGTGTTAATCTTGTCTGCTCGTTTGGCAATGCCACATAAACCCTCTTTGCAAAGCACCTCACTGCTGCTTCATTGAGCTCCTGGGGCCTGTTGGTTGCTCCCATTATCCCCTGCTGACTGCACCCCATCAAAGCCAGTGAGAAACTCAGTGTTTAATTGATGAGAGGGATTGTGTTTTCTATCCCTCCTTCGACAAAGCAAGCTGTTCACTTCAGATGACAGAAGGCTGTAATTCTCGGGCAACCACAAAGAGTGTTTATACCAGCATCTTGCCCTCTCAAACTGGCAGTAATAATGTTGAAGAATTTGGCATTTGACTCAGCGTTCACTGCTTTAGCCAGAATAGTTTTACCATTTCCAGGAAACCTAAGCAGTAGCTGAAACCTACAAAGACTGGACAAACAACACAACAAGTAGAAGACCCAGTAAATCCTGCACGAATGCCAAGTGGTGCATTGTCTTGTACCAAAAGAAATATGGATGGCAACCAGCGGCTTGTACTGGTTATATGTAGCCTGATTTGAACTGAAAGAGTAAAAAAGGAGGAAAAAAGAGAGAGTTTGGATGGAAAAGTGTGAGCTAAATTCAAGTAAAGCAATTTATTTACTGGTATGGCCCCACTGGTAACACATAAGTGATGTCATTGGTTGTTGATTTCAGTTGCAAATATCAAATATGCTTAAAAAAAATCTTTATGAAAACAACTGGCAGCAACTAGATCTGAAGACCTAAGATTAGAGTCTTTACATGTCACACACTATATGATTTGCTGACTGTCAAGACTAACTGACCCAAATGGCATCAAGCCCAGTCAAACTTGGTCCCATCACTCATAACTGGTTCAGTGTTTTTAATGTGTGTCTCTGCCTTCACTGGGACACTGAGCCATCTTTAAAGTTCCTCTCCAGACATGTTTTATACTATGCAAAAAATACTCTAATCATTAATATGCAAATCACTGTGTGCCTATTCAGTAAAGTGCAGTAAAACCATGCTCTCTTTTTGACTGTAATCTCTCACAGAGTGGATACTGGACATGTACTCTACTTCAGTAGACTTGTTCCAGATGCAGCTTGCGGCTCGGTTATTTTCTGATTCAATCCATACAGAGAACATGCAACTTTTGATCTGTCATAGATGTGATAGGCCATGCCTCAGGCAAAGCTTTGAATTGTTAAAGGAACAAACACAGTTGTTTTTTTCTGCTTTTGCAGAAATGTCTGCAGACATTGAAGCTCAGTGCCTTGAAGTCAAGAAGAGACATTAAACACAGAAAAACAAAAACAGTCACATGAAAACTAAAAAAGACAAAATCCAACAAAACATACACATGCTGCTGTAATGATTTTCTGCACAGGACCTCGGAGATTTAAAAAAAAAACACACCCCCTTGAATGGTAAAGAATGCCACTGTGCATGTTTCAGGCTCCCTCAGCCGTGACACAGGCTCAACACTCCAATCGTGTGGACTACAGATGAAAACTGAAAGTTTCTTCCTGCAAGAACAGAGACCAGGTGTTTCTGAGACACAGTTTTTAATTTAACTAGATTCTGCAAAGAAAGCCAAAGGAGAGAAAATGTAATGTTCTTCTGTTCACAGCAGATGATGTACAATATGAAGTGAAATAAAGTCATAACAGAGGGTTCAAACAGATGTCAAAATGTTTCTGAATCTTGTGAGTAACTGGAAGGCAAAGAAGTGTGGGAACTTTTCCTGGCTGAGGCTCAGAGGGCTGTTGATGCTACACAAGGGGCTCAATACAAGACATGAGAAACCCCAACTGCGATGGGACTGGGCACAACTAAAGCCTGGGAAATGCAGATATAGTAGCAACCAGCACACATAGGCAAGGTTTTAAGTGGGGAACGATCTCATTCCTGGCACTGCCTAAGTGAAATTAAATGTCATATTTTTCCTTTTCCATGTGGTTCCATGTCAAACCTTAAGGAGGTATGGTGACCCTCCAGGGCCATGTACTTTTCACAAATTAAATCACTCAGCAGAGTCACTCAATGGCTAAATAATCTCATTATGATTTCAAATGTTCCTTTTTTTCAGTTCTTTTAATACACACTGTACTTAAATGTCAAAATCATGCTCTTTTCTTTGGTAAGGCAGGTAAACAATTGAGCTGGCTATCGTGGCATTCAAATGAAATTTGCCTATCAAGCCTCTGGACCAGTCACTGTAATTTAACCTGATCATATACCATGTAAATGTATGCTGCTGAGTAACTGCTTTTTGCTTGGGATTCAAGGACACATTAAAGGTGCACTGGGTCACAAATGTTTCCAATGTTACTGGTAACTATTTGTAAGACTAGTAGAGCCTGTTAAACAGGGATAACAGCTAGACTGAATGAGCTGTGGTATTTAGATGAATTTCCCAGTGCGACCAACCAAGTAGGTGTATGATGGCACATGCAGCCAGGTGTCCACTGTGGGACTTTATGATAATAGTACTGAAGTACTGGACTGTCATAGCAATGCACAATCTTTTGCACAGTTTACTGTGAATTGATTACTTGCATATATTTTATATTCAGATTTTACTATATGCACATATAATTAATCTTTGTTAAGATGTACACCTTTGTTCAACCCACACTTATCTGTGGATTATGCCATACTTAGGTGGATATTTATTTGCAGAGGGATTCATTCCCCCTTCAATGTACTGAATGCCAAACTCAGTGAAGATGTTAATATAGGGTTAATTATCTGCCTACAGTCTGATAATGTGCCACCATGTGTCAGGTGCAGGAACACTATTGTATTTACTAGTGCAGCCATGAGGAGTTTCCCTTGCCCTTTAAATCTGATAAAATATTGTCCGTCTTTTACAACTTTTACATATTTGTAGAAAGCTTTAGTGTAACATGTTATAATCAAAGTCACATCAATGAGCAGTTTGACTCAGCTTTCCAGGCATCTCCTTCCTGTCAGAAGCCAGGTCTCATCAGGAAGTTGACTCTGCTGCTTTCCGTACCATTGTTTTCTGCAAATATTATTGCTAATTTTAAAAAAATAATTGAAAGGAATTTAGTTCCTGTGTTTTGTGGACATTGGTTTTATATCCTGTGTAAAAAATGTGTGTGAAATAATGATAATGATAATAATAAATAATGAATGTAATAACTGCAATTCCTTCACATTTGTTTTTTTCTATCCTCTGACTTTATTCAAACTTACAGGTGTAATAGTAATGAAGTGGTAACAAAATATGGATATGACCATAAAACTTTGTCGTTACACCAAATAAAGAAACATGTTTTAATATTGTACGAGCAATGTAATAATGAATTAATTTTGTTTGAAAATGCCATTCACGGAAAAAGAAATGAATAATATGTTTTTTCAGTGACATTACTTACTGTTTGGGGTTGAGTAGGCCCAAGAGATGTGTAAGTCCCTGTTATGAACAAACAAATGAACCAAAAACACCAATAACAGCTGGGTCTCAAACAAACTACATCCAAATTATTATATACAGCATACAGATATTATACACAGCCTGAACTGCCAGATGAAGACGACTTTTTCCTTCTGAACCACCTGGACTTGAGTATGTATATGTGTGTATACACACTTTTTTAGGATTTGGAAGGGATGGTGCCAAATTAAAAAGAACTACCAATGCCAGTCTCAGATATAGAGCACATTAATATTTATTGTACTAAACCGTGTTTTCAAGTTTACAGCAAATTTTCTATGGATAACTTCTGACTCATATCATCATTTCAACTCATGTTTAAAAGCAACCCTTACAAAATTATGAAGCATCATAAAGTACAAAACTGATAAAACTATGTTAAGTATGTTTTCTGAGCCATTACTACAGAAGGTCCTGGAGTGGACAGCAAACACAACGCTGGGGTTGTGAGTTCACTGAGACTGAAATTTTATCATAAAAAATGATTTGACAAATTAAAATGAATTTATTGAAGAATACTTTTTTTTTTACATTAACTTCTAGGAGCATACTTGCATGGTGGAAAGGCAGGCAGGATGTCGGAGGGAGGGACGGAGGGGGATGTCGTGCAACGAAACTTCCCGGCTGTATTTGAACCAGGCATGCAGCAGTTTAAATGGGAGTGACTGGACCACAAAGACGCCCCAGGAAATGTACCAACTAAACATTGTGTCTATTTCCCCTATAATTAGTATCAAATCCACAGTTATATGTCACTTCCTTTGTACTGTAGGAAACTATTACAAAACAATGGGACCTGTAAAATAATGTGTTAATAATAGTTATGTTTCTTCTTTTCCTCTGATCAACCACAGGGAGGCCTCAGTTAACACTTCCACTTCAGCTCCTGACAGAAGTGCACTGGAATTTTATATATGAATATAGTTTATGTGAAAGTTGTTGAACAGTTATGAATAATTATTACACAGGAGAAAATATGTGGTAAGCTTTAAATTCAGGTTAGATTTGTAATCATCAGTCCTTAAGCTTGCAATAGATTTCTAAACCCATTAGATTTGGGTGTATTAATAATGTTGCCTAATACATGTAAATTCAGTAGTGTAGTGTCCACAGCCTCATTGATAAAAGCCTGGAGAATATTGATAGACATCAATGTGTTGCCTTCACTATTTCCTGGAAACAGAGAGGCTCTCTAAACTGCGATTTCAGGCATTAATATGAATTAACTGCTGTATGTTAGCGTGCCATTCACAGCCTGTGTCAGTGACAGTCTAAGACACAAATGTGGTTTTAAGCAAAGAGAAACTCGAACCAGGAAATGACATGGTTGAGCACAGAGTGATTCGGAAATATTGCTGATAAGGTTTTACGTCATTGAATAGTGTAAAAAGTGTAATACTGGTTTGTTCCATCATTTACACAGCCAATCAAATATATCATAAAACAACTTATTTAAGCTCATTAACGACATGAAGATGTCCAATACAATCTGTTCCCATGAGAAACTCCACACAACAGTGAACATCTTGATAAAACAACCTCAAACACTCTTCACACTCAAAGTCACAAAGTAAAAGAAGTAAATAAGAATTTTAGAGATACAAGGGAAAAGGTGAATAAAAAATAAAACCAACATTACCAGTAATAGAAGATTAAAATAACCACAGAAAAGAAAGAACAGAAATGTGATAATGTATTGTTATGACTCACATCACACCTTTATCACAAGTGACTATTTCTTTCTATCATAACTTTGCACTTTTTTTTGGCAACATCCACACCCAGACAAAATCACAGTGAACTTGCAATTTGTGAATTAGTGCCAGATCACCCACTTATCTACCAGCAGATCCCCTCAGAGTGAATCTCTACCAGTTAAAACTGCATGAGGTACCTTATCCTACGGTTATAGAGGATTGGTGTTTCATTTTCCACTCAGATCACCTTGACTTTTAACAGTGACGTCCTCAGAAACCAGATGAATATGGTGTTGTAACAGAGTTGATAAATCATATTAGCCAAGGACTTGTCCTTGCTGAAGAGAGGCAATGCTGGTGAAAACTTTCAACAGAATCATTGGTCATCTGAAATGAGCAATAATGCACAACCACTATTGAGTACCTTATCTTGATATACATGTAAAAACTTGAATTCAAAAAATTGGAATTGAATCCCTGTTGCCATTGTACAGATTTCATATCTATTACAGTATCCTCTCGGGTTGGACAATATGATGATGAATACCATGAGATGACAAAAACATGATAATACAGGTGGCTTAGGAAATAGCACAGGTATTCTCCAACACTACAGTGTCCTATTTAAGCCTAATTCTGCCCCAGTGTCTGATACCACTCCCAGCATCTCCAGTTCCATCTCCTGTTGTAAAGCCCCCTCCTATCAGGGGTATCAAGTTTTCCAGCCTTGTAGATTTTCAGGTATAACACCCCTCGCCCCTTTGTTATATGTTTGGATGAGACTTCTAACAACACAACTGATTCCAATTCAACCAGTCAAACCTGAACAGGTAACTCCTCCTCATCCTTTATGAGTAAAAGTCCTCCACTGAAAATGTTAATTTAGTAAAAGTATCCGAGTATAAACAGGGATGTGTACTTAAAATATAAAAAATAAAATTACTAAATACATTAAAATTATATAACTTATATAACTAGATCATCAGCTAATTCTTAACTATTCTACATAAAAGTAATGATTATTTTCATTATAGATGAATCTTGATTATTATCTCCCTGAATTAATGAATGGTCTAGTTTGTAAAAATATTGTAAATTGTGAGAAATACCCATCATTATTCCTTAAAGCCTGAATAGACTCTCCTACATTACTGAAATAATATGACTGGAAGAAAAAGCAGGAAATCCTCAGTATGTAAAAGCTGGAATGATTGAATTGTAATTTATGGAAAAGCAGCATTGTTTTGTATGCAAAAATGTTAGGCCTCGACTGGTTGTCCTTCTGGAAGTTTCTCTCATCTCCACACAGGATCCATGGAGCTCAGCCAAAGTGACCATCAGGTTCATTGCTCTGTTAGCTTCAGGAAGAGTCCTAGTTTCTCCAAACTTCTCCCACGTACGAATGATGGAGGCCACTGTGCTCTTGGGAACCTTCAGTGCAGCAGAAATGTTTTTGTTTCCTTCCACACATCTGTGACTCGACACAATCCTGTCTCTGAGCTCTGCAGGCAGTTCCTTCCTCATGGCTTGGTTTTTGCTCTAATATATATTGTCCACTGAGGGACCTTATATAGACAGGTGAAGTCATGTCCAATCAATTCAATTTACACAGCTGATCCCCAATAAATTTCATAGCAAAGCATCTGAATACTTATGTCAATGTGATATTTCAGTTTTTCCTTTATAATAAATTTGCAAAAACCATCAAAAATTCTGTTTTACTTTGTCATTATGGGGTATTCATTTGAATGTTAGCACAAGGCTGCTACATAACAAAATGAGAAAAATGTTAGCAGACCTACACTCAACCCATACATATAGGACATGTGCAGTATGTCCATATATCAATGTGATGTTGCCATATACAGTATGCCAACTATAAGGAAATATATTATTATCACATACTGTTTGTGCATCCTCTGGATATATGAAGATATACTATATAAAGACCCATAGGAAAATCTGACTATATACATACACTCTATGTATATGATGAATTTTTGTATTGTATACATTTCTCATTAATCTTAAACATGTCTGTCTTCCAATTCTGGGAACGTGGTCTCAGACTGTTGGAACCCACTGTATTTAATATCAATACATAAAACGCTTTGGATAAAAAGGGTCTGGCAAATTAGTAAATGTAAAATGTAAATGCAAATGTAAATGTAACAGAAATGAACAGGCTTCAGGATGGATACATATTTATGTAACCTATGTCTACCACATGAGCATACATACACAAATGTAGAAACACATGTAAGGGCAAGACATATACTGTAGGTCAATGTAGGAAATTGTTCCAATTTCTAGTAGGTTTCATACATAATTTTTTACACATGTTTTTATTTATAAGTTCATATATGGAAGTTCTATATATGTAGGCCTGTATATATATATATATATATATATATATATATATATATATATATATATATATATATATATATATATATATATATATATATATGTTACTTTTGCGTATGGGAATACTTAATTTTTTTGTAACATACCATATATTAATAAGAAAAACCGTCTGTTCCATTGTTAAATACATTAGAAGTTCTTACTTTCTCTGAGAGTTTCTCTTGTTCACTATTCAAATGGTGCCGGATTTGCGTTTCCTTCTCATATTACAGGACTATAGGTAGGACAATGATTCGCGGAGCAGGAGCGCTGTCTCCCTCCCGTTGGCTGGACTGTACACGTCAGCAGTCAGTGAGTCTCACAAGATGTGTCAGAGTCCCATCATCCTCTTCCTGGTACGAGCGTGTTGACACATTACACCTAGCCTGGGTAAGCCAGATAGCGCTAACCGCAGCGAGTTAGCTTTTTTTATTATTATTATTTTATTACTGTCGCATTAGCACGCAAACTCGTCTGTAAGTCGTACTTAGCCAGTTGGCTTTTGTCCCCCCCCCCGCCCCCCCACAGGTGCCAAAAAAACAAGCGGCTGGAGCGACAGTTTGGCAAATGAGGCGGTTTTGCAGCGGAGAGACGAACCTGCGACAGGAGCAGGAGGAGCCGTCGAGCAGCCGCCCGACACTCGGTTAATGACACGCGTCCCGCGGCGTGGGACAGTTTCTAACACGAGTTTTTGTTTTGTTTTTCAGCGCACAAGTGTACGATGAAAACACGGGCGACGAGGTGAATGAAAGCCGCTACTGTTCTGCTCCCGAGTCCGTCTTTACTTTGAGAAAATGAGGTGTCGGCTGCTCAAAAGGAATCTGCTGGCGTTGCTGGGTGTTTCCTTTGTAGTGGTGACTCTTCTGTTTTCAACACGGGTGTTAATAGTCTCGGACAGTGACACCAGCAGGCCCAGTAACTCGGCTCAGGTAAATCCGGGCATGCATGCTGGCGAGGTGGTGAAGTTGAACTTTGGTTCGCTGCCAGAACTGACTCAGTCCGTTTACAATGCCAATTACAAGCAGTGTGTTCACAATGCGGATCAGTTTCCAGGGGAACCTCAGCTGGTTCTGGTTGTGCAGGTCCACAACAGGCCTGAATACCTCAGACTGCTCATCAAGTCGCTGGAGAAAGCTGCTGAGGTCCACAGCTTCCTTCTCATCTTTAGCCATGACTATTTTTCTGAGGAAATAAATGCGATTGTGCAAGGGATAACTTTCTGCAAGGTACTGCAAATTTATTTCCCTTTCAGCACTCAGCTGTATCCCAGTGAATTTCCTGGGCAGGATCCACGAGACTGCCCCCGAGACATATCCAAGGACAGCGCTCTCAAAACAGGATGCCTCAACGCAGAACACCCTGACTCCTATGGGCACTATAGGGAAGCCTCAATCACTCAAACCAAACACCACTGGTGGTGGAAATTGCACTTTGTGTGGGAGCGAGTGTATGCGATGCAGGGCTATAGTGGCTTTGCCATCTTCCTGGAGGAGGACAACTACATCTTACCTGACTTTTTCCATTTCTACAAGTCAATGATAGAGTTCAGGAAGAACAGCTGCACGGACTGTGACATGCTGGCTTTGGGTAATCACAAAGACCTGACTGATTTTACCAGACTGTCCAATAAGGTGTTGACCACTGGGTGGATGTCCACTGAACACAACATAGGTATGGCCATATCCAGGGAGGTGTACTATAAACTGATGGGCTGCAGCAACGAGTTCTGCACCTACGACGACTACAACTGGGACTGGACTCTGCAGCACCTCTCAGGAACCTGCATACCAAAGCCCCTCAAAGTGCTCGTGGCAAAGGGCTCCAGGGTTCTTCACACGGGAGACTGTGGTCTTCACCAGAGGGACAACTGCAGGCCAGAATGGGCCTCGCAGAGGGTCGAGGAGGGGCTTCAAATGGCCAAGGATGGCCTCTTCCCCCCATCTCTTGCCCTTAGTGGTGCAGAAGCAGTGGAGCACAAGGCACACATGAAGAACGGAGGATGGGGAGACATTCGAGACCATATTCTATGCAATAATTACGCCAAACGTCTTTGAACTGTACCTTTTCTCTCAGTAATATGGGTGTTCATTGCTATTCTGCAAATGTGCCATCATACACAACATTTCAGGGGTTTTAGAGGCTGTTATGTGTTGTCTTCCAAGAAATAGAACCAAATCAAGTCCAAGCATGTTGCATGTACACAGCTAGAGTTCAACTTGTTTTTAACTCTTTAATTTTTTTAATCACCAAAGCTGCACAGTTGCCAAAGAGTTTGTTGATGTTTGTGCTGTGTATAATGTGTGAAAGCACAGCCATGCTGTTTACTTTCATGTCAACAGATTTGTTTATCTCTGGGTATCTTACAAGCCAAAACAGTAGGTTAGATTTATTGCACACTGATGGGAAACGAGCATACTATATAAGTGTGTGCATATGCACACAATTCATTCATTTGCAGACATATTTCCTTGAAGAGGAGCACTGCATAGGATGTTGTTTTTTATGGAACATTCACTTGCAATATTATTATTATTTTTTTTTTTACGTGTGCTTTTGATGGTACGATTTTATGTGCAACAACCAAAAAAAACATGTACATACAAATGGGTATAATCACAATGTGTATGACAATCTTCAAAATAATGGGAAGCTCTAGTTTAGAGAGCAGTTGCTGCCTTTGGAGATGACTTTCCTGTCAACCTGGTGTTGTACACATAATGGAGTACACGTTTGTCACTAAATGTAACCATCAGTTTCTGTCTGTTGTAACCAGAGGTCTTTTTTCTGTGGAGTGGCTGACTGACACCACTGACTTTATCAGTCTCCTGCTCCCCGATGTATTGATCCCTGGTTGCAACAACAAGAGTTTGATATCATTGATTTATTTTTTTTGGTTGTCAGTGTATATTTGCTTTCTGATAGGAGAAAGTGACCTTTTGGAGTCTTGTTCAAGATTTTGATTCTGCAAACATCAGAGTCATCTGTTACTCTGAATTTCTATATTTGCACCTTCTTAGTTAAGAGTTGATTTTGGGATGTAACGTCCAGATTAAAACAGAATGAATTGCATTGGGATTTTATAAAAAAGGAAATACAGGTGTTTCTTTTTAAGGCATTCATTCAGGAGTTAAAACATATCCCACTAAAGCTGAACTTGTATTTTTAACAACATAAAACTAACATGATCATAATGATGCTGTTTTTGCCTTAAAGCTGACCAAAAGTGCCTTGTGATAATTCCTTTGTGCCCATGCCAGTTTGAAGAGATTGTTACAGGTGCACTGATGATATTGTTGTTGACCTAGTACTTAAATGACTGTTTGCCAATGCTAGGGACTTATGTTTGTCCCGATAGATATTTTTGATTGTGTCTTTATTCATGAGATGTTGAGGGAAAAATACAGTGTGGATGTTAATGTCACAAAAAAAAACTCTTACTTATACAGTTAGTTAAACTGATTGCCACACTGTGGCATCTTGCTTGTATTGCAGTTAAGTGCCTTAATCTGATGTCAGAGTATCTCATTGTGCCTTATGGAGGTTCCTGTTCAAGAAATATGAAATGAATGTGATAATGAAATAAATTAGCTTGTATTTTATGTTAAAAAAGCACAATACATTTTTAAAGAGTATGGCAAAAATGAAACAAAAATATACATATAATAATGACTTTCTTTGATGTGTGTGTATGTACAGTGTGTGGTTCCTTAACTTGGTAAGATGTACAGTTGTGGAGAATGAGACCAACATTTTTTGTTTTTTTTGCGCTTGTTCACTATCATCATCATCACTTGAAATAGCTGTTTATTGTATACTTAATGTTTGCCAAATGGGAAAATAAAAGACATGGAATGTTTGTCTAGTCATGGGTAACAAAGCAACAGGTACTACTTTATCCAGGTTTTCTGGAAATAAGAGTATAATTTGTCTCTGATTGAGACACTGTTTAATGGGTATACTTCAGCTTAATTCCCATAACTATCTGAGTCCTTTAGTCATTACACAGCATAGAAAAAAAAAAATACATGTTCAGCCATCCATTATTCTTATTACTCTTTCCAGGAAATTCTTTTTAAGGTCAACAACTGCTAATGAACTGAACATAAATACCTAAACTAAAAAAACTGTGAGAACATTGTCTCTATTTTGGTTATAATCAGTGCCAAATGAGTTATTTCAAGGGAAAATCCAAAAACATTTTAGGAAATTGCAAGACCTCTTTAATAAAACATTTACAAGATAATTGGTTAAACAAAACGCTCAATCCAGAGAGAATACTAGAGACTGGTCTGACAGCTGTTAAAAATAGACATATCATGCCATGTTTGAGGCCCTGCGAGGCACTGCAACAAAAGAGAAGCTGATCAGAGATCTGAGTTTTTTTCCCGAACACACATCATGTGACCAAAACGTGTCCCTTCATTGGTCAGCTTCTGCTCTCTGTTTATTTCCGGAAGTAAACTGTTGTCAGTGTCAGTCAGACTTTCCATAAGGACTGTCAAACCTCAAGTCTTCAAAGCCGTAACGACAGGTAAAAGTTGAAAATACATTGTCTGTTGACGATTTAAGTCCTTATATTCAGCTCTATAGTTGGCCAGTTGTCTTATCGTTTCAGTTAGCGTTTACGTTGGTGGATGTAGCCAGTGTTAGCCGTTAGCTGTTGCTCTCCGTAGCTTACGTAATGGACTTTTGTCTACAACAGACAAACACATAATTAAAAAAAAATCTTAATGGCTGTCCAGAGTAACGCCAGAGGCTTTGTATCTAATGTTCAACAACTTTGGGAAGGGCCAACGGGTGTCTTGTGTGTGTGCTAACATGGTGGCCAGTGATTCATAGCGACCCTATCGGTAAAATGACGTTAGCCATGATGACACATTAGCTAGCTGGTTCATTCTGCCTAGTTAATGAATACCTAATTAAAATGTATTAGCTAGTCAGGAGGTCGTCTATTCCGCTGTACCCAACAACACCAGAAATATAACTCATTCATTAACTGCCTGTCATATGTGTAACTCTCTTTAGGTGTGCCCTCAACCACAGGATGGCACATTGGTTTCACAGAAACCCACTGAAGGCAACAGCGCCTGTGTCCTTTAATTTTTATGGAGTGGCAGGGAGCCCCGCTGCCAATAAGATATGCAAGTATGTTTAATCTCCACCTCATACACCCCGACCAGTGTTGTAAGAACGGACTGTGACTATGACAATGATCAGATACAGGACTGGTACATTGTTTTTGACAGGTCTTCCTACCTTTTCTCATGATGACATCATGATCTCAACAGTGGAATGCTGCTGTCAGTCATATGAGCACTGTCATTTCTGTGACTGTCAAGCTGGCATTTCCCTGTTGGTTTTAATCAGTCTGAATACTGTAATGATCAGTATAATTTTGTGCATCAGTTGATGGCTATTTGTTTGACACATTCAGTGACCTTAGGACAACTAGGGCAAGACTGCTGGAGATGTTCACTGATGTCACCTGCAACCCTGAGATCATGAAAAATGCCACAGACGCATACTTCTCCCTCTTACAAGGTATGTTTACACTCCAGCAGATTAATCCTTTAACCCATATTTCTGTGCATTGAAGGAGGAATAACCTAACCTTAGAATTGTTATAAATAAGATTATCATTCATGTTCACTGTGTCATTTGTTAATTTAGAGGGGGCTTTTGACACTTGAACAGTTCTGGAAGCCAAGATGGTAATGAGGTGCCTCAACCCAGAAAAGTACTTACATTATTATTGAATATAAATAGATAAAATTCCACTATAAAGTTAGTCCAAGTTTTCTTTGAAGTTGGCACACCATATGATCAGGATATTAATAAAACTATTGTGATCGAATTGTGCACAGTTTGTGCAGGCAAAATACAAATTTGTGCTCTCACCATTTTTGAGAAATAAATCATTGCATTTCTAACCATAGGCTTGTTATTTTAGTATCCCATTAATGTCCAAACGACTCCAAAGTGGTGACTCACTGATCTTACTTTTTAATTAGATGCCTTACCTGAGTAATTAAGGTGAAATGTGTAGTTATAAAGGAAGTATATAGAAAGGTGGCACAACTGTGTTAATGCGTAGCCTAACAGGATTAACTAGTAACCATTTAGCTTGGCTTGTAACACTCACTTCACCGTGGACATTAGGAAACGCTTTACTTTATGTAACTCTACCCTTATGTTATATTTGTACTGCCTTTACCAAAGTAATTAGCTAAGTAAGAGACTTTCCATTAGGAGAGGTAGGGCGGTCTGCCTTGTTGCCCTTTGCTGTTTCTCTCAAGAGAAGGGGCAAACTTCTGCACATACAACAACAAACAACCTATGTTGGACTGCTAAATGCTGAATCACTGTGTGTGCTTCTGTTTATTTGTTTGTGGGTGTGTGCGACGGTCCCCATCCTTTCATATCAGCCCCTCCCAGCTGTGTGCAGTGGAGAAAGCAGTCAGTCAGTATAAACTCAGGCTGTTCAGTCAAAAACATTGTTCAAACCACCAAAACCTAATTGTGATTCAGATGGAGATCTCAGTGTTTCCCAAGATCAGGCTGAATTTAGAGAAATGTGTGTAAATAGATCCACAAGTAGTGTGAGGGAACAGGCCAGCCATAAAGAAATGGAGTCCTCAGTTTGAATATTTTACTCAGTATAAACACCATACTGAGTGAAATAGTCTCAATAAAGAACAAGCAGATGGAGAGACAATACTTTATATGACATTGCCATAAAGTATTTTTCTAACCTTTGAGATACTTAAGGGAAAAACCCAGTGTTAAAGGGATAAAAGCCTCCTGATTATGCTAATAATTCCCATTTATACACTTACTGAGCACGGTCTTGGAATGTCACTGGGTAAAAACAGTGACTGAAATAAGTAATTGCATACTAAGTGTATATTGTGAACATTTATTAGACAAACACTCTTCATGTATTTGAATACAGTTTAATACAGTAAATTGTTTCTCTTTGTGTGTCTTCTGACATTGCCTTGATTTTTATTTATTTTTTGTTTTTTTTAGTTTGCTTTGCACCTAACCAGCTGCCTCTTTTTCTTTAAATATCGCTTTAACACACAATAGGCTTTATCTTATCCTTGGATGGAACTACACAGGAGAACAAGATGAGGTTCATCCAGAACTTCAAGTGGACTGACACCTTACAAGGAAACACACCAAGGTAGAAAGATAAGAATGAGTGCAGCCAGCCCCATAGTAGGTGGAGGGGACACATCCTGTACAAAGCACTTTTATTCATATTTGAATGATGGAGTGATGCACAAGTTAAGAGCCAGCTACCATAGCTCTAAACAAAGAATACACCTCTTTACAGTGTGTCTGAAATGAGAAATTCTGGGCAGATTTGATCACTTATTAAAATTAGAAAAATGTCAAAACACAGGAAGGAACAGTATTATTTTTATTATTTGTGTGTCACACGCATTGGATCTTGTGTAAAAGTCTTCACAGCAATGATGGAGCCCAGGACTTGTTGAAAAGCTTTGTACTCATTTTTTTTGTCACAAGATATAAGTGATTGTTACCTTGCAAAAGTTGTTTATACTTTTGGTTAAGTCAGAGGCTCCAGCCACAGTGAACTGGTGCTAATTTTCAGTGTTGGTAATGTTGACTTGTTTACATGTTTGTTTGCACATTAAATGGCCACTTCATTAGGTACAGCTGTAAAATCTAATGCAATCTAATATAACAGTCCCGCTATAAAATCCTACTTTACAGAGTTCATGTTGTTCAGATTTTGTTGACATTCTCAAAACTGTTGAATTTCAATTATATGTTTATTACTGTGATCATAGTTGAAGGTTGTGGATCACATTATAACTGAGGGGTGTTTTCACAACACCATCACTATGGTGTCAGTGCTAAAATGTATAATTTAATTAATACCGCTATGACGATGTCAGAAATATTGAAAAATCAAAAAGGCAGACCTTAGTGCAGAGCAGTTGTATTTAGGCTGTAGAGGTGTATCTAATCAAGTGGACACTGAATGTGTCAATCTGCAAAACCCGTTGTCTGTCCTTGCTTCCCCCCAGTGCCCAGCAGGATGCTGTCTTTGAACTGGTCTCTATGGCTTTCAATGTCGCCATCTGGTACACCAAGTTTGCCTCGAGACTAGCGGGGAAAGAGAAGTATGTAGTTATTTTGTGTATGTTGTTGTATCCATTTAGATTAAATCAGTCATATATTCATTATTCAAAGACTTTAAAATTGTGCATTGCTTTGTTACTATATTATATCATCATGTTTTCCTGTTCAACAGCATAACGGAGCCTGAGGCGAAAGATGTACACCGTAGCCTGAAGGCCGCTGCTGGAATATTCAAGAACCTCAAGGTGAGCTACACTGATGGATGAGTCTTCTCCCTAAATTTTTATAGAGCTGTTGGTCCAATTCTCTCCTAGTTTTTACTGATATGTATTATTTGTACAATATACTGTACATAAGAACTAAATACACTGTTCACCAATATCTGTTTTGTGTGAATAATTAGGCTTCTGAATTAATTTGGACTGATAATTTTCTGTTAGTGCAGATGATCATCAATGTACTGTATATCCACCTCCGGCTCAATGATTCAAGGAGAGCACAAACCAAAGTTAACACTATATTAAGTACATTTTATTCAACTTTTTTAAACTAGTGACCACAACAGTCTTGTGCCACTGTACAAACAACTTATTAAAGTTGGTTCCCAACCTGTGGGCTTGGGCCCACTGGTGGGCTGCATAGGTATTGCAAGTGGGCCAATAAATAATATGCAAAACAATACAATTTTAATGAAAAGATGTCATTATTAAAAAAATATATAAATAAATAATGTTTTTAAATGTTTTAAAATGAAATGATCTTTAGAAATATGAAGCATTATTCATGTTTTTAAAGATGATTTTGTTTTATTTTTTTCTTGCCACTGTGATGAGCCAGTGATAGGAATGATCGATTTCATTACAATAAAAAGTGCTCTGAAAAGGCATTATTTAGCCTCTGTACTGTTGTGTGGTTGGATATGGGCCGCCAACATTTTTGAGATTTTCAAATGGGCCATGAGTTGGAAAAGGTTGGAAACCGCTGGTCTAAAGTTCAAAAAATTGTAACGAGGGGATTTTTCCAAACAGCACATCCTGTTCCCTTATGTCCTCTGCAGCACACAAACCTCAGTTAGAATAACACAAAGCAGAAGCTTTTATGTAATACAACTAATTTCCAGACATGTTTTCTACAGGAGGTTCACATCCCTCGCCTCATCACCCCGGCTGAAAAGGGCCGAGACCTGGAGCCCAGAGTGATCGATACATATATCATCCAGTGCCAAGCAGAAGCACAGGAAGGTGCAGTAGTTACATTTTCATGCTTGAATACTGCACTAGCCACTATAAAGCTTTATAAGCTTGTATTCATTTTTAGCCATAGCTAGCATGTTTGTCAGACACATTTATGTTATGTTTATAGCCTTATTTTCATGTACTATTTTTATTCTTCCACTTAATGATAGCTATTTGTTGAATTTTTTTAATTTTTTTGGGACAGATAAAAAACACCTAATCTTCTTAACCTTGCTTGACTATAGAGTTGTATATTCCTTTCCTTGCTATCTAACCGTTGTGAGCTGGGATGGTAAACTGAGCTTAACGCTGTGACACGATAGTAGTCATGATATCAGCCTGATCTCTTGTATTGTTAATTATTTGTTTAACAAAGCCTGTGTGGCTGTCAATAGTAGATCTAAGTCCAAGACAGAATGTCTTCTTAAGGTTCAATAAAGTTTTCTTATCCATTGTATCACATGATAAAGTGATACAATCAGAAAACTCACGCATTTTAGTAATGTGCTCTGTAATGTGCTGTGTAATGTGCTCTGAAAGGCAAATTTTAACAATTCATATTGACACCTGACATTAAAATGAAAGCAGATCATAACTTATGATTTTAAAAAAATTAAATGGGGGTCTTCCTGGTCCAAGCTCAGAGTCTGGTGACAGCAGATACTCATGGGACTGATGGCAATAACTAATAATCCATAATCATCTTTTTACAGTGACAATTGCCAGAGCGATTGAACTGAAGCACAACGCCACACTCATCGCAGCGCTGTCCTTTGAAACAGCAAACTTCTATCAAAAAGCTGGTCAGTATTTTTGCACTTATGACACTTATGCGAATGAGGTCAGTTACGGAGCCACTGTTGAAGCCATTAGCGTTTTATAATAGGTTATTAAAGGTCAGTGTTTCTGTTTTCAGACCACACACTGAATACCTTGGAGCCAGAGTGCAGCAGCAAGTGGAGGAAGTATCTTCAGCTGAAGCAACACTTTTATATGGCTTATGTAAGTTCACAGATCTTTTCTTGTGGATTCATGGACCAAACTAATGGAGGTCTTTTAGCCTATATTTGTAAAGGAACTTTACTGAGCATGCATGTGATCCTGATGTAGCCCTCTCTCACTGAAAGGAAAACGATAAGCTAGGTTCGTGCAGCCATTGATTCTTCTGCACTGTCTTATGGTTATACTCACTGTGTTTGCAGGCATACTGCTATCATGGGCAGACACTGCTGGCAAGTGACAAGTGTGGTGAGGCTATAAGATCTCTCCAGGAAGCAGAAAAGTGTACGTATGTACAAAAAAAGCCTTCTGTTCCCCTTTTGTGCCAAATGATATAACTAATGACACAAGGCAAGACAGCTGTTTCAGGACAGCAAAACAGTTCAGGACATCAAAGAATGTAGTTACAGTGAAGATTTTTATTGGCTTTATCAAATACAAGTTAACTGTTCTGTCATATAAAGGGTGTAGTGTAACGAATAAATACAAAAATGGGACATGTGTCATTCAACCACCATCTTTGGCATTAAGGACTCTTCTGTTTCGTTTTCTTTAAGTGGTTTGTCTCTGTGGAAAATAACAAGCACAGCCACAGCCAGTGATTCAGCCTTAAGCTCTGGTTAACTGTGGTTTTGTGTGTTCATCTACAACAATAAACACAGAATGCTGACATTAATACATTCATTGTGTGTGGTCACTGGAAGCTCAAGTCGATCGTGTGACATACAGAAGCGTGTTTGTAGTGTTATGTACAGTATGTATTAATGAATGCATGTATTGTTAAGTTCAGTTTGTCTTCTGCAAATAGCCTTATACTGCATCTAATTGGTGTATCGACAAGAGCAGCAAGCATAGAGGGATAGAGTGGACAGGGTGCAGTAATGGTTAAATGCGACGCTCTCTTGCCTAACATGTAGCTAAAGTGTGATGAGGTACTTGCACAAAGGTCATGACACAGATGTTTCCTCTGTGTTTATTTCCTGTGTGCCGCTGCAGTATTTTGTGGAGTTGTGGTCTCCGCCTTTATCACCCAAGATTTCCTTTGCATTAACGTGAATGTCTCTGTTTAGGTTATTCCCGTGCCGAGGCACTGTGTAAAGAGTATCGTCAGACCAAAGGCCCAGGCACCACAGCCAAACCATCAGAGCAGCTGTTCTTCCTCAAACTGGGCGGCCTCATTAAAAACACACTGGAGAAGTGCCAGAGAGAAAATGGCTTCATGTGAGTGAGTCAGGGCAGACACACACACACACACACACACACACACACACACACACACACACACACACACACACACACACGTATGCAGACTCACATACTGTAAATGTTGTTAGTTTTACATGGAAACATCTGTCTGTCATATTTTAGTGTTTACACAGTTTCAGATGTGCAAGAAAATCTACAGCCATGTTAACTGAGTAGCACTGACGGCGACTGGCTGAGGACAGCTGGGAGCATCTGTATAACTTTTGTATCTCACCATTATGAAGTATATTTGGTCATTTTGTATTTAAATGAGATCGGATCATTTCACTACCAGATATAATTGATTTTGTTTTGTATAGTATATCAACTTCTCTGAAAATCACATGGTCTGACTAGCACCAGATAATCATCACTGTCCTGGTAACACCTCTGACTTTGACTGAAGCAGCTGCTGTTAATACGGGCTGACTGTGTGTCTACATAAACAGTATCTCTTGCCTCTGAGGCTACGTCCACACTACTACGTTTTCATTTTAAAACATTTTAAATCCAAAACGATCTAATGACTGTTTTCAGCTCTGTATCAGAAATAATCCATACTACCACACCTGAAAACACATATCACATGACCCTTCATGTACACTGGGCATGTGCATGCCGGTGTAAACAGGAAGCAGATGATCTACTCTGCAGTTGCTTAGTTGCAGAAAACACTATTAACGAGGAACAGTTAAGACAGATGTAGTTTTAAGATAAAGAATTTAACTGCACAACAGCTGCAAAAACAACAAGGTCAGTAACAATTATAATTTCATTATTCATGTTGCTTTTCACTACTGGTATCTGAGACTGATAAGACGCAATCAGGGAGTGACCGTGGGTGTCTGTATGATCATTTCCAAAGGTCTCCATTCCTGTCTGTCCAGACTACAATACCACCCTGGAGTTTTCAAACTAAAACATGGCCAGCGGCCTTTCTAAAAATCTGTTTAGGTAATGTAAATCTGTAAAGGTGTGAAATAGTAAAAAAAATGCGTTAAAAGTTAAAAAACTAAAACATAGTAGTATGGATGTAGCCTCAGAAACAATGCAACTTGCCTTGCAGTAGATGCTTACTCTAAATAAAACGTGCATACTCTTTCCCACTTGTAAAGCATTTGGTTCTTGCATAAAGCTATACCAAAGCCTCTGTGATATAAATGAGTGAAACATGATCAAAACTTAAACATCTTCAGCATTACATTTTTCCCATATTTTCCCCTATTAAATTGCAACACTGGACATATCCCCATAGATACTTCCACAAGGTCCCAGCTGAGGCACCCCAGCTGGAGTTGAAGGCGAGCTACGGCCTGGCTGAGCCAATCCCGTTCGAGCTGCCGCCTCTCAGCGAGCAGTGCACAGCTGAAGTCTACGCCACCTTTGACCTGACCAAAGGAGCCAAAAATGACAAGGTACCGTAGCTCACCTCAAACACAAACACAAGACTCTCAAACAAAAGTAAGCTTTTAATGACAATGTTAACATGTGATTCTGAGGTTTGCTGTTTCATATTTATGTTCTTGTTTTAACTTCAGGCCAAACCCAAGGAGGAGGAAGTGAAACCAGTGAAGGAGCCAGATTTGAAGCCTCAGAAGGACACAGGCTGTGTCATCTCCTAAACCTTGCATACATTTTATTTTCAGCCTCATGCTTCATAGCCATCGATTATAATGATGGCATCCATATCTCCTTCCATTCCTTCCTCCATAACAAAATGTATTTTTTTGTGAGATTAATCTCTGGTGTTTTACATTTATGCTGAAACGTGTATCGTATTTGGCTAACAGCCATTATCATTGCACTTAGGCCAGAGCCAGATAAACATCATTGTATGTGGCCACATCCTCAAAACAGCTCACATGTATGACATCTAACGCAAACAGCATGACTTTAAAGTAAACCTGAAACTGTTCTTTCAGGTTAGTATTTAGATCCTGATCATGAATAAGCCTTATGGGCATTGTAGTTCTACTAATGGTGCCTTTGGCAGCAGGGTAAACCTGTTCACTGTTTCTCCTTACAGTGTCTGGGTTTTGGGTAGTGGCCTGATGATAGATTATCCAAACAATGGAGATTGGCTGATTAAACACACTGAATGACCTGAGGATTAAGCTCCAAAACAAAAGACAGAGGCAGATTTTTATATTGAATATTTATCACTACATAGACTATGATGAAACTATCTGGAAAGAGTAAACGTAGGACTTGCAGTCACACAATCACCCTGTAAACTAAAATACCTTTAGATGATTGGAATAAATTTCGAGCGGAGATTTGTTCAGGACTTCCTCATATAAGAACAAGACTTCACGTGTTACTGTTGATGCAGGTTTGTTTTAGCTGTAGCAGTTTACAATCAATATTTAATTTAGCTCACATGACGTATGTACTGTAGTTCTTTTTGTACATGACAGCTGTTTTCTACTTTGACTTTATTACTGGATAAGGCTGAATCATTCTTTAACATTTGGGGATATTATCCCTGATAGGTTTTAATTTATTTCTTTTCTAATGTAGTGATAGTTTAGTTGAGGACTTACAACACTTATGACAGTATATAGCTTTATGAAACTGGTGATGTTGATTTTCATTATGTTTCAGTGGATACATCAGAGTAGCCACTGATATGTACACAATGCTTACTCCTGTAAACTGTTCAGTTGCTGAGAGTGCTGTTGTCTTTAGTTGACACAGTGTATGTGCTTATGTAATGAGTGTTGTCCTCTTCCTTAAAGACGAAGATCAGGGCAGCGTGAACACTGAGGGCTGCTCCAACTGCTTCACAGAAGTTGCTCACATTGTTAAAACTCTCCCACTTAATGTAGTCACATCAGATGAAGCATAATTATCAATTGCTGGAAACTTGTATAAACTGTAATATAAAACTTACCTGTACTTGTACTCTTCATATCCCCACATATGTTATCGTTCCTGAGTTAGACTAGTTGTGAAAAAGCAGACAGACTTACCTTCTCACTAAACTTCTCTATTGCACATTGTATTCAGTTATGCAGGGGTTTCAGTTGAAGACATGTTCCTCCTTGTGGTCTGGTTTGGTTGTAACTGACGTATTGGTTTATGACACTTGGAGCAGTGAACTTAGTGGAGAGGCATGAATCAGACCAGAGTTAGCTCTTAATACAACAGTTTATTAAAAGGGTGTGTCCAATCATCATTACAGTGTACGCTCCTGTAGCTCATTGTTGGCCCTCTAATGGTGTCTGTCATGTAAAATGTATTTCAGATGGTATTAAATCATTCATAAAACTCCATTCTTCCATGTCTTGTGTTTGTATCTGACAGCATGATGATTAAGTCATCATTATTATGATACAGTTATCTTGTCTGTTAATATTTTAAGGGGGCTCCACAGACACATAAAGGGCAGATTTAAACACTTGTATAATTGTGTGGCTCAGCAGGAGCTTTGTCAAACTTAAAAAATGTGTAACTTGGAGCCTGTCTTGTTTGATATGTGCAAAGGACTTTGACCAAACCTGGTAGTAAACTTGTAGTTTACTATAGAATAAACACACTTTACCAATGAGGAAATTACACAATGTTAACATCCCCCCTCCTGCATTGCATTATGGGAGAATAGTGTGTATAGTGTGTATACTGTCTTGATTGCATGTAGTTTATTTTGTCACTTAGCCACTGTGAAAACATAATATAATTCTTATTAAAATTAGTATGCAGTGTGGATTTGGGACATGCTTAAGGAGGGTCTAATGAAAATAGGTTATAGGTGGAATTGTATAGGGAGAAATGTAGGATATAGTATTTTTGGTTCTTGTCCCATATTAGGGACAGGTGATCTCAGCCGCTGCTGCTTTGATTTGGTTTAAATTAAAAGGGGAAAAAAAGGAAAAGATTTTATATACACACACACATATATATATATATATATATATATATGAGTATAAATGTATGTGTACGTATATGCATATATATATCAGCATCTGTCATAGTCCTGTACAATTTCAATACAATGTCACAGTTTTCCTTGATCCAATTGTCAGCTGCTTTCATATTTATTATCCAACAAAATTACATGTACTTTCCACTCAAGTGAAGGGGAAAGTACACAGTAACAAGATACATAAAGTTAATACTAAAAACCTTAAAAAGAAAAATATCACAATAAAACTTAATAAGACACATTTTTCTAAAAGTTATTAAACTTTGGACATGAACAGTTGCCAATTTGTGGTCCACATTTTCTTCAGTGGTTGCCTGAGGTGGTTTGGCTGCACTTTGCTGTTTTTTTGTGGTGTAATTAAAATTCATTTTAAATTCCTGTGAAGTTCACACAACACCAAATATGTCTTTGGCTCATGGGAAATATCCAGAAAATCTGGTCTCCTGGAGTTTAGTGTTAGGTGAAGTGCTGCAAGAAGCAAATATACAAAATGTAGATGTGAGGTATTAAAACTGTGTATCAAAAATGTTTTATCTGATGTTAAGGCCACTAAAGGGACAAATATACGGGGAATACCAATTGTTGAAGTTGGCAATAAAGCTTGACATTCAACACACTGCAACAAGTCCAGCCCCTTCAGCCCAAGAATGAAACTGGTTGCATTACAGTGACAGCTCTCCAGCGACTTGCCTGTGATAAGGTTTACACTGCTGTATCTGGTGTCTCAGGTTTCAGGATTAATCCTGCATCCTGTTGTTGTTTTTCTCCACACAGCAGAGTCAGCGTGGATGGACATACAGTACAACTGTGACATGAAAGAAAGAAACTAAAGTGGTGCATTGGAGCGCTAAAAAAAGACTTAAACTACCTGCAGAATGAACAACAGCCACCAGGAAGTAAGTGTTGTAATAATGAAGCAAGGCAAACAGAGATGTTAGCTTAGGCTGTTTTCAGTAACACTTTAGCAAAGGTGTATGTTGACTTTCAAGCAGCTGTTTGTGATGAGTAATTGGTAAACCTTCGTTCTAGAGCTTGATGTAGTTTGTCTATAAAAAAAGCAACATGCTAGACAAAGTTAAAGACCAATTAAGTTAATGTGTCAGGTAACAAATGAAAGAAAAATCCAAATAAAAGTTTATGTAAAAAGCTGTCCAATCTGCCAGGTAGTAGAGACCCAGGAGACAGACTTTTCTGGTCATGCTCCATCTAAACAGAAGAAGGTGATCCACTTCTCCAGTGGGGAAACTCTGGAGGTGGATGACAGTGAGGAGGAAGAGGAGCAGTCATCAAACAAACCTCCCTTTAGAGAACCTACAGAGAGGGTAAGAAACACTTTAAGGAAGGAGATTCATGTTCGATGTTAAGCAGCAGTCAAGTCATGTAAGTTTTTTTTTTGTCTTCCTTCTCAGACTAGGTTCTCATTCAAGAATATGGCCATTCTCATTGGGAGGATTTCACTGCTGAGTATGTAATGTCACAATTAAATACATTCATAGCATAATAAATAAACAGCAGGACTAATTATAGCTATGTAACAAAGTCTGATTGAGTTTCCATGTCACTTAGCTTGTGATTTCCTTGGCGAGAGACTAGCTGGTGCACTTGGACTGAATGCAGCCAAATACCAGTATGCCATAGATCAATATCAGCGTGATCACAAGGTAATGTCAAATTCACCAGCAACAAAACAAGTACACTGTTAAAGGTAAACTATACTGTGTAATCATGGAAATATAAATACAATAAAAGTGTGGTCGAGTGTAAGGAAATGAATGTTAACAAGTCACTTGTAGACAAATAAGTGGTTAGTTCCTCTGTGTTCCTGCTCTCTCCCTTAGAAAACAAACAGCCAAACCGCCGACGGCATCTTGGAGGGACAGGCAGAGAAAATCCACCTCTCTCCTGAAACGGATGGGAGCCATTATGGAGCTACAGGAGAAGAAAGACGCCCCGCTGATCCCCGGGATGAGAAACATGTGAACAGAAAAGAAGGATACCACAACGGAAGTTACCAGGCAGATGAGGATTGTTTGAAATAAAACTAAAAGAAGAAAGGAAAGAATGAGAGTCGTGATTTGACATGCAAGTGCACTGTGAAACTGAAATAATGCATAGTGCTTTCAAAGTATGGCGAAGCTGTTTGTATAGTATGGTAATGTTACAACAGAAATATGTGAAGAAAAGAAGATTTCAGTGTCTGGCTGGTGGTGCAATTTTGATTATGTCATTCCTCAGATAAATAGAATACTCTATCATGAAATTATCAACAGCTGGTCTGTCAGAGAGAAACTGCTGAATTTTATACAGTGAAGTCTTAAATAAAATATGCACATTCGGAAAACACTGCTTGCTGTCCGGTTTTTACAGCTTAATTGTGGAAATATTAAAAAAAAAACATAAATTGTTGTCGACGAGGATGGGATTCGAACCCACGCGTGCAGAGCACAATGGATTAGCAGTCCATCGCCTTAACCACTCGGCCACCTCGTCTACGTTATTCCTTTCCATTGACGTTATCAATATCAATATCAATATCATATCGGTATCTGTTGACGTGGTCATTATTATCACTTTATACGGCTAAAGTTTGCCAACACGTTTCAAAATGCTAATCTTACGTTACCTAGCATATCTACGGCAGGAACGTACTTTGCTAGCACGCCGTGCTAATGTGCTATTAAGCCAAGCTAACGTTAGCTGCGACTAAAATCTTTAAAGTTGTTAACCACAACTTTCCTTTCACAACTGTGTCAGTTCCACTACCCCTTCCACTACTCCCACCTAACTATAGGCAAGCACAATACATTTGACCGGTTACATTTGCGTAGGTTTTCGGACTGTGGTGTTAACTTACGTTACGATTTCTACAACACCGCTGACGTTAGCAACATTTGTTGTTGAGCTAACTAGTAGACCACGTTTTATTTGTGCTCTGCATCACAATGTCCTTCGGTCGCCTATTTGGGGGTTTATGTGCTATCATAATTTAAATTAACACAACACGACTGCTTCTATCTGTCTCTGTGTTATTTTTATGCCATTAACAATTATTATTATTATTATTATTTTTTAGATGCATACAAGTGTTTTATAAATAAGAACTCAGTTTACACTTATTTTTAAGGGCACTGAATGCTATATTAGATTTGTGCAGTAAAAACTCAAAGTCAAAACAGCACATCTTATTATTATCAAAACTATTTAAAAAAAAAAAAAGTAGAAGACTGGTCTATACTTGGCATCTGCCTTACCTGTTTGCATTTTTGTGCGTCCATTTGTGTCGGGGGGCGATGTAAACCTCCAAGTTACAGCTATATGTAGATATGGAAGACACTAGTGAATAGATAAAGTTTACAGACACTGTGCTGGCTCTATAAGGCCATCTAGTGGTTTAATTGGGTCATTGGAATTTGGCTACCGCGGAGCATTTCCGCTTCTTGGGAACCACCATCACACAGGATCTCAAATGGGAGCTAAACATCAGCTCCCTCATCAAAAAAGCTCAGCAGAGGATGTATTTCCTGAGGCAGTTGAAGAAGTTCAACCTGCCAAGGACTATGATGGTGAACTTCTACACTTCCATCACTGAGTCCATCCTCACCTCCTCCATCACCATCTGGTACGCTGCTGCCACGGAGAGGGACAATAACAGACTGCAGCGTATCATCCACTCTGCTGAGAAGGTGATTGGCTGCAATCTTCCGTCCCTCCAGGACCTGTACGCCTCAAGGACTCTGAGGCGTGCAGGGAAGATTGTAGCTGACTCCTCCCACCCTGGACACAAACTCTTTGAGACACTCCCCTCTGGCAGGAGGCTGCGGTCCTTCAGGACCAAAACCTCTCGCCACAAAAATAGCTTCTTCCCATCTGCTATTAGCCTCATCAACAAGGCTAGAGAGCCCCACTGTTGCTGATCAATTGCACCAATCACCAGAAAAAATTCCTTGTATGTGGAAACATACTTGGCAATAAAACCGATTCTGATTCTGATTCTGCTTCTGACTTGACTCACAACGACAGGCATGACAGACACTAGTTTTATTGAAGTGCAACAATCACTTTCAAGTCAGTGAGAGTCCCCAGTCTAACTGCATACCTTTGCAATGTTTGTTAAACTGAAACACCGTGAGAAAACCAGAGACAACATGGGGGAACTTTCTTACTCCATAAGAAGTCTTGTGTCTGTTATTCAGTTTCAAATTTCTATTGCAGCCTTTTCATGTTCGGTCAGTGTGAACCCTTGCACCATCATGCCAAGGATTCTTTGTAACACTTGCATTTAACACATCACTTATGAGCTGGGAGGAAATATCTGAATTTAGGGGTGCTATCAGATATTATGATAAAATCAGATAATAAGTCAGATATCAGACACAGGTGGTGTAAAAAAAAAAAAAAAAAGTGCTGATGCACATGTACAAACAACCACCAGTCACTAACTATTCTGAGTCAAAGTCCTTCTGTTACTCTTTATGGTGGGCATAAACTTCATCAAGCACCAAAGGTCATATCTGGTCGATGCACACATTTAAACCGAAGCAGCGACGTTTACCTTCTGACATTCAGAGTGATGATGGAGAGAGTGCTATTGTTGGGACTTGTGGGTCTGGCCACTTCATATGCTGTAAGTATTTTTTAAAATTAATTATTTATAGTAAGTGTGATGTTGCAATTAACTGTGTGATGACTTACGCTGGTTTTGTTTCATGCAGTTACCAATTTCCCCTGTGCTACATGGTATGTAAAATAATTATCTTACATAGAAGAAATAAAGTTTGTTAAAGATGCGAAAGGACTCTGAACCATGTGTGTGTTTATTTTACAGAGGTATATGAGAATGGGGAGGATGAGAACCCCATCTTAAACCTGGGTAAGCTACAACATTTCACTGTTGATCACTGGGCCATAACTTACAAATCAATACATACACAATTTTAGTAAATATAGCATATATTTACTAAAATTATAAATGTTGAGGAAAAAATAGATATTTATTACTGATGATGACAATATTTAAATAAAATGTGTTGGATGTACTTGTTTTGTAGGTTCAGATGCCAACCTGTTCGAAGGGGACATTTTAGTTCCGGTGAGTTGAATTTTGACAGACATGTTTTCTTAATTCTATTTTTTTTTTTTTTTTTTTTAGAGAAATGCTGTTTCTTCATTGTTACGCAATCATTACCAATCATTCCTCAGTTGGTTATTGTGTGTCTTTATTAGCCTTGACTAGGTGTATGATTACAATTTGTTAAAGTACTTTTTTAAACATCTTTGTGCTACAGGAGGGAAGGAATGCCCTGATTGACAAAAGATACAGATGGAAATTTCCAATCCCCTACATTCTGGGTGATGACTTAGGTGAGTTTTTTTAAAATTATACTAATATTTACTTTTTTATGGAATTGCAAAGACCCACTGTATGTATGACCCAGAGTTACAGTAAAGTGTTGTTAAGTCTACAGTTTCAACGTCTAACTGATGAACTCCTCTTAAGCAATTTACAGTCTTGGAATTCTTGATATTGATGGTGGGATTCAGTGTCTCGCTACATTTCATGTTCATGCAAAAATGCTTTTATTTTGAAGGAAGGAATACGTGATGTTTTGTTACAGAACACTGTCTAATTGCTGTAGTTATGCATACTCACACTTTCATGGTTGTTTCTCCCACTCCTCAGATCTGAATGCCAAAGGATGCGTCCACCAGGCCTTTGAAATGTACCGGCTTAAGTCTTGCATTGACTTCAAGCCTTATGAAGGAGAGAAGACCTTTATCAAGTTTGAAAAGAGAGGGGGGTACGCTTCTAGCTTTCTTACTTGTGTCTAACATGTAACACAAAGTTACGCAGTTGACAGCCATAGCAGAATGGGTACCTGTTTCCAGTGTTACAGAATTTCAGTATATTCTGAAATTAGCTTATGCCTGTCTGCTGAAATTAGCTTTAGTCAGGTGTTGAAGTTCAAGCTGTTTGCCATCTCCAACGCCACTGATTTAGATTCTTCCCAGTGTGCATAATTTTGCCCGAGCTAGCACTGTAAATAGTCACCTCAGACCTCAGAACAAAATATCACTAAAAGTGAGATTATGCATCGCCTAAAATGTTAAGCCACTGCAATAATATTACAAATGGAAAAGATAAAGTCAGCAAACTGACTCACTATTGTCTGTTATATTTTTTGCTAACATCAGCTAATATTAGCCACATAAGAGTAAAAGTAAAAAGTAAAGTAAAAGTAAAGGTAAAGTTGCAGCAGTAAAATCTCTGAGAGCACTGAACTAAGAAACAGTATGTTTATGAATTATTCATTAAACATTTTATTTGTAAGAGGAAGAATGCACTATTTGTTAGTTTGAGTATAGTTAGTTTCAGTATAATCTCTATCATACACTTAATTTGGGATTAACTCTGGTCTCTCTGCTTTACCAAGAGAGTCTGGTTATTATTATTATTATTATTATTTATGTTTTTAAAGATGACTCACTCTTTTTTGAGTTCTTTTTTGACCCTTATGTTCCTTGGGGTCATTAATTATTCACATTAAGGTCAGTTTCCCAAACAGTACTATTCAGTATGACTTTGGCTTTTGCCAGCTCAAAAGCATTAAAAATAGAAATAAATATAGGATCCAGGCCTTTATAATTGGTCCAGTACTGGACTAAACTGGACTGCATTAGACTAAAATTCAGGATAACTTGGTCTTTGCTTCCTTTAGATTTTTATTTCTTTTGAATTTCGTTTGTCTTGTTGTAGGTGTTTCTCCAGTGTTGGTGACCAGCAGAATGGTCAGATTCTGTCTTTGGGGTCAGGCTGTGACCACAAGGCCGTGATTGAACATGAGCTACTCCATGCTCTGGGATTTTACCATGAACAGTCCCGCACAGACAGGGATGACTATGTTGACATCTGGTTAGATCAGGTTTCACCAGGTAAGTCAAGATATTCATGGTCCCTCATTTTCTGTCCTTTGTCATTCATGTTCTATAAAAACATTTTTTTGTTATTGGGAGAAACATTATAAAATGTCATGTTGTCTAGTTCAAAACACAATTTAGATCCTTATTATCAATCCTTATTGTGCCATTTAGTGTGATGGAAATAATTGAAACAACATGAAATTTCCTGCAGGACTTGAACACAACTTCAACAAATATAATGATGACTATATAACTGATCAAAACACGGCCTACGACTACGAGTCCATCATGCATTACAGGCCCTTCTCCTTCAATAAGAATGAATCCATACCCACCATCACCACCAAAATCCCAGAGTTCTACAAAATCATTGGCCAGTACCTCGACTTCAGCAAGATGGACACTCTCAGGCTCAACCGGATGTACAACTGCTGTATGTATATGTTGACAGAGTGAATTTCCTTGGCTGATCTTCTGACGTTTGTCTTAAACGTTGACAACGGACAGATTGTATTGTTTTTTGACAGAAACAATGAGTCTTTAGCAAGTAGGATTCAGTGTGTACAAAAAACTGTGCAACATGGGCTACAACTTTTGAATAACTCTCTAAATCCTCATCCTCCTCCACCTCAGCTGGCCCTCTCACCCTGCTGGACCAGTGTGCCTTTGAGTACGCCAGCATCTGCGGAATGATTCAGGCCTCCTCTGATGATGCTGACTGGGTTCATACCAAGAGCAGAGTTGGTGCAGAGGATCACACACTGCTGGGACAATGCAGAGGTCAGAGCTGCATGATATTTCTTTTAAAATCCCAAATACAACATGAAAGGAATGAGCATAAATGAATCTGTATGCTTATTTTATTTTGTGTAGATGCTGGGTACTTCATGCACTTCAGCACAATGACTGGGAAGCCTCAGGAGTCTGCTCTGCTGGAATCCCGAACCCTCTACCCCAAGAGGAAGCTTCAGTGTCTGCAGTTCTTCTACAAGATGACTGGAAGTCCCGAAGATCGGCTGGTGATCTGGGTTAAATTGGATGATGGCACGGGCACCATTCGTAAAATGATGAAAATACACACCTTTTATGGTATTTTGATGTTTGTTGCATGTTTATGGAGGACACAAATTTCTAGCAGTTTAGAAATGTACTGAATGTCTGAATACAGAGCTTTGTGTCAAAGCAAATTCTACATGAAAAGCTAAGCTAATCACCTGCTGGCTGTAGCTTCATGTGTAGCATACACAAACAAAAATGTAAACATAACAACTTTTGTTGAGTGAGTTCTTGGCATTTCTTGGCAGCTCCCATGATCTCCTTGAGTTTTCTGGCAACCTTACCAATCCAGCTTTGGACAGAGCCAGGCTAGCTCTCCCATCTGCTTCCAGTCTTAATGCTAAACTAAGATTAGTATAAAGTTTAGCATAAAGTGGACATTAAGGCTCTAGCTTCAGCTGTAATGGACAGACAAGAGAGTGGTATCAATCTTCTCACTTAACTCTTGGCAAGAAAGTGAATAAGAGTATTTTTGAAAATGTCAAACTGTTGCTTACTTACAGTAAATACTGTCACATGAAGGCTAAGGACTAATGTTAAAACCACCTTACCTCACCACCCCATTACTCTATATATACTTTAATATTGCCACACATAGTAGGATTTGTCATCTTGTCCCTGTTTCTCTTACCCAGCGGATTCTGACCACACGTGGAAGATCGCCCACGTCCCAATGAACGTTGGGGAGAAGTTCCGTTACGCTTTCCAAGCCGTGCGCGGTGACCCCTCTGCATCCACCGGTGGCATCTACATCGACGACATCAGCCTCACTGAGACGCGCTGCCCCAATGCTGTGTGGAGAATCCAGAACTTCACGCAGATCATGGAAACAGCTGACCACAACACAGTAATCGACAGCCCTCGCTTCTACAGCCCTGAAGGCTACGGTTACGGTGTCCGCGTCATGCCTTTGTCGAGTTACACTGACTACACAGGGAACTACACCGGGCTGTACTTCTACCTGGCCAGCGGGGATAATGATGTGGTGATGCAGTGGCCAGCGATAAACAGACAGGCCACCTTGGTGGTGATGGACCAAGACCCTGACATCAAACTGAGGATGTCCTCCGCTCGCAGCCTCACTACTGATATGAGGAAAAGTAAGTTCTCATCCCTTATCCCCGGAGAGATTAAGACAAATACAGGCTACTACCATAACATCAAGAGTTACAAGTTTGCTTGTAGGGTTGTAACCATGACTGCAAGCATGTTATCAGACAACAAACGAATGTAAAATGTTTCATTATGAAAGTAAAGGCCAAAAAAGATTTTGAACATGCATTTCAAAATGTACAGATCATTGAGCTGCTCGGATCATCCAGATCAGATCAGGTCATGGGCAACAAGCGTTTTAGTTCAGGTCTTAGAGGACAGGGGTTTTAGTTTTTGGACAAAGGCGCAATCGTAGGGTCACAGGCTGGGGGGATATTCAATGTTCTTTCTTACTGCCAACAAATCCCATGAAAAAAAGACAAAACCAACAACGTGTTAGTCTCTGTGTGGGTCTCAGCCCAAAGCCCAGTGTATTGGTTCCCACTGATGATATACATCTTTAACAAATACACTTTTATACTTTAAAACCACTAACACTTTAAAGGCTAAATGGTTTACAAAATTTCCCAGATTAACACACATATTGTCCTCAAGAGAGTATTTTAGCAATTGGACAGCGCTTGTGGGATTGACTCATTGTAATGAAGGAACATGTCATCCAGTGCAAGTATGGCTCATTGATATGTCTTAAATAGTCTTTGGACAACAATAGAGAATTACAGGCTTTAGCTGCAAAGACTTACATTTATTGTCGATTTAGTTTCTCCATGGGATTTGTTGACAGTGAGAAAAACAGAATATTACTAGAATTATCCTTAGTGTTTGATGGTCACACATGCAACATTTCATGTCAATGAATCTTTCAAATAAAGGCCCTAAAGTCCAGGAGCTACCTCAGAGACTAAAAGGTTTCCTCAGCACATGGTTTTCTGAAAGTCAAGAGTGATGTAAAGCCCTGCGATTTGTGATTTTTACATGTTAAATGAGTAAACATACAAAAAAAAGCAAAAATGATGACAGCATTTAAAGTAACTGTGTGTGGAGTTTAACTTTTTTTGACACTGTAATAACAAAGTGAACAAGGTTGAAGTTGTTTTTCTGTTCCTTGTAATTTCCTGCATTTCCTTAGTTATACCTTGACCTGGGTGACTGAGAATATTCACTGTCTTTTTGTGTCTTCCAGCACCAGATGGAAAGCTGTTCTGGGACAATCCCTCCAAGGTGGGAACGTATGACCCTACCTGTGATTGCTACAAAAGTGGATCATGGGGATGGAGGAACTTTATCAAGCACTTTGACCTCCGGCGGCGCAATTACCTCAAGAATGATGACCTCATCATCTTTATTGATTTTGAGGGTTTGTGATCTGTGGTTAATATTTGCGTGTGAAATTGCATTATATAACAATAATGATCCTAATAAAATTGCCTGTTGTGAAGCATGTGAGGAAGCAGACGTGACAAGAATCTTTCTCCACAGACATCACATCACTGATCAAAACAGAAGTTCCCATTAAGCCAAAGGAGTGAGGTTATGCAGACTTTATATCATGAGGAAGTGGAGGTAAGACATTAGACACTTTTTTATTTCACCTGTTACATAACATCACACCTGTATGTACTCATGATAATGTGATTTTTTTTTTCAACATATCATATACAGCTGAGTGAGAAGAAAAACCTGTGAGGTGAGGAGAAGATGGAAGATTACTGCTGCGACACCATGTCAGAATTATACACACAATTTATAAAATATTGAAGTTATATTTGATATATAATACTATTCTGCATGTAAAAGTTGAATAATATGCGTAACTTTAAAAAGTGCGACATTATTTTAAACAACTCAACTCTTTCTCATTGAACTGTCTTAATTAAAGCAAACTAAGAACAAGTCTGTGGTGTGTTTCCTTTTTTTTTGAGGCGCATTTATGAAAATACCAGTGACCATTCCAGTCAATGGAATTCAAAGACAATGCAAAGTGTTAATATAATACAACTATGTGCAAAGGAGTAAACTGGGAACACAAGAGTGCGTTGGTGAAAAACTTTGTGGTGCAAAGCTAATTATTAAGTGATTCAATCCAAAACGTGCTCAAACACTTTCCTCCACTGAAGACAAACTCCAGATAATTTCACTGTGTGCATGTCCTGCACCATCCAGGTGCTGCACTGTGTGGCCTTTTTGGCTCCATCAGTATATTACACCTACCACTACACCTACACTAGAGTTTTTAGTCTCACACTATAAAAGACTTTGTAAAGACTGAGGATCTTGCAGGGTCACTATTTGCAAGACTCGATTCCTTTGAGATTATTACTATTCATGCTCTTGGTGGAAATTTATGGGAAGAAAACCTTTTCTGTTATTCAAAATGCTGCATTCTTCTTCTTATTCTTCTCCTTCTTATTATTAATGTTTTATATAAAGTTATAAAGTGTTTGGACTTACTATTTTGAAAGATTTTCCTTGTGTCCAATTACCCACATTTCCCTTGTGTATTTAATGCCAGACTTACACCACATTGACACTGATTTTATTCCGACACTGTTAAGGAATCTGTGACTGTGAACATTGCTTGAAAAGTCATTTGGTGTGAAGTACTAACATTTACAAAAAATGATTTTTAGTATCTGTCAGTCAGTTCAGCACAATAAAACACATGAATACTGATTCATTGACAAATCAAAGTATTTCTTGCGAATTAAAAAAATTCAGTACAAAAATTACATTTACTTGTCACATGGATGAAGTGACTGTCTCAGATGCAGGATGAGCTTCTGTTATGTCTGACTGTTTGTTTTTCTGTTTTTCTCCTGTCTCTCTTGCAAAAGAGATATTCATCTCAATGAGATCAAGATTATTTAAATAAAAGTCACATGCTGAAAACTACTTATCCTGTGTAAACAGTTGTATATTGTCTTTGGAGCAGCTTTGTCAAGTCTGAGAAAACAAAACTCTAAGCCTGTATTACACACCTCAGGCACATGGGCATTAGAACAAAAATGTAACAAAAACAAGCTATCAGTGTCAGATCCAGGCATATGTGGACTTAGACCAACACTAGGAACTAAAAGTCAGGATATCTCGGCCTCAGTTGCTTAAATTTTGACCACTATTTGAAACATGTCTCTTGTAAGTCAGTGAACTTTATGAATGTGCAATATTAAATTGCTAAAGTGGCTCTGTAATATCAACTAAATCAGCTGTGTTAACATTTGATACATAACAGTGCAGTAAAGATAAAGATTAAAGATAAGTGCGATGTAATATAGACCCTTATCAAGTATTAGAGATGTCACAGCATGACAGATTGAACTGTCAGCACTCTGTTAACACCTTCGTTCTCTACTCAAGCAATTCTTTAATACATAATTACTCTAATAAACCTCGCATCACTACGGGGGAATGAATTTGCGTTACAAGTTTAGCACAAAGACGATGTGGTTTTGACACAAACATGCAGCCCCATGTCACAGAGAGGTCACAGATCAAACCCATAAACAGCGTTATTGCCTGTTTTATTATATTCAAGATCAGCTCATATAAATCTGTGATTGCCTCTGTACAGGGTCGACTGCTTACTGCTGTCGTTACCTGTGCATGCCAGAGAGCACCTGACAGCATGTCAGTGGTGAGAGTGACAGCGGGGACACGTGTGAAATGTTTGTTACTCATTAAACACAATAATCCTGCTCAAAGTTCCTCTGCAGCCTCGGTCTTCTTTGGCATGTTGACAGTGGCACCGGGAAAACACACCGCTCTTCGAATACCAACATGGGCTCTGGAGAAAGTTTGAGGAAGATTGCTGTGCTGGTTGGAGTCTTTGTGGCTTTGACGGTAGAGAATTTTTAAAGTATTTGAAATGTAATTTGAAATTACAAACAGAAACTGAAAAAATGCCTCTGTGGATGGTTTAAAGAAAGAATTGTCTGTTCTTGTGTGTTAGGTACAAGCTGTTCCGACATTTACTGGTTGGTTCCTATTAACTTTACTGATCTCATACACATAAATCTAGCTCCTTGTTTGTTAGCCTTTAGCTTTAACAAAAAAAAATCTGTATCTTCTAGGTGATAATGCAGATGAAGGAGAACTGAGGGATGACATACCTGAGATCAACAGAGGTAAACTTTTAAAACCTGTCTGTGATCATATACTTTGTTGACAGATTATTTCTGTCAATTAATAATTTCTGTTCCTGACTTTCCTCATTTTCAGGGTTAAAACACCTGTTTGAGGGAGACATTGCTGGTAATGTAAGTAGACAGCCTGTGTAGAGATTGCATTTGTCAAGAGCATGAAAGTATATGCTCTCTGAATTTTCCATGTGTCTTGCAGCCCAGCAGAAATGCAATCCTCGATGAGACAAGAAGATGGAAGTTTCCCATCCCCTACATCTTGACTGATTCTTTAGGTACGTTGTGCACAATAGAGAACATTTCTGTCAAGATGAAATCTGATGAATAGGTAAAACATGCACTGACTGGGAAATTCATTTCTACTACTTCAGATCTGAATGCTAAAGGTGTGATCCTCCAGGCTTTTGAGGAGTACCGTTTAAGATCCTGCGTGGACTTCAAGCCGTATGAGGGTGAAAAAAGCTACATCTCCTTCACCAAGCTCGATGGGTGAGCTGCAGTGTGGCAGATTGACTTGGTTGTTGCACAATTTTTATGGGCCATACAGTCAAGTCATCAAACTTGAGGAATTAAGAGCCAAAGATTAAGAACTGCTGTTGTGATAAATTTCTTTTTAAAGCACATTACACAGTAACAATGCCTTAAATTTATGTTTGAATTTTTCCATTTTATTGATTCAGATGCTGGTCATATGTTGGAGATGATAGAACGGGTCAGAATGTGTCCATTGGGGCCCGATGTGACACTAAGGCCATTGTGGAGCATGAGCTCCTCCATGCTTTGGGCTTTTACCATGAACAGTCTCGCTCAGACCGAGATGACTATGTTAAGATCTGGTGGGACCAGATTGAAGAAGGTGGGTCAAAATGATTTCATCTTTGTTTCATTCAGGGGTGCAGTTTTAGACATATTGAGGTACTGAGTCCAGATTTCCTAAGCAGAACTCCTCCCACCCAAGAAAACTAGCAACCAACCAAACATTTTTTGAGTATGTAAGATTTCATATTCATGGATCTGAAATTACCATCATATGTCCATACCATATATGTTCAGTAGCTTCTTCTGGACCTTTCTTTTGCATTACACAAGCAGATGAAGCTGCCCTATTGTCTTAAGTATTCAATTATATGTAAATGAGATTGGGTCTGAAGAAAATCCCAGTCATATTTCACAACATTTAGTCTTAACTATAACAGGTATATCAGCAGCTCTTGCTAGCACCAGTGGCAATTGTCCATTGAGGCCCTAGGTAAAAAAAAAAATGCTTGGGGCCTTCTCCAATCAACATTCATCATCATTGTGTAATAAATAATTTGACACCAATGAACAATGTGTGAAATCATTTTTGTTAATTCCAAACGGTTACATTCGTATAATTTTCAAAATATAAATATAAAGAATATGAAAATGAATTTTCAAAATATAAATATAAAGAATATGAGGATGAATTTTCAAAATAAACATGATAAAGAACAATAAAAGCCTAAATAGATAACTAAATAACTTCAATGTTGGCACATTGTAAATAACCCTCATTATAAGGCCAGTGCTCATTAACACATAAAGCCCCTTTAGAGAGGTTTCCTACTGAGCGGTGTTGGAAACTTAGTGATTGTATGTGCAGGCTTTACTGAAAAAAGATGCCAGCACAGCTTCAGAGATGTTGTTGCAAGTCGTCTATTGGTTGTTTAAGGGTGAAGGGGGCTGCATTTTGTGCAGTTAAGTTTGCCAGCCTCCTAATAGCATGGGGCCCCAGGGATTGCCTGCCCATGTTGCGCCTCTGGCTATCAGACAATGCTAACATGCTGATGTTCACTATCTTAGTTTTGTGTGTCTGTCTATTTGCTACAATGTTACCCTCTCCTCACAGGGATGGAGCACAACTTCAATAAGTACGAGGATGACTTCATCACTGATCTGAACACGCCATATGATTATGAGTCCATCATGCACTACAGGCCACTGTCTTTCAACAAGAATGAGAGCATCCCCACAATCACCACCACCATACCGTATTTTAATGAGATCATTGGCCAGCGGCTGGACTTCAGTGCTAGTGACATCACCAGGCTCAACCGCATGTACGACTGTGGTGAGTGACTGCTGTCGTGGCCAAGGTTAGAGAACCGCTGCTGGTTCATGTCCTAGTTCTGGGACCAGGAAGTGGTTAAAAATCTGTATATCTTTGCTCAACAAGTAAAGTCACAGCATGGTGACATGGTGACCATGGCTTCCATGTGTGTACTGGTTTAAGTGTAAGTAAAATGCTGTGATAGCTAGCCCATACACAAATGTAATATATGTGCATATATTGATTTTACATATATGTACATATCAAATAAAAACATATTTGTTAAAGTTATATATAAAACCTTTTGGAAATTTGAACAACTTCATATATTGACATATATGTCCAGCCCATACAAATTTATGTGTTTATGTATGTATGCTTATATTGTATTGATTGACATCTGTAAGTATATATCCATCCCAGATCTTGTCAACACATGTTGATTTTAAATAGAGCAGGGTCTGAGTCTGAGACCACTTTACCAGAATGGGAAGTTAGCATTTATTTAACATTTATCAGGAAAACTTGCATATATAAATTGAATATGTATTGTTAACATATAATGAAATATTCTATCATATAAAAATTCATCATAGATATTTTTCAAATATGTACATATACAAATTTTACTGTCGATATAGGTTATTATGTAACTTCTATCTTCATATATCCAGAGGATGTATATATGTGAAAATAATATATCCCCTTTTAAGTGACTCTTGACATAGGGACATATATGTCATATATATTACATTTATCTTAAAGATGCACTAATCTGTATTTTTTAGATTAATGATTGATCAAATGTATAATGTGAAAAGTGTCACAAAGAGTTATAATCTACCTGTTATCATCTACCAGCCCACCTTCCTGTTTCCCCCCTCACCTTTACCCTGCTTTTTAGTCTGTGTGATCATTGTTTTGGTGATCTGTCCTGCACTGCCACCCTCAGCCACAGTTAGCAAACAAGCTCTGACACCCTGCTGGCTGCTACCTGCTCAGCACCAAACAACAAACAGACTAAGTTATCAACCAGCTGGTGAACAGTGAAGCGCTTCACAGACATTTCTTTCAGGGGTTGGTTGGCATGGAAACTGAGCTAAAAACAAGTGAATATTGAACAAAAAAGTGGCCAAAAATACAACTGCAAAGAAATGCTAATTTTGTTCTGTGTCGGCTGTCCTTATGTGCTTTAAGTAACAAACAAGTGCTGCTAATTTTCTGTCCACACTGGAACTAATGATGTGTCACCTTGTGTAGACTTACAGCTGCTGATTGTGATCACCTTGTATTTGCATGTAAGCAAATATCTGTCACTACTATTTCCATAGTGCTGCTGAACAGATGAGTTCTCCCAAACAATAGCCACAGAGGCTGATCAGAATATATTGGCCTTTTTTCATTATGTGTTTAATACAGTATGCTTTTATACAGAAGTTGTATGGCCATTTAAAAATGTGACATTTATACAATATCTGCTGTAAAAATATCTGTTGTAAAACAATGTGCACAGTGGAGAACCTCCTTTAAGTGTTGTTTGGTATGATGTGACTAATTATGTGTTTCTGACTAATTATAGCCACTGTAGCCAGTCAGTCATTGTGGTTACATTGGCTATAATAGTCAGGAGTTCTTACTAATAGTCTGACTAAAACAATAATACCAATGTCCCTAAAAATCCACTTTTTCTACTGCACAATAAGCTTCTGGACTAGTTGTGTTCTAATTAACATATGGGTGCTCATGCCCGTATGGAAGCAGTGCTGTTAAAGTGCAGTTAAACTGTTGCAGGTAAAGCTGACACCTGTAGTGCTTTAAGCTTTGTGGGTTTACTTTTGATAACTTACCTGTTGCAGCCAGCACTCACACTCTCCTGGACCAGTGCTCCTTTGAGCTGATCAACATCTGCGGGATGATCCAGAATGAGCAAGACAACGCAGACTGGGTACAGACATTGAGCAGTCCGGCTGACACTGATCACACCCTGGTGGGGCGCTGCAGAGGTACTCAGCACATTTTAATGCTCATAAACAAAGTTATGTTAAATATAAAACTCAGTTCAATCCTAAAAGAAAACATATCCACATGAAGGTCATTACACTTGTATTCATTTCATGCAAAATATCTTTTTACAGGGAAGACAATTCTGACTTAGACAGATGTGATTATTAACAGTCATGAATATAACATTTCATTGAATGGCTGAGTCATTGCAATGACTCAGCTGGAGCAACTAAATGCAAAGCAGCCTTTATTAATGTGTCTATTTATACCCGTGCCTTTCCTGCACAGATACCAACACAGCTGATGTTACAGTCAGGTGCAACCATGTATGGACCTCCAGAAATGAAATAAATTTAGACACAATTAAAGTTAAGAAGCAATAATATGTTTTGTAACATGTTATTTCAAGTCTGCCTATTTATCATTGATAAGCAGTGTACTAACATTTGATGTAAAAAACACATGATGAAGGAAAGTATGTCTTATATCCAAGTTACAAGTATATTACATCAATAAACACTTACCTGTATATCTATTTACAGCCACATTATAGTGACTTAAAAAAAATGTTTATATTTAATTTAATATTTATACAAGTTTATATAATGCGTATCAGTGCTAGCAAAGCAAACTGTTGCCAGGAGTTTGATTGCACCTATCAGTACACAAAATTCTAAAATTAGAAATGTTCAAATTGTTAAAAGAACATTTCTCATGAATGCCAGGGAATGGTCCTCTTACCAGATTTTTCAGAGATGTCAACCACATTTCACAGTCTACATCAGTGACTGAAGCTAGCTCTGCTGTAGATGCAAGGAACACTATGCATCTGAAACAGCAGGGCCAAAAAGATAGCATCAGCTATTTGTTAACACCTGACCAAACTTGATCAAGTCAAATTCTCATGAATAGTGTTACACAGAAGAAGACTTTAGGACCTAACAGATGGGCAGATACATTGGCATTTTTGTTTAGTTGACATGAAATAACCCATAATGACAAGTGAAAATGTGTTTACCAATTTTTTTAAAAATTATTAAAAATCAAAAACTGAAATCTCTCATTTACAGAAGTATTCAGACCCTTTGCTGTGGCTCCAAACTGTGGTCAGATGCATCCTGTCCTGTTTGCTGTAATGATCTTTGAGATGTGTCCAGAACGTCATCCATTTTGTTATTATGGGTTATTGAGTGTAGATTGATGGACATAAAATATCAATTTTATCCACTTGCAATCATATCTATGACACAACAAAGTGCAGATAGTGAAGGGGTGTGAATACTTTCTGAAAATATCTTAATTATCTTATTAATTATTGGCTAAAGTCTCATTTAGACCCTTGTTACACAGTACAACATAGTAAAAAAAAAACCTGTTCAGCTTGTAGTATTTGAAAAATACTGCTACAACAAAGGATAAATTAAATTATGTTCTTGTAGTAATCATCTTTACCACTGATTAGGTCTTTTTCACAGCATACATTTTAAGTTGTGATAGTAGGAAATGCACAGGTACAACTAATGACTTTAGCAATAATGCTTTTCTATTCAAGTTTCCCAGTAAGCCATGACAGTGTGACAGTGAGTCAGCATGAACAGTACCAGGACCCTAAAACTAAGGCAGATAAATAAAAATTAATGATTGAATTCATCCATGTATAATTGTATTATTCACACCTGTGCTTTTCCTATTGTGACAAGATCTTTAATAAAATATGCACCAACCACTGTTTCTCTTCTCAGATTCTGGCTACTTCATGAAGTTCGACACATCCTCTGGTCCAGTTGGCAGTAGTGCCTTGCTGGAGTCACGTATCATCTACCCCAACAGAGACGAACAGTGTCTGCAGTTCTTCTACAAGATGACCGGAGAAGCTGGGGACAAACTGGTCATATGGATCAGGACTGATGATGGGACAGGCACCGTGCGCAGTGTCAGGAAAATCCACACCATCATTGGTATTTTGTCACCAATACGCCAACACTTCCATACACTGCGCATTGCACTGGAATGCTGGAAAGGAGCTAAATTTTCAGGGTTTATCTGTTTTTTTTTTTAAAGGTCCCATCTTGTATAAAGTGAGATTTCCATGTCTTTTTTGATTATAAAGCAGGTCTAGGTTCTATATTAATACTGTGAAAGTATCAAAGCCTCAGTCCACAGAGAAAAGCACACAGCCTGTATTCAGAAACTGAGCCTTAAAACCAGCCGTCAGGACTTCTGGAACTTTGTGATGTCACAACAAAACAGTCACTGCTCTCAGCCACGCCACAAACCCCACCAACCTGGACCCGCCATCCAACCTGGATTTGGTGTTGAGTGTTTGAGTGTTTGAATCTGTTATATTTTTATTTGATCACTCAGAAGCAAGCCAATCAGAAGATGTAAAACTACACTGAGATGATTTTGGTTCTTAAAACCACAAATATATCTTCTCATGAATATCAACACTTCGAATAAAACACTAGGAAAGTGTAAAATATGGGACCTTTAATTATATTATTCTTTACATGTATTGGTTGAGTTTATTCCATGATTGTAAGACTCATTTAAAGCACAAACTTCAGTACTGAGTAGGTAACTAAATCACCTGCCTTTTGTCTCTCAGGGGATGGAGGCGACGCCTGGAAAATAGCCCATGTGACTCTCAAGGTGACAGAGAAGTTCCGCTATTTCTTCCAAGGCATCAGAGGATCATCCAAGTCCTCGGGCTCTATCTTAATTGATGACATCACGCTTACAGAGACTAGTTGCCCCAGTGCTGTCTGGCAAATCCACAATTTCACCAGCCTCCTCGCCACCACTCCTAATGGCAGTCCGGTTAAAAGCAAGTGCTTCTACAACTCAGAGGGATACTCATTTGGCATCAGTGTTTACCCAAATGGAAGACACAGTGCCTACCCAGACTATGTCAGCATGACCTTGCACCTCTGCAGTGGGGAAAATGACGCAGTGATGCAGTGGCCAGCCGAAAACAGGCAGGCGACCATCATTGCCATGGATCAGGACCCTGATGTGAGACTGAGGATGTCTTCTACAAGAAGCTTCACCACAGGTAGGCCACTGAGGAAATGGAGAGTTTGATAGCAAGATGAAAGTGGTTGGCTTGCCTAAATTATAAAATTATTTACTGCTAATGAGAAATATCCACGCAGATAGTTTTGACCTTTTTTTTTGCCCTTGTTTTGAGATTTCTGCTCCATCTCAATACAAAATGGATGAATGAAAAACAACATTTAAAAAATTAAGCCACGTCTCTTTCCAGATACAGCGTCTTGGTTACTCTGGAAAATTCACAGAACTCACTGTCAACTGTTTTTACAGGACTATTTCTTTGGTAGACATCAGTCCCAGTCACAATGAGGTCCTTGAAATGACACGCCTGTATTTTTAAAATGCACTTGCAATTACCACCAATAATGTTTAGTTGAACTCCATTTCCATCTCCTACAGTTTACAGCTGTCTTTAAGGGAGAAGAGCTTGGAGATTAACTGCCCAGCAGTAAACATAGATCAAACAAGAAGACTGAATGTTGAAATTAAATATGTCAGATGGTCCGAAATACAATGACGAATGAATGCATATGTTGCTTGTCTCCTAGATGTTTAAATAAGCAACTGTTTGCCATCAACACCAACTTAACAACAACAAATTATCAAATCTGAAAGGTCAGTGTTTGTTTATAGTTTGTTGTGCTGCTCCCAGGGAGCAACAAAATCCATTGTTGCTGGATTAGTCTCGCTAACAATACATTTTCTTATGTCGTTATTGTGAAGGAATTTTCTTTTTTGTAGGCCAACACCAGGCCCACAGATCATGAAGGCTTCATAGTGTTAGACAACGGTTCACTGGTTAGCTTCTATTATGACTGATATTGTCCAGATGGGAATACCGCTATCCTCTGTAGTTTGGGAAACCCAGATTTATGGGTAAGGATATAGGGGAAAAAACACAAACAGAAATTCAGTTCTAGCCATGGATGAGTGCAGTAGGGGAAAAGGTAAGAACTTGTTACCACATAATACCTAGGAAATTAAATGTCCTGATGGATCAGACATCTTCAGAAATTGCCGTGGCTCTGATTCACATGTGTTACTGCTCATCATTTTCTGGCCAAACTTCCAAAAAAAAAATCCTTTCTTGATATTTAATGAAACAAGCTGTAAACACAACACAAACATATTATCACTTTATAAAGTTGATATGGTGAATGTGATAGTAAATGTCTGTAGAATATGTTTTTGTCACTGTGAGAAACGCTGTTTTTATGAGTCACTTGATCCATTTTAATATAAGAATATGAAGTACAGCAGATTTAAACATATAGTACTACGACCCTGACACCTTTCTGTTCTAACCAAACCTGTTCAGTTTGAACTATTCATTTCTCAACCCTGACATCTTGTTTCACACCAAAATATGTGGAATTAAGTAACAACCCCGCTGAAGTGCAGATTCCTCGTGGCTTCAAATGTATCTGTCGTACTGAACGATGAAAAATGAATAATAATAATAATATTACTTGTTTGTTTTCCTCCTCAGATGCTCACGCCCGATGGAACAAACCAACACTTACTTCCGGAGCAGTGTGGGATAATAGCTGCGAGTGCTACCGCAGTGAAGACTATGGCTGGAGCACATTCATGTCTCACAAACATCTGCACAGAAGGAGCTTCCTCAAGAACAATGACCTCATCATTATTGCTGAATTCAATGGTGAGAACTGGAAATATCAGCTCTTTTACTTGCCTATGCTACAAAGCAGTCTATCACACAGTCTGCCAAAAATGGCAAATACCTGTGCAATTCATGTTACTCTAAAATCAAATCCTTCTTCTTAAATCTTGTTTCATTAGATTTGACCCACCTGATCAAGACCGAGGTGCCTGTCAAACCAGCTGCACTAAGTGATGACATCCCAGATGAGAAGCCAATCAGTGAGGTGGAAATGAGAGCAGAGGCTCCAAAACACAGAGAGGCACGTGCTGCCGACCCCTGTCATCCCAACCCTTGTTTTAATGGAGGCGTGTGTGTGGAGAGTGAAGGGGAGCCCTCATGCAGGTGTGTGTTTGTGTTTTTTAGGAGTGGATATCCTGAAAATGTACATTTGCGTAACTAAATGTGTGACTTGTGTTTTGAAATGTGGACAATGAAATTTAGCCATTTAGGAAATTGGACATTTTTTCCTGTCGTCACTTGGACGAGGTAGAAGGAGGTAAACAGAAGGCAGGAGAGGTGAAGAAGGTCTACATTTAAAATCAAGGCTAACATTAGACACAGGCTGATGTTAGAGTCATGCTAGTGTGCCAATTTTCAGAAATACACTTATTCACTTTCTTCCCAGAAGTTAAATGAGAAGCTCAACACTCTCATGTCTGTGTCAAGTATAAAGCTAGAGCCAGGAATGGATTAGCTTAGCTTAGAATAAAGCTAGCTTAGCTCTCTCAAGTTGAAAAGTAGGCCTACTAGCACAGCTCTAGCTAAGCTCAGTGATTAACACAATCCCTCAGCATTACATTGACCATTATTTAGACATGATTGAAAAAAAAATTCAACTTCAGTCTCTTTAGTATCCTTAAAGGAACTGTTTGATATTTTGAACAAGGTGCTTATTTCCTTTCTCGCTGAGAGTTAGATGAGAAGATCCCACTCTCATGCCTGTGCATAAAGCTGGAGCCACGAGGTGGTTAGCAAAGCGTAGCATAAAGATCAAGGGAAAACGACTAGTTAAAAACAAATGCCTACAAGCACCTTTGAAACTGACTAATTAACATGTTGAATCTCATTTGTTTCATTTCTTCACAAAAAGAAATGTAACACTGACAGTTTGTGGTTTTATGGGGAGTTAAGTATTTCTTGACGAACAGCTGCTGGGAGCAGTGACTTTCCTGAACCTTGTTGTCATGGTGATGTTGTATCAAGATCAGTTATGTCACATAACTTCCTGCAAAACCACACACAGTGTCGTTTACATGTCTGTTTTTGTATTGATTAAACCAATGAAATGCATTGTGTTGACTGGTGAACTTTAGACGAGTCAGCAACTTTCTAGAGAGCTGTTTCACTCAGCTTGAGGTCCTTCTGTAGTTTTCAGTACATAGTTAAAATGTGCCAGAAGTTGGGTTAGCTTTCTTATGGAAGCACAGCATTCATATTAGATGATGTCTGACCAAGTTTGGGGCTGAAAACAGAAGTGCCAAAATCTGCAGTTCTTCTAATGGCCACATGAGGCTGGCACCAAAAGAGCGTCAGTCCCTACACACTCCCATTTTAAAATTCCCACCTTTCCAGCAGAAATAAACATGTAACAGCCTGGTACAAAAAACTGTTTTGGTCTCTAAATGCACCTTTTTGTGGCAACTTTACAGGAGGTGGATTTTTGTATAACTCACTCACTTTGAGTGAAAAAGGGCTTGCCATAAATATCAACTCACTAACACACTAAACTAAGATGGTGAACAGGGTTAACACTATACCTGCTTAACAGCAGCACTGTTGTGCTGATGTTAGCATTCAGCTCAAAACATGGCTTTTCTAAAGGCTTAAAATTATGCACAATTTGGGGCGTGCTGCTTTGAGTCACAATTGAGTGAGTGTATATTTGCCACAAACTGGCATGCACCGAAGTCTGCACTTCATGTACACACCACCTCTGCCAAATTTTTTGGATAAGCTAGGAGTTAGACGAAGTCAGGCACTGCCAAGATGGGTGACGTCACTGAGGCTAAGTCCATCTATGTGTCTGACTTATCACTACACTTGACAGTGGGTATCAGGCTGTGTCTTCATAAATATGATGGGCCCCACAATGCCATTCTCTAACCCTGACCTAAAGCACCTTTACACTGACTTAAGACTGAAAAAGTTAAACGGTAAAAGTTTATCAAAACAAAAATAATGAATGCAAACCTAAACAACAAGTTAAAAGATAACTTATAGCAAAAGACAAAAGCCTAATAATGGTTAATAAACAACAAAAAGAAACATGATACCAATTAATGACACTTGGTTAATGCCAGAATGCGACTGCAACAGAACAGAGACATCTGTGCCCTCAGGTGGATCTCACCCTCCAGCAGGTGACGAAAGAGCAGCACAAGTCGCTGCAGCTGGAAGAGGCTGATTGGACACTATGCTGACTGAATGTGATGCCAGATAACGCTTGTGTGTTCAAAGCAACCAGAAAAACCTGGTAGTCTGGTTTTCTGCACTGAGGTGTCGATTAGCTATTAGACAGGCTGCAGAAGTACCAAATTTTTTCACTCTCACTCTTGCTTTATACTTTTCCCAGAAGGAAATTTAAAATAAGATCTCTTCTTTGTCTGGCCTGTTTCTCCTAGACATAACTGACATAACATCGTAATAGGTTTTTGACCATATTTTCATATTTTTTTCATCTCAGCTCCCAAGAAATAGTCTTTCTTGTGTCTCACCCCAAATCCAAGTTCAACTTCAGTCTTTTTTTTCTCACACTGCTATGATCTTTACTAAACAGTAAGATCCTAAAAAAAAAAAAAAAAAACTTGATTGGCTTATAAATGAACCTGCACAATACCTGAAAGTGTGATTGTGATCAAATGAAGGCTTGTAAGCACATCATAAGATCTTCAGCTTTTTGTGTGTTTCTCTTGTTATTCTCAAATTGGACAGGATTGATTTCTCAGATCTTGATCTCTTCTTTTGCTCCTTATTTCTCCTAAAGGGGGTTTAGGAGAAACACAATTCAGTTATCTCCAAATAACAGCTGATTTATTTCTGATACAAAAAAAGACAGCAAAATTCTCTTCTGGGAGTGCAGAGAGTTGCATCAATCTCATCCAACCTCTGAAAAAAAAGCAAATTAGCACATATCCCAAAATGTCAAACTATCCCATTAAAGTCTCACTTGGCAAAATTTCATGTTAACCAACCTTCCAGGTGACACAGTACATGTGGTTACAAAATAATTAAAAGTTTTGGATGTGCATTCACATAACATCAATGCATCTTTCATTATGAAATTATTTTTCGTAATCAAAACAAATGTGTCTGTCTGCTGCTTTTCAGGTGTGCAACAACCCAGACCACCTACTACAGTGGCAAAAGATGTGAGCAACTGAACATGGACAGAAGCATTCTGGGAGCTCTGATTGGTGGCGCAGCCGGGACGGTGGTTCTGACACTGGCCATCTTCACCGTCATAAGGAGAGCTCAGTGAAACACATTTTATAAGAGTAGCGTGTCGTTTTTTTCTTTAGACAGAGCCTGGAGTTAAGGTTTTCAAATCTAGACCCCGCCCGCTGACTTTTTAAATTAACACATTTATCATGCAGACTTTCTTGGAGGAAAATACAGCTGTCAAACCTCAGTCTCGCAAACTAACAACATTATGCAAATAGCATCAGTTGCTCTGTGTCCCATGTGTGGTTTATTTGTATGATAAAAGTAATCACATGCAATCTGCTAAATTAATTCTGTTATGAAAAATGTGAGTTTGAAATATCTAAATCACACATGGTGTAAAGAACAATAAAAAACTTAATATTCCTTGTCTTTATTTCATTAAATATTTTGAGATACATATATGCACACATAGTATACAGGTTAGGGTTCATGTCAAATTGTGTACATTTACAAACTTTCCTTTAAATAAAATTGTCAAACCAAGCCAGACCCATTAAAAAGTATGTATTTTGTTCTATATATAGTGAGCACTTGAAGTCAGCTACAATGCACAACACTAAAAACATCTCTTAAATAAGCTTTAGTTAATAATTAAGCTGTTTTTATTACAATCATCTACACCCTTGTAACAGTCTAGGAACTATAATCTAACAAGAAGCAAACTCTAAGTCATATTTACTTGTAGGCTGCAAGTGAAGCTGCGTACATATACATGTAAGCTGCTGTTTCTGTCTGCACAACCTGAAATGTAGAGATGACACATTATTTAGAACATTTACAGACTGGAATCACAAACTCACACAAAAAAATAGAATCGTTTCTGCTTGCACGTGACGCAAACCTGATTTGTTGTTATTTAAAGTGACCCACTTCATGCTACTCAGCATAGCCTGATAAGATGCTGGTTGCTATAGTTATTGCAGCAGCATTTGCCACTGGACCTTGCTGCGTGTGCAGACATTCATCGCTCTCAGAAGATGAGTCCTGTTGACTTTCCTGATTCCCGTCTCTTTCCTCTTGTGCCACCATGATGTTGGGACTTGTGGTTTGAATGAGCGCTCCTGGTTCTGGAAGTTCAAATTCCAATTCATGTTTCCGATACACAATGTTAAGTAACATCACAGTTGCAGCACTTCTATGTCTTGGATCAGCATTAAACTCTCCTGATTAAATAACTAGTACTAAAGACTAAGGGGTGAGTATTGAAATATTTAGAAATTATTGACATTTCCATCAGACCCTATGTCAGGAGAGGTAAACCAGGCAAATGCCTGGGGCCCCCAAGTGGAAAAGGGGCCCCTGATGGCCCCTCATATTGACACATTTTGTAATGACAACTGTAAACCCCCTTAAACCTCCCATAAAGACACTATACAGTGCACTGCTGTTGCCCAAACCCCCCCCTCAATGTGGCTCCTGATGGTGTGTGCTGTAGCTAGCATCTATCCATTGCTGGCATGTCGGGCATTCAGGGAACATCTGTAAATTTTAGTATCTACTACTAGTCTGCATGTGAGGTGTTTAAGGGACATCCCCCTAGAAACTAGGATCACCACTGCCTCTGGTGTACTTTGTGTAGTGGATTTAACGTTTACTGGCTAAATTTGACTATAAGGAATGAACCTTACAGATATCAACAACATAATTTTGACAAGTAGTAATTCAATTTTATCTAGTCACAATGACAGTTAGTAATTCAGCTTTGATTAGTCAAAACTGAAACGATATTCGAATCGTCACACATCCTAAATGACAATTGCAGAATCGAACATTTATTGTCTCCAGACACACTTGAGGACCTAACTTGATGATGGCGAAATAGTTGCCTTGTTGTAGATAGTAAATCCATTTCTGGAGCATTTTTCACTGATAGCTCATGTCAAGCATGGTCTGCAGCGCTAAAACCCCTGTCAAACACAAAAACGTCTTTCTCAGACAGCCCAGACATGGCTGTAAAACCATATATGGCAAGCCCCTCCTCCTACTTGCTATAACTTCTGTCGTAATTACAGATATCTCTAAACCTATTACGAAATATCTATAATTACCTTTTGACTAGGCAGAATGAATGTTAAAGAAATCTCCAATTTGAGAGATTTTAAATTTGAGAAATTTTAATATCTTTGATTAAAATTTATTTGAAGATATCTATTACTTGACAAAAGATAGCTACAATCAAATTATGACTATCCATAATTCAGTTTGAGATATCTACAACGTAATTTTGACTAGTCAAAATTCAGTTCAACATATGTATAATGTCATTTTCACTAGTTAAAAGTTTTCTAAAAAGGGCAATATAGATATCTTTAATTGAGAGGGATTGAATATATCTTGAACTGGAATTATGATTAGTCAGTATTAAATTGAATTAATTAATTAATTAATTAATTAATTAATTGATATTAATATTATTGAATTATGGATATCTGTAATACATATCCAGAGTGGCTATTAATTTCTAAAAGGGCTTGCCATAAATATCAACTCACTAACACACTAAACTAAGATGGTGAACAGGGTCAACACTATACCTGCTTAACAGCAGCACTGTTGTGCTGATGTTAGCATTCAGCTCAAAACATGGCTTTTCTAAATCAGTGATTCTTCATACAAATGCTACTGCAGCAACCCAACCAGCAGCTTTCCAGTCCTAAATGCATCTACAGACCAGAAATGTAGTTCTTATTGGAATTTTGTCTCAGTAAAGATGCACACTTGGAGACAATACGAGACTGACCTCAGCCTTCATTTGTCTTTTGTGTATGTGGTTGAAGTCAAATTCTTTGTACTGTTGCTCTTTCCTTTTGATTTCGCCTGAGGGTAGAAACAAACACAGTTATGATGCACATTTTCATCATTTTGTGGTGTAATACCAAAAAGACCTTGTTGGTGAACTTACCATTATTATCCTAAATAGTTCCTCACGGACCTGTTAATAAAAACACAAATAGGATGCCTTATAAAATTAACATTTTTTGGGTCTTATGCAATTTTTTGTTGGGCCCCCAGGCATCGAACTGTGACGTAGGACGTACAGGAAGAATTTCAACATCAAGGCATTAATGCTGTGTTGTAGTCTCAGTGTATTATTCTGCATGATACAGTCTTTGAAAGCAGTTTGAAATCAATGGACATAGAAAGAGACACAGGCACACAGACACAGATAAAGCACAATAGATACCATTTGATAAAATATCAAACCTACCTTCTGCTCTGCAAAACACCCTGTTATCAAGAGGAAAAGGCCCTGTAAGAGAAAGAATTTGTGAAACAGACATCAAACTGTGTTTTTGTGCTATGCTTTTAGTATTTTGGTTTGAAAAAATATTGTACATGACATTTCTTATCTAAATTCCATTCATATTCAACCTGCATTAACTATTTTTGTCAGTGAACATTTTGTACCAACACAGGAAATAGAGTGATTGCTCACACAGTGCAATAAAAACTACTGTAAAGATGTTGGGGTTGAGGTCATGGATTGATGCTCAGAAGTATAAAAGATTTAACCATCACCTGATCTTTTCTTTTTTGTTACTGTAGCAAAAACATTCAATATCAACCAGGGATGCACTGATCCAAGACGTAGATGTTGACCTTAATGACCTGTTCTAGTATCCTGTAGTATGTTGACCTGTAGTATCAGCCATGATACCACATATCCACATTAAATACAGTTTGTTTGCCACTATTGTAAAATTCAGTCTTTCCACTTACGTTCATTAAAAGAGTACTCCACAGATTTCGCATTGCTTTCATATATAATTGTGGACTCACAATGGACAGTTTTAAAAATAGGATCAAAATCTACAGATGGGGCTAAAAGTGTTGGTACCATTGTACACAGTGGAATCCACTATTCTCTATCCTGTATTTAATAAAACAGACATGCTGCTTTTGATTTTTGATGTAACATAGAACTCTAATTAATTTAAAAAATGAAAGTGACATGGACAAATATATTGGGACCTTTAACCTAATATTTTGTCGCACACCCTTTGAGGCAATCACTACAATCAGATGCTGTCTGTAGTGCTTCATGAGACTTTTAAACTTCTCAGTTGGAAGTTTGGCTTAATTGTTCCAGATTCTTGTTTGTTAGATGTTGTATGTTACCTTGCACCACTTGCCCTAAGCAGAGATGAGGAGGTCTGGTAAGTTCACTTCTTTCTAACTAAACACCCCCAGATTTGAGACTGAACTGATGGTGAGCCACAAAGGTTTTCTACACTCTTTTTTCACATATGCAGTAGTACTCCCCAACACCTTTAATGTGTAGGTGTAGTCAAGCCCTGGTGACCTTTCATTAAAAATGATCCAATCCAAGCTCCATGGAGTGAGGTATAAAGATTAAATACAGGTTAATTTTGGTAAAAAGAGAACACTTGTACTGGATTGGGAAACTGTAGCTGGACATACCCTGAGTTGAAGAATAGGTATTGGGATCGAAAAGTTGGATTGGTACATTGTCAATGTCAAAATTATGCTTGGTGTGTGAGTTGCTTTCAAATTACCTGGAAAGAATTGAGGATGACGAAACTGTAGTTTGCAATTTTAAGCAAGGGACTGTTCCTGTCTAAAATGAGCAGAAAGAAGCCAATAACCCATGTTACTCCGAAGACAGGTGTTAGAAAGATGACCACTTTAAGGATGCTTTTGACTGTCTCCTTCTCATCTGTCTTGCCATCAGGGACTGAGGTCTTCATCAGGGTAAGAATGACAACCACCATGGAAAAGAGATTTGTCAAAATAACAGTTCCCACAGGGAGGAGGAAAGCATGCACAGAACCCTCCAGGAGTCTTTCATAAACTAGCCAGCAGGTATTCTTATCGTAGTAGTGCTTGTTGGTGTATTTGGAATACACATAGCTGGATCCCACTATTAGAATTGGGCAAACATAGCCCACAATGCTGGAAAGGAACATGAAGACCCTTTTCCTCAGTGGGCTAAAGACAAAGATGAGCTGGTGGACAAGCATGACACTCATGCACAGCATCCAGCTAAACATGGCCAAGAAAAACAGGTGTTTGCATACAGTCAAAACTAGGCACCAGGAGTCAGAGAGATTCTCAGGAGAGGAGGAAGCCAAAAAACTGCAGTCAGCGAGCAAGAGGAACACGGCAATGTTCACTATCGCTGTGTGACGGAAATGTGAAAGGTTGGTCTTGACCACAGCAGACCACACTAGAGACTCGATGATGAGGAAGATCAGCAAGGAGCAGACGGACACACATAGGCCAACAGTGGTAATTGTGTCTAGGACTGGATCAGATATATCATCCTTGGCCATGAGCACAGAGAATGAAGTCAGGTGGTTGCACTCACAGCGTGTGCGGTCACTTCCACTACTTTTAACGGTGCATCCTGTGTCTGACCAGTCCCTTTCTACTGTGTTCCAGAAAACACAGTAAGCTTGAGTGGGTTTCAGCTGCTCATTGGGGAAGTCCAGTGTAATTCCTAAACTTGAATTACTGTTGCCCTCCAGTGTAGCTGATAGTACAATGCTGGTAGGTACTGTTTCCTTAAAGTTGTTTCTCAACTTATCCATCAGATTTTTCACAGCAACAGTTTTCACTAGTCCTGTGGTCTTGTTTAGGCTCACGCTGATGTCAAACGTGGACACATTGCAGCCATCACCTGAGCAGAATTTGAGGTCTAAGTTTTGACTGGTGATTGATGGTGCACTGGACTTGCTAACTCTAATATTTTTCACCAGACCCTCTACAGACTGAAGGTAATCTGATGACATGCCATGAACAATAGATGAGTTGATCCCAGACCAGGTCTTGTTCAACATATTGCTTGCTGCGCTAACAAAATCCTGAAAAAGAATAATAATGATAATAAAAATCAGTGCTAAAACACATTTTTCTTGCATCTCACAAACGTTAGCTTCTCAGAACCAATAAATAACAATCATATTAAACTTAATAAAAATGATAAAATTCTCAGCACAAGGTCAAATTAACTTCTTGTTGTTGCTGTTATGAACATAGTATGGAATTTGGCCGTTTAATAACAGACAGCTGTATATGGTATATATTTTCCTAAATATATCACTGTTTAAAGATGGCCTTTGAATGGAGCCCTTGATCTTCCACTCAACTCTTCCACTCAGCTATCCACTTGATCTTGGTTGATGACCTTTGATCCCTTCACAGTCAGTGCTATAATCAGTGTTGGTTTGGTGTTCCCAGACAGCTGATGTTGTCTGTCTCTGATATTCATTCAGTCTTTTGTCCATGGTCACTACCAATCCAGTGTTCCCTGTATCTGGCACATTGTGATATTATATCCAGTTTCCGTCTTTGGGAGTTGTCCTGTCTTCAATGCACCAGCAGAGGTGTTAAGGTGTGGAATAGTTTGTGTTAAGTGCTGACTCCCTGTGACTTAAAAACTCTAACTACTGTGGTCCCTATTACATTGTCTGTGTCAGTGTCTGTCTTGATTAGGTTGGGATTTTATCCTCACCTCGCCATCCTCTCCTTGTACCTGATGGCTAGTTAGACAAAATATCCTCAAGCAGAGCCATAAAGGCTAGAAAAGCTTTGCCGATTAAAATAGAAATGGTCCATCAAAATGTAATAAATCTCAATCACTTATAGGTTATATGTGTGGGACCAGACAGGATGATGTCTGGGTATGGATCAGGACTGTTCCCACCTATTAGTGGCCTAGCAAGACCCCAAAAGTGACACTGGCCAAGGTGCTACCTGTGTAGGAGAGTCCTGATAACTGACTTATAACTGATAACTGATAACTTTTCTGTTACAACCAGTGGTTTTGTCTAAATTTAGATACTGAGCTATGTTAGTTGTTCCTAAACTGGTTGCGTGACATCCTGGGTTGCCAGAAAAACAGGCCAAGATTGTGACCATACAGTTTTAATGATGTTTCAAGACGCTTCAAAGAAATACATCTCAACCTCAACACAGTTTGAGATGATGGGTTCTCATGGAAACTAGGGAACAACTATCAAATACGGCAATGGTGTCAAGTAAACCTCAAGAGAAAAACACTGTGGTCTTTATTGTCCCGTCAGCCTTCACATGAAGACAAATGTCTAGGAGCCGCCACGATCCTTTTCCTATTCACATGTGAACTTGCTTATGTGAACCCTATACAACCACCTGTTATCACATGGTCAAAATTTCATACTGACGTACAACTAAAGCTCCTTAATGACAACTGAGCAACTCCAGCTGCTAAGGAATGCATTGAGATATGGAGCCTAAGTAGGACTTTGTGTTGAGAATTTTATGGAGCTCAAAACTCCACATGTATAACAGTAAAAGCAATAGTAATCATTGGGGCTTACAGGAAAGACCTCATCCTGCAAGGCAACATTTTCTGATCCAATGGCCATCACACTTAGAACATTGATGGAAATACTAATGTCAGCTGTAGCATCAGAATCAGAGTCAAATTCAGAGTTGTTCTTAAGTCCTTCAAATATGTTCATGGCCACCTCCTGGGTAGCCCCTAGTCCCATCTTGAAACTCTAGAAACAAAAAGCACACAATCTCCATGTAAGAGTGTACAAAACAAAAAAACAAAACAAAACAAAAAAGAAAACACAATTCACATACCCCCACAAAATATTTATGGACCTAAACAGTTGTGACCATGAAAATATAAGGTTCCATCTTTTATCTGAGCAGTTTTAAGATTTAATGTTTTTTTTTGTTTGTTTGTTTTTTTGCAATGCAGAGAGCAAAACTGAGAAAACAAGATATTCTAAAGGATAGTTCTATCTAGATGTGCAGGATAATTCTATACGATCTTTAAAAATTTAAAATATTTGACTACTCCTCCTACTCTCTGTGCTCACTTATACAGAATTTTCATCAGCCAAATTCCCATTAAAGCTGTTCTCATTAACATTTTCTGTTTCTGCTGTCAGACGACGAAATACCTTTTCCAAGCTGCTTCTCTGCTCTGCTAAAATCCTGATTTTATATCGGCAACATCGTCTGACAAAATCACCATTCAGTTAAATATAACTAAGTGTGCTGGGATTTTGGCTATAATTACTTGTAAAATCGCTCACAGGACTGGCAACTTTCTGGAAAAAGGCTTTGTCCAAAAAGTCACTAGATTTGTTGCTAAGTGCTTTATTGAAAAAAAGTCTCTATAAAGGGTCTGAAAAGTTGCTATATCTTGAAACAAAGTAGCTAAGTTGGCAACACTGTATTGAGCAACATTTCAATGACTAAAGCAAAAAAGAGATATGTCAAAGAGGCGGAGGTTGATTCTCTTGTGTACATCCAGTGATTTGCATGTAGCACGTATAGAATCAAGTTGTAAGCCCCACATTTCATTTCAGGGCTATTAATGCATACAAATCAAAATAACCTGTACAAAATGATAATAATATCAAATATCAGCATGTAAATAACTAATTTTGGAAGAAAAAGTCAGATAGAACCTTATTATTCTAAGGTCACACAGTGTTATAAGCTATAAAGCCACACTCACGTCTGCTTCATTAAAAACTCTGTTCAACTCTTGGCTGACGCAGTAGGAGAACACTGGCTGCCAGGTAGTACCCTGGCAAGTGCGAGACTTATAGCCAACCCTGCCTGCTGCACATGTTCGATTAATCACTGTATCTCCACTTGGGGCTTTTGGCCAGATCTCTCCGTTTAATTCTTCCTCACTGCAAAATGTTTCACCCTCTTGAAGAAAAATGGAACAAATTATTAGACAGTGCAAGAGAGAATACAAATTAAAAAGTTACAGTTTTATTTAAAGAATCACGTACTATAAATTACTGGGATATCCAGTCGTGCACTTTTGCTTTGGCTTAGTGAGTTTTCAAAAGTGACATTAACATATTGTGCTTCAGTTATTTTTATGCACGAGACAGGAGCCTTGAAAGTATAGACCACAGCATCGTTGACAGCTGTAACAAATGACAGATATTAGTTTCAGGTTAGGGTTTGTAGTTGTCAGTTTGACATGCATTTTATCACAATATTGTGAAATTAAATTTGTGTTGATGTTATCAGTGAAAGTACTGTTTTTGTGCTGCAGCTAACAGAAGGAAAGAAAAAGGACTGATAGATTTGAGAGATACCGCATGTTTTTTTTCTCTTACATGTGTTGTGTAGTTTACTTTCCCTTTTACCCATGAAGCTCCATGAAACTTCATAGTGCTCTGTGCTTTTTGGGATGGTGGCAGTGACTTCAATGTCAACGTTAGAGTTCTCGGAACAGTCCGCCGTAAGAGGATTGATTTTCAAGGTGATCTCATCAGGCAGGACTGCCACCCTCAGATTTGTCTTGGCTGTGTGCCTGACAGACCCCTTCATGAATCCACACTCATATGTACCTACAGGAAACATATTGGTAAATTACATGCTACAACTGAAATGGGTCAGACATGATTGTATTCTCTAACAGATGACTCAGCTCACCAGCACATTGTTTTGAAAGTAAACATGCTTAAAATCAAACAGAGATTTCTGTGTAAGAAAAAGCTGTTATTGTTATAGAAATTGGCTTTTGATTTCTGTGGTTCGCTGACTGGAACAATTGCATACACTGATATAATATGTTTCTCTTTTTTAAACAAGCCCTAATACTATTAATTGTTATCCATTATTACAGATTTAAACTGTTCCATTAACAATAGCCTAAAACATTTGAGAGGACCCATTATGCTGGTAAGCTGATATTCCACTTAGAAAGTGGGACATAGGTAACCTACTTTGCTAGCATTTACACTGATTTCTTTTTCTTTTTTTTCATTCATGTTATTTCAACAGTTCTTGAGTAATCGGCAGCTTCTGTAAACTCAGTGTTGTATTATGGGTTGTTTGTAGCCTCTTGTTTCCTGAAGACTCATGTAACTTGTTTGCTTCTACAGAGGAAATAAATTCATGATGACTGAAAATGAGTTCATAGAAATTAACCAGGGAGAAAATCTGTCCAACAGCAAAGAATTACAGCCATCACACACAATGAGCTTAAAAAATGCTGTCAGAGAAAGTTATTTTGACTGCTTCCAAGAGCGTGACAGGAGGTATTAAGGATTTACATATTATTGTATTTCATGTTTAACTTATATGAGAGAAAAGGCTTCGATGGTGATGACTCTTTCCTTTGCATTTATGACATTTCAGGGAAACTTTCTCAACAGGATTAGTGTTAAAGTGTGTCTTTTCCTCAAAAAGTCCATCCATACATTATCTATACCGCTTATCCATGCAGGGTTGGTGGGGCTGGAGCCAATCCCAGCTGACATTGGGCGAAGGTGGGGTACACCCTGAACAGGACGCCATTCTATCACAGGGCTGACATACAGAGACAAACAACCATTCACGCTCACATTTACACCAACAGACAATTTAGAGTCACCAATTAACCTAATCAGCATGTCTTTGGATTGTGGGAGGAAGACACAGAGAGAACATGCAAACTCCACACAGAAAGGGTTTGAACCCAGAACCTTCTCGCTGCGCAGCAACAGTATTAACCACTGCACCACCATGCCGCTCCCCTCAAAAAGTCATTTTCTCAAAAACAGCTGACCAACATGGTATGTTGGTTCACACAGACCCTGCCCCAATCACATCACAGTACAACTTTGACAATCAGAACCAAAAATTCACATTCCCAGAGAGCACTGATGTAGAGGATACTATCTGCAGAAAAATGAATTAAATTCTTCTTTTTGGTAATTACAACTTTTACCAAATATGTACATATGTCAAAACAAACGCAGGAGACATTTTAAATTTCATTTCAGTTCAACGTCAGTTATTGTGAAACCTCTGTACTTGCCTTCCCAGATGCCTGTCACATTCAGGAGTGTCACTGCAACACAGGACTTGTCTTGCTGCGTGCTACAGTTGCCATCCAGTTTGACCACAGTGCCGTTGTTGAGCTCAAAGCGCTCATGCGGCTTGCTCATGTTCCAGCCAGCACTGTCTGTTGTCTCCTCAAATGTGCATTTCAGTACTGTTTTGTTTAGGTACTCCACTGCAGTCCCTGGGGCTTTTATGGTGACCATGCCTGTGTGAAGAAGGACAGATGAATGTACAGCTGTACAGTGATTATGATTAAGCAAAGAGAGGGAGTTATAGTCTTTCAGTGTAAGTACGTCCACTGGTTTGTGAGTCCCTACATTCAGCTGTCCATCCAAGACTGTGGTCCAAAGCAAGATACCTTGACACAATTGGTGGTGAGCTGACAAATCTGCAGAAATGATGTGATGCAGTCATGTAAGCATGGAGCAGAATCTCAAAGGAAAGTTTCCTGTGGAATCCATGACATGGAGAACTGAGGCTGCTTTGCTTTGAAAGCAAAAGGCGGGACTACCCTGTATTTGTATGGTGTTCCTAATAAAGTGCTCAGTGAGTGTATTTCCCAGGCATAATTTTTGCAACTACTGTGAAATTACTGGACCGACAGCTACTCCCAAGATTCTAAACTGATCCCCAGTTCCCAAAGAAGACTGTAGTGACAAGTAGTTCAACTGATGAGTTTATAGTGATCAGAAGATGTAGAATGAATAGTTGCCCTAAGTATCCAGAGTTTGAAATGTGTTAAGTCTGTTCCAAAGGCGCTCAATGTGTTTACATGCACTGAGGTAACCAGGGTGCAGGCAGCTTTAGTAAGCTGACACCTTTTCCATCACTGGTGTGGGTGACTAAAGAAACCTGGGCCTGTATTTAGGACACCTTTAAGAAATACATAATACTCTAAAGTACCACCTAAAGAGTGTGAGTGTGAACAATAAGAAACATTTATTGAATGACTTACTCCTATTTACAGCAAAGTATAACGGTAACTTTCAAGAGAATCTCAGTTGATCTATCATGAGATCACGTGTGCACATAAAGCAGACATGCTCTGCTGCGTTTCTCCACTGCAGCCTTCTAGGATACACTGTTACCCAAATTAAGAGACCACTTAAAATAAAAAAAAAGCATTTTGAAGGTTTTAGTTTTAAGTTTGTGAGTAGGAGTAAAAGTGAAGAAGTCTTTTATCTTTCACTTATGTCCAATATTTTACTCCAACAGTTAATAAAATAAAAATGGTAATGATAAAAATGGTCCCTGATTTCCCCTGGTAGATTTCTCTTGCCATTGTCTCTGTCATGTATACATGTAACTGGGTCTAGGGATGGGAATTGATAAGATTGTATTGATACTGATGCCATCAATTCTGCTTGTGGGTCTGATTCCCAGTTTTCTGGAAGGGAAAAAATAGGCCTGGCAACACTGTTGTATTGTCTTTGAGTCTAAACACAGAGCAGAAATAGAGTAGGAAAAAGGCATGTATGTGACTCTGGTGTGCAAAAACTCCACTGTTAAAATACTGTTTTAATTTAGGTTTTCTTAGTCCAAAAAAAATTTGCTAAGCCTGCCTTGCACGACTCTAATGTTTAGCCTCTGTTAGGGATGTGTTGCTTGGCTGGGAAGCAGTGACACTCGTCACAGAGTGTCAAATACATGGCATTTTCTGGAATTTAGACTCATGTTACGAAGAAAGATGCATATTGCTGGCATTTCCAGCCTTTCTTGAAACTACCACTTTAGAGACATTACAACAAGCACTGTTGTCATCTTTCTTTGTGAAATGAAGCCATTCTTTGGACTGTTTCTTCCTCTTTGCCATGAGTCCTTATTCCAGCAGTGTAGTCTTGCATAAGCAGACCTATCTCCACACTGGAGAATGGTCTGACTGCAACCATTACCGTTCTCACTCTGGCTTGTTTTTGCTTCTTTAAACCAATCACAATCGTTTTGTGCAGCGATGGTGCCCCTGCTAAATAGGGTCAAGGGGGACTTGTTTTGGTGAAACATTTGCAGGTGGGAATTTGATCACCATCATTAAAATGGATATTTCCCCGCAAAGAAAACACAACGAAAAACAGTAAAAGACACTTTTACTGTTTACTCTTACTGACACTTTTACACATTTTCATCAAAACCTGCCATTTTGAGCATGTACTATAGGTCGCTCGCTCAAAGGCTGCTGCTGTGTGTCCTGTAGCAAACAGGATTTTGAAAACAGTAACAGGTGGATAGCAGAAGGGGAGGATAATGCCATGCAGCCATGCAGCCATGTCAGACTACCAGCAGCGTAGATGCTTGAGTTTGACGTCATTTTTTTGCAATGCACAGCTGTAACAAATAAGCCGGCAGTGGAGGAAGTGATAAAAAAGAGGCATACGATTTCCATGGTTCGGACAATTTGGAACGAGATCTCAACTAGAACTGGTTCTCGATTCCCATCTCCAAGAGGGTCTCTACTCGGCTCTTTTACTTGAGCACATGTGCAGGACATACAACTTGGACAGGGAAAGTTGTGCTGTGCCAATAGTGAGGGTGGATGAAAGGAGACATAATTATGTGGATTCTTCTATTCACAATAACTACATCTCTCACTGTGCTGTCTACTCAAAAACACACACCAAAAAGGGAGGAAGGGGTATCTATCATAAACGCAATGATGACATAATAAGCATGTCATGCTTCCAACAAGATGTTACTGTGACACACAAGCAGTTGTGGCCAGTAGCAAGAAGATGCCGTTCACTTTGGTTAACAGCAAAACCAGATCTTTTTGAACCCAGGTAAGGAAATAAAAAGTGAAGAGAAAATAGGAGAGAAAATGCAAACAAGCTGCCAATAATGCACCAGATGCACCAACTGTGTTGCCAATTTTTAAGACACAATATTTACCCAAAGATTTGTATTTCTAATAATCAAAAAAAAGAACACAAAAGATTTACTGGATATGAAGAAAAATTAAAACCAAATTCTGGTGCATTATGGCTCGCATTATATAATCAGAGTGTATGCATGCATAGCTAGCTAGCACAACAGCTAAGAAATAATTAAAATCATCATGATCTAAATGAATGATAAGAAATGGTCATAGTTTTTTTTTACTGACCTAGAGTGTCGACCAAAACGAAAGCACTGAGATGTTGTTCCACCTCAGTCACGATGCTTTGAAGTTTATCAGTCAGAAATTTGACGCTGACGGCTACCTCAAAGTCAACACCGTTGCTCCTTTAAGATATGGAGAGGATCAATGAAGATGACTCGTTAATGACATTAAAAATATTCATTTGGTTAATGACATGAAAAGTGATCTTGTATTCTATTAGGGCTGCACAATTAATTGGAATATAGTTAAAATTGCAATATGGAGAAGTGCAACTTCCAAATTGCAGAAGCTGCAATTTTTTTGATAAAGGTAAAATGTGTCACAACATGGTTGTGCATTGTTAGCACCGTAGACATTGTTGTGTTACAGAGATGCCTCGGCCTGCAAATCATATTCTCCAGATGTAAGGGAATGGTCTTGTTCGATACAAGCCCAAACAAAGCTCACATCAACATCATTAAATTTTTTTTGTGAAAATGAAATGCAAAAATTAATATTCCAAATAAAATTGTGACTCATATCGCAATATCTGCAAAAATAAGTGCAATATGATTTTCTTTTTGTAAATTGTGCAGCCCTGTATTGTGTGTATTTTTTTTTTTTTATTATAGTAAAAACATTATTGAAAGCACTAGTTTAAACAACTCCTTTTATCCAATGTCAAATTATGTTGTATGCCAGGTGTTTCTGGTCAGTGGGGCTCTTAAAAATTACATTTATATTCTACTGATTTTTAACAGTAAATAGACCCTCTATTGAATAATTTTTTTTCTGAAGCTTTTTTAATGACATGTTACTGGATTATACATTCAGGCGGAGTGATGCATGATTAATGCATTTGTATTTATTTATAGACAACTTAAAACATTTGGCAGGAAAGGAAAAGGTACAGTACGTGAACCCTGGTCTCAGATATCAATGTAATGCTCTTTGTACAGTCATCATCTACCTCATGCATCATGACTAATATACTGTAACAGAATGTAATATCTCCTGGACTAGAAAATGTTTCCAGTGAGCAAAATCAACAGCATTACATTACCTCCAAAAGGTACACAGCTAAACCATTTCATTGTTCTGTAAATACATATAATGTTTGTTTTTTTTTTACTATTTTTTTGGGGCTTTTTATGCCTTTATTATAGCTTAGTGGAGACTGACAGGAAAGGGGGTAGAGAGAGGGGAATGACATGCAGGAAAGAGTCGGACCGGTCGGGAGTCGAACCAGTGACCAGTGCCCTGCTAAGAGCGTCTTGCGCTCAATATGGTACGCGCCCTAACCACTCGAATACCAGGCCACCAGTAAATACATATAATGTTAAAGAGACAGGGTTGCAAAACTGAATACATCTGAAATTGAGGCACAGCTTCTTCTTATAATTGTGCTTTTATTCTTTTTTGAGTGACAATATGCAGTCACCTGTACTCACTTTTAGCTTTGCTAGTGTCATGGCTCTGCTAGCAATTTCTGTCTGTCTGTTGGCCCATCCATTTGATTTGACTGGATTTCAGACTAATGTATCTCAACTAAATACTGAATGGATTGCCATGAAATTTTGTGCAGAGGATGAATATTACTAACTTTGGTGATCCAATGGATTTTCCTCCAGGACCAGCATGAGGTTAACATTTGTGGCGTTAAGTGAAACGTCTCCACAGCTTTAGATGGATTGTAACATCAGGTCAAAATTGTAATTTGGTTTACAACCAAATGCCTGCAAGACGAATTATATTCCCATCAGCCTCAGCTGTATGTTGGCACTGGCACTAATTAGAAAATATTATCTAACTACAGCCTCAGAGCCTGAAATACGATGCAGATGCAAATGCAAATGCAAATGCAAGAAAAACCTCCTGGTGCAAACACAAATGGGCATGACAGCATTTCTCCAGTCACGTTGAAAAGTTTTCAACTTTCCTGGAGTTCCTGACTGTTTGTGTCCACTACTATCTTTGCATGGACCTCTGAAATTCTCTTTGCATTCCATCTGAATGAACCTTTAGAATAATCTCTGCAGGCTGGGGTCGTTGTAGTTTTGTTATAATTTAAAGACATTAGCTGGCTCTGATGTTACAGCTGAACTAATGCTTCTGACTGTGTGACTCTATGTAAATAAATCAAATTTTAAAATTCTTCTCTCAATGATAAAACCAGATTATCTCTTTATCCATTGCCCATTTATAAGGTTTTTTAAACATCAGTCAAACGTCTTTGATTTAAGGAAAATATAATAAAGACAGAAAGAAAAGAAAAGACAAAATCAAATTATGTAATTCATATAGTTGCAATGCACAATACCTGCTATCAGTGATGTTCAGGTACTGGAAGCCATTAAGACCTTCAAAACACTGTATAAGCTTTGAAAAGAAAGAGCATTCACTCATTTATATGTGACTTTGACATATGTACATTGGAAAAAATCCAATATATAACTATAATTTTGTCATGAGAGGGAAATATACCTTGCTATTACTGGTGGAAGACCAGGTTGCTGTTGTTGGAAGCAGTGTAACTGATCCATTGATGTGAACTGTTAAATGCAAACATTATCATTAGTTTCAATTCTGATTTCAACATGAATATTTGCCCATATGGGAAAAAAGTATGGAATGGGAATAAAATCTAATGCATATACACTTTCAGATTATGGTGAATCTTATTTTATTATGCCCTATTAATTTACAAATAAAGTAGTACTAGTACAACTACTACAAAAATTGAGGGATATTTGTCATGTATCATGACTGTTACCTTTGGCTTTGGCGACACAGAGTGGTGCGATGTGGGACACATTTTTTTTGCAAGTAGTTTCTCTGCAACAGCCAGAAGCGTAGCACACTTCATTGCTCCAAATGTACCCAACAGAGCAGTTGCAACTGGTTTGATCTGCAATAATCAGGCACTCTAGAAAGTGAAGCACAGGTGTCAGACTGTTAAATATAGTGACTAAATACTCACCAATCAAAGTTAAATTCTGAAAAACATCCTTAGTTATTAGGGCTGTGTGGGTGAGGTTTAATCAGTTACATAAAAGAAAAAAAAATTTACCATAAATCACCTCTCATTTTAATTTCAGTGTTGACAAGCTGATTAAGAAATTAGGTTTTCAGAAAATAAATGTTTCCACATTATGTTGATAGGAAATATAAAGTTGCAATATGTTTCCAAAAAACATATTTGCTGTTGTAAATTAATAGTATGAAAAAGTAATTTTATAACATTTTTAATTAACTACAACTGGCACTGATGAAATATAGAGCCCAATATTTTCTCATAAAATCACATCCATTTAGCATCATGAACTTTGATAATAGTAAAAGAAAAGAAAAAAGGACATACATTGGAAATAAATGTTTGTCTAATCAATCTGTCTTTTACAAATTATGTTTATATTGTAGTAAATGATTTTTCCAATTATTCTGTGATGGCAAATATCATTTTTAATCCCGTTTGTCAGATTTAGGCAACGCAAACTCTCTGGTTGAGGTTAGGTAAGAACATGGTTTTGGTTAAAGGAGCTGTTGTCTCTGTAAGAACTGGTGGTGGTGGTGATTGTCATTTGACAAGAGCCTCAGCCATTGTTGCATTTATAAAACAAGAGGTTACAATACGAGCAGCTACTTTTCATGGCAGACTGGAGGCTACATTCAGTCGCTACAGGAAAGTGATGAGTGACTAGCTGGTTAGCACGCTAATTTCAGTAGAAGAGAAAAGACGTGATGGAGACAAGAGTTAACATTTGCGTAGCTGCCAAGGAAGTTTGATGCTGAACATGCAACGTTTCTTCTAGACTGATAAGTAAACAGCTGTTAATGCTAATTTTTGCTATGTAGCAATATCAAAACTTACAAAAAGCTCCTTTAAATGTTAATAATCACATTGTGCTTTAGTTTCAAGTAGCTTCAGACTTTTTTTTAAATAAGTGCTGTGGGTGCCTAGAGGACGAAACTTGTATTATGCTGTCCTGGATCGTAAAATTATTCTGGGAAATATTTGGGCCACATATTGTGTTTCATCGTGCTCAGTATATGCCTGGCTTGGCCAAAGTCTGTCAGATGCTACTTGCAAATCTGGACCAATTCTGGTGCACACAGAAAACTTTCATTTATTTTGCTATCTGAGGAAGGTGTTATGAGTAGATATTGTATTGCAAGATTGGATATTTTCTGTATCAGCATTTTTGTGACTTGCCAATAAGTTAATAAACATTTTTAACATTTTTTGAATGAAATCTGAAAGTTTTTTAATGTTTCAAATTAGTTTTCAATAAACATAATTTTGAGACAAACTTGTATGAATGTACTCTAGGACTGTGTCTGCATACAAAATGTCATTGTTGATTTGTCAAAAATAAAGTGCTACATATCCAATATAAGTTTATTACAAAACCAAAAACTACGGCAAAAAAAAAAAAATAAAAAAATTTAATAATGCAGGAAGGAGCAGGTTTTAAGAGTCACCTCCTGAACAATTGTGTAAAGAACAAATGGTGTGACCATTCCCGTCATTTTCAGTGAAACTACTCTTTATTTTATTTTATTTTTTTTATTCCAGTGCTGTGCTTCATTTTTGTCATTTTTACCATATTGAATCATTATTTGTTTTTACTGTTGCGGTGAATTAATTGAATTCAATTTAATTTTATCTCATTAAATATGTATGTAATGATTTGGTGATGTTGCTTATAAATGACCATTGGCTACAAACCCTGCCTTTTTTTACATGCATGAACTTGTCGTTGGTTTGTTAACACTGCTTTAACAGAGCCCGGTGGTTACTACATTTGTGAGACCTTTTATGCAGGAAGCGTTAGGCTCAGTGAAGCCAAATACCTTAAAAAGAGTCTTAATAATTCAAATATGTTTGGTGAGGCAGCCACCACTTTGCATCAATAGGAAATAAATCTGCTTAACAAAATGGGGAGGCAAAGAGCCGTGTACTTTCACTGTAGGATCTTTGTTGTACTTTCATGTTAGCAGTGCATCCTGAGCTGCACTGCCTCCCTCTGTTTCCTCTGTCACAGTCTCAAACAACCACAGAAAAAAGAAAGTTTTCCAGCACGATACCTGCTACCACTTTGCTTAGTAAGATGGTCACTTTGTGGGAAGTTTGACTGCTGTTGCTCACTTGGAGGTCAGTTGTCGTATTGAAAACTGACAGGACAGTCAGGACGTCCAGTGTGACATTGCTCTCTACCATCAGCTCAGCGATGTAGACATTATCTACAGAACATAATAAGCAAATGGGACAGAAAAATAAGTGAAAGTAATCAAAAAATAAAGAAAACTACCAAAAAGGTAGTTAACCCTATGGGTCATTTTCAGTAGATTGTATTTACTTATTTACTCTTAGACATTTCTAAAATATAGCTATATCTCCAGTGTAAAAAGCAACAGCAAGGTTACACACATATACATGTTATGTATATGCACATATAATACATAGACTGTACATTGAAAGTTTTTGTTTTGCTATTTCCAATAAATTATTATCATGCTGTGTTCAATTCAATTCAATTCAATTCAATTTTATTTGTATAGCGCCAAATCATAATATACATTATCTCAAGGCACTTTACAGGGTAAGGTCAAGACCTTACTTTGTTACAGAGAAAAACCCAACATGGCTACATCATCTAAATTTAATTTTAGTGCGTATCTCTTCCAGTGTGAAGACCTTGTCACATCAGAAAAATTAATCCATACATGTTTGGTTAATATTTAGTTCTACAACCGTGGTGATGTAGTGACTATTTATGGTATATTAAATAATTCAAAAAGGTGTGTTGAAAGCAGTACCTACAATCACATATCTATATTTGCACATATACTGTAGGTTTGTACATACACTTAATTTAGTAAGTTTTTGCATATTAGGTTTCTGTTTGCACATTCAGTTCCAGGCCTGCAACTGAACTTTCATGAACTGGGAGGCAAAAAAAAAAAAATTCATTTCCAAAGTCAGTCTCTTGATTATGCATGTAAATCACTTTGGACTAGTTAACATTTGTTATTTAAATTCTATGCAGTTTTAATGTACATTTAATCCCAAGTTTTTCCCAGACATGAAAATGTCCAAATCATGTGTCATTAGCAACCTTTTCAAATAATCAATCAGTATTCTTGATGGGATGGTGATCTTCTGATGGGGTAATGTGTAGAATGAATTTCTACAATGCAGTCATCACAATTTGTAAATGTCCCAGGACAGTTATTAACAAATCATTGCCACTAGAATGCTATTACATTCTAATGACAATTTTACATATATATATAGCAACAAAAAAACAAACTATATACATATATACAGATATATATCAGTATATATAGATATATTAGAGGACAAAAGTTGTATTTTTTTTTTTTTTTTGCATAAGGTCAACATATGCATTCGACAGCCTGGCAGGCAAATGGCTTGTTTCCTCCTCATACTCCATATATGACCCACTGCTATGTCAATCACCGAGGAAAGCATCTTTCTCATTGTGATGGATAACAGCAATGTTGCGTGCCTTGTCTGGGCGGTCACCTAGATCCAACATATTTTGATTCAAAGTGAAACTGAAAAGTCTGGTAGAGGCGTAGGTGTATGTATGTACCTAGATGCAGTGTCACTTTTGCTATCAATGTGTTTCTTCATTCTACAACCAAACTGAACAAAGTAGAAAAAATCTTTGTCCTACCTTTATGTTAACATACTTTACTTTTGTTGTTTGGGAGCTTTGATGCAGCCATTCTCTTGTCATGGTGCAAACAGGAAGTAAACAGCTCTGGCCATATCACAATTTACACTAAACATGCAACACTGCACATATTTCATTTATCAATTAAACATTTATTATTGGCAACCAATCACACTTTTGTTATACTGATTACTGATGTGCACTAGGTCCATAGTTCCATTCGAACATTTGCCCACCACCACTATTAGATCAGAGATCTCACTGGTGTGACAGATGAAAACCTTGATCTTAGCAACATAAAAATGCCTCTTTACACCCTAATAACCAGGTAATCTACACTGTCAATGGATACTGAGATTTGTCTTTGTGCCAAAGCAACTCACTTGTTTGAAGGAAGTTGCACAAACTGTATATGAGTCTACAATTAAAATTTCATCACGTGCCTCCAGGAACAGCCAATCAATGCTGAACAGAGGCAGGTAAAATGCTGATCAATTATATAAGAACATCTGTATAAATGCTACGAAATTTCATGCTTAATTAAATTTTGATTTGACATTTCAACTGAACAAAATTAAAGGTCCCATATTTTACACTTCTCCTCTCTCAGGCTTTTCTCTGGAACTTGAGTAATCAAGGTTGGTGAGAAGCTCTGAGCCTCTCTTCTGATTGGCTGTTGACACCTCCATTATCTAAATTTTTATTCTTGTTTTATTGAGTCTGTGCAGCAAAATAGCTGGGACTAATCTTGAGGAACTCTCTGTGCAGTACAGAGACAAGGCCATAAAAGAGGCCCAGTCAGTTAGTCACCGTAGTCACTCCCTGTTTAGTGAGTATTAGTTTCTTCCATTTGGTGGCAGATATGTTCTGATTAGATGCAGGACCAATAGACTCAAATACTCATAGGTCCTTTCTACTATTGGCTTTTTGAATAGTCTTCTGTAATTCCTTGTCTCTTGTGTAATTTGTTTAAGTGTAGGCTGGTTAATTATTGTATTTACTGTATTTATTTACTGTTGGCTGCGCAACAAATTGCCCATGGATAGATGCTTTGGATAATAAGGACCTTACCTTGAGTGTTTGCAAGGACCTGTAATGCAATGGCAAGAACAAGTAAACAACAGAGTTAGTCTTTCTGTCATGGGTGTAATTAAGTCAAATTGAAATAAATAAATTATATATTTTTAGCATGCCAATTAAAATGGCAATACAAACAGAGTTGTACTTTGTCATTTTAATTTTTAGTCAGTAAATAAAACAGTTTTTTATATATGTCACTTGAAATTGTGTGCATTAACAGAATGTTAGAGTGTAAAGACAAAAGTAAATAAGAAATTTAAATAAGATTCACTAGCTTATAGTCTTGCCCAAAGTATATAACACAGACTGAGATGTAACTTTACCTGATAGTAGATGTGCAAAGCTCCAATCAGAAATATAAACACCCTGGAGCACATTGTTACTCTGGGGGGTAAAAAAACATGTCAGATAATCTAATAGTAGCACCAATTATAGAACAAGGAGACAGACTGACAATACATACTCTCACAAATACACAAATATATACACTCACAGAGTGCATTATTAGGAACACCTGTACACCAGAAAGGCTACAGTAATTCAGATAACCACTCTTTACAACTGTGGTGAGCCGAAAACCATCTTGTTGACCCTTGAGGTGGATGAGCTACAACAGCAGAAGACCACATCAGGTTCCTCTCCTGTCAGCCAAGAAAAGGAACCTGAGGCTGGAGTGGACACGGGGTCAACAAGACTGGACAGATGAAGACTGGAAAACATAGCCTGATCTGGTGAATCTGGATTTCTGCTGAGGCAGCAGATGGTCGGGTCAGAATCCATGAATCCATGGACCCAACCTGCCTTGTGTCAACAGTCCAGGCTGGTGGTGGTGGTCTAATGACGTGGGGAATGTTTTCTTGGCTCACTCTGGGCCCCTTAATACCAATCAATCATGTTTTGAATGTCAGAGCCTAGCTGAATATTGTTGCTGACCCTGTTCATCCCTTTATGGCCACAGTTTACCATCTTCTACTGGCTACTTCCAGTAAGATAATTGCTCCATGTCACAGAGCAAAAGTTGTCTCAAACTGGTTTCATGGTCATGACAGTGAGTTCAGTGAACCTCAGTGGCCTCCCCAGACCTGAATCCAGTAGACCACTGTTGGGATGTGGTAAAACAGGAGATTGGCAGCATGAATGTGCATCTAACAAATCTGCAGAAATGATGTAATGCAGTCATGTCAACATGGAGCAGAACCTCAAAGGAAAGTTTCCAACATCTTGAAGGATCAATGCCACGAAGAACTGAGGCTGAGGCCCTACCACTTTTAGTGCGGTGTCCCTAATAAACTGCTCTGTGAATGTACATGCATTCATAAACAAACAAACATTTCAAATATTCAAGTGTCTAAAAGTCTGCTGTAACTAATTAACTGATCAGTTTTAAGTTTAAACAACTACTCTGAAACTATATCAGCTTTACAAGTCTTAAATCAGCATATGTATGATTTTTGGAACAATTAAAGCAACAATAATTGTTCTGTGTATCTTTGGTAGCACTTTGGCCAAAAAGAAGGGCTGCAGAGGGTGATCATTCTTTCAAATCAAACATAGGTTAAACTAACTAACTACATGGACTTTAGACACACAGAATGATATTCATAATAATCTTTTTGCCATATAATTTTATTTGACGTGCTGTCAATACCCTTTGGTTACAGTATTATAAATCAATAAGCTTTTATGACACCCTTATGAGCAGCTATCTTTTCTTCCTTCCTAACTCCAAAGCTCATATTTTGGGAAGCCAAACTTGTTTGCATCACTTTGCATTTGGACATTAAACACAAACAAGGCAGAGGCAGTTTTCACAGTTTCTCTTAACAGTGCACTGTTTGCTCCTGCCCACATCAGTGGTACCATATACCAAGTATGGTCAAGGCTGTGTTGATGTGGTACACTTCATACCCACCTAATTTTCTTGTTGAGGTAGGATATGGGTTTCTTTTAGCCATTGTTATACTGTGGTTATACAACACTGGACCAACAGCACAGCCGCTCTCTTTAACTAGCAGCACATGGAGGGCTCAAACATACATTAACCATGCCCACATAAACACAATAACAGGATTACCTGCACAACAGCCATGTCCATTAAAATTACTATAAAACACCCAACTAATAATTATGATAAAATGATTCTTTTTGAAGCCTACAATGTCCATTATTGTTGACATTGTCAGAGGTTTTGATATGGTGACCTTTTTTACCTGTTGTTTGTTTGAATAACAAAATAACAAAATGCACAGTTGCAGCAGAAACTAAACATAGCAAGCTTAACAAACTTCACAAAAGAAGAATTCCTTAAGTTCTTCAATGTACCAAAATAGACACCGTAAATCTACTTCCGTTCAGTGTTTTTTTTACAGGAACAGAGAATTCAAACAAACATTTCCGCAATTAAAGTGAGAGCAAATCACCCATTCACTTACCATAAATCTTTGCAGCCAGAGAAATCTCCATGCACACCTTGATAATATCACAAAATAGTATATTAGCTCTCTGTTGGAAGAGATCCTTCAGATAAAAATACTGACTGAACTGTTTCTTGTTGCAGGAATACCTTATGCAAATTTACACTGAATGGTAAAGGATTTTTATGGCAAATGATTTTTTGACTACGAAGCTTACATTTTCTATTGCAACAACAATAAAGAAATGGACTTCAGACGGTGACTTTTTGAAGGGCGTAAGAGCATGGTTGTTTCAAAATTGAAGATATGAAGTCAAACATGTTTTCACATGCTTTCCATGTGCTACTCATACTAGTATCTTAATACTAGGGATACTATTGCCTACAGTACAGTCAAGTGGTACGTAGTAAGGTCTCACCTCTGTTCAGATTACATCTCTTTCACAAAGATAAAAATGCAATCATAAAAAGCTCTTACCTTGGCTTCACACAGATGATTGACCGTCTTTGCTGCAGTTAGCAAACAGAAATCCAACTGTACTCCATATCAGAATTATAGTCAAAGTAAGTAAGAGCGTCTATCAGAAAGACTGGGTTAGACTGAACAGGGTGTGTGTGTTGAGGGTGATGGGTGTGGATAGAGGGTTGAGGGGCACACTGACGTCCTGACTTTCTGCTGAAAGAACATTTGCATTGATGGCATGTCTCCATGCCAGCTGGACTGGTCAACATATGTCTTTTAGCTTTCCATGGATATTTGTCTACCAAATCAGGCACTCTCCTTCCGGAGGTCACACAGCAGACGATTGTGTCATGAAACCAAGTCTGCTCTTTGGGTCAGCTGGCCTCCTCAAACCTCATTCTGAGGAGCCTTGATTATCATAGACCTGGTCATTTCTGAAATATCCATCAGCATGATCACTTGAAAGAAGTAGGGTCACCAATAAATAACCAGTCAGCTGCAAGATAGACAGATCCAGATCAGACTTACAATCAGTGAACATTTACTAATACTTGGTACTTGAATATGATTAAAAGGAACTTGAACTTGATTTGAGTAGTTGGTCAAAGTCAGACAAAGGAAAGTGTGTGGAGGACAGTACTACAGATTGAACAGTCATCAGCTGCCTCTTGCCCACTTCCTATATTTATTTCCTTTCTTGACTTTAGGTAAGCGAACTAACACATGTTGAGAATTTGCATAGCAGCAAAGACTTGTAGACTTTGGGCTGTATTACAGAAAGATGTGTCTGTGGGTTGGTCTGTGCTTTTTTTCATTCATTAGCCATAGAGCATATAGGGCCAAAGCCATAGAGCATATAGGGCCAGAGCCAATCCTAGCTGACATTGGGTGAGGGCAGGGTACACCCTGAGAAAGACCTCCAGTCTATCATGGGGCTGACATACAGAGACAAGCAACCATTCATGATGACATTCACACCTACAGGTAATTTGGAGTTGCTAATTAACCTAACCTGCATATTTTAGGACTGTGGGAGGAAGCAGGAGCACCCAGAGTACACAAGGAGAACATGCAAACTCCACACAGAAAGGCCCCAGCAGGCCAGGAGGTTCAAATCCAGAACCTTCTTGCTGCCAGGTGACAGTGGGGTCTGTACATTTTCATGTATTTATTTTATTACTGTGAACTGTAATAGCATTCATTTTTAAGAAGGATCCTTTTAAAAACAGATTTTTCAAGAGCACATTCAGTGTTGGGGAAAGCCGAGCTTTACAAGCTACCAAATACTTCACACTGGAAGAAGCTGAACTACAGCAAAGGTATGCTCGGGAGAAATCTAGTTTAGTGAACCAAGGCTACTTAGGAAATATAGTTCAAAATACCTTATGAAAAAAAACAATGAAACTTACAATGTACATGCAAATCTAAATTATAGCTAAATATAATACAAAAGAGTCACATGCCAATTTATTGCAAAAAGCACCTACTTGTTTACAGGTCAACATAAACCAAAGAAGTAAAATACCTCACTATTAATGGGAAAATGAAAAGAATGTCAGCTTTGGGTTGTTTAAGGCCATGATGATTCTTCCTTAAGCTGGAATTAAAGAGGTTTATCAATGATGATGTTGCTGTTGTGTGAGCTCTGAGCAAAACCCACACTTGGCTTTTGCACATGCACTAAAGGTCAAGTGTGTGGGAACTGCCTGACGAATGCATTTCCCAGACATGCCTTCACAATGGTCAGGGCTGGTCAATTACAGTAGAGAAGCAATAATAAAATAAAAACAAGAAATCATTCCTTTCCTTTTATGGCCCAAAATTGTTTGTAGTCTCAGTCGTTAACTACACAAGAAATGGCAAAAAGAATAATTTAACTACTTGAATCACTATGCACAAATGAATGTGGTTGAACTATTAGCAAACTACTCAAAATGCAACTAAACTACTAGTTTAACTACATGTGGCTCACTGCTCCCCAACACTGGTGACAGCTGTTGCATTGTGACCTCCTGACCACAGTGAACGTTTCAATGTGTAATCGAATCCATATTCACAGGTTTGACTGATGTTTGAAATACCAACAACAGAGTCAAGGCACTTTTCATTTACATTTTCCAGAGAATGTGAAAATTGTGATAGTGAAAACTATGCTGGATTGAGTGAAGTGATAATGGTTTGAAAACTATGTAATGATGAAACAACAGTATTATTATTTTGACTTTCACTTTGACAAGGTGTCATTTTACTTCTTTTTTTTTACAGATTAAACAAACAAAAATAGTTACAATGTGTTATTCAGTGAGCTTTAGAGGTGTTGGTAGGCGTTGGTGTTTACGCTAAGCTAAGCTAAGCTAAGCTAACAACCACCTGCTGGCTGTAGGAGAAGCAGGAGGTGATTAGTTTAGGTTAGCATAAAGATTGGGAGCTAGCCTGGCTCCATCTAAAGTTCAAAAATAAGCCTACCAACACCTGTAAAGCTTATGTATTTCACAAGTTCTACCTCTCTGTTTAATACGAGCACATAAACGTAGGTAAGATGTGGCTTTACAGGGGATTACATGCTCTTTCTCTGTGGGAACAATAGATTTCCTTTAGTCTTTCACATCCAGGAAGTCACTGCATCCAGCTGCAAGGGTATAATGCATTGTTGACCCACTAGTGTTGGCAAAGATCACAGTATAATGCTATGCAAATTACTCTACAACACAAAAATAACCACAGACCAAAAAAGACAGCTACAGTCAGTATATTGTTCCTGACCCAGTTTGCTAAATGCTGCCTTATAGAAAAAATATACATATATTAATCTTCTGGAGTCTGTCAATTTGTGCCTTGTTTAAGGTCCTGCATGTCTATCTTGTCTAACAAACCAAATAGATGTAATATTTATTTGCCTCTCTTACTTGATGCCAGTTTTAGAAATTGACACACTCATACATCCTCATTTATTTAATACAGCCTCAGAGAGATCCCAAATACACTGACCTTACATAGTGATCATATCCTAAAAGATTTAATGGCTTAGTCCGGCTGTTACAGGTAGACAAGTGTTTTTTAGGACAAAGAAAAGTAATGTGCTGCATTAACAGGTTTGCAATGGAGGAACTGGCACACAAAGTTAGATAGGATGGGTCTAATAGTAATCACTAATAACGTTTTAATCATCACAAACATAATTTATAGAAGGAATACATACATACATATGATGTATTAAAAAAATTCAAAACATTTTTTGACAAATAGAAAAATATGCAATATGCAACATGCATTATAACAAATGTTATAGTTGTCACAAATTGTTACATTTTTATGCATCCACATGTGCAATGATAACTTCAAGTCTCCTGGATATTTACTGTAGCCTGGAAGGAGTGACTGCGACATGAGTGTGGGTGTCAGTGTTGCCTGTGGCTCTGTGGAGGACTTATTTTACATAAGCTAAGTGACTCTCAATGATCTTATTTGCTACTTCCATTGAGCTGCTTTGTTTTTCACTCCCAATATACAAAAACCGGTTGGCAAAATAACTCTGATCAAAACAAAGATACAACACATTATACACTAAATATGAGCCTTACTCTAAAAATGTCAGTTTTAAGAATTTAACCGAAACAGAAATGAAAGCATGTAATAGTATGATGGCACTTTAATAAAATGAGCAGCTTGAACAATTTTGTCACTTTAACTTCCATATTGTACACTACAGCTGTAAAACCTGTGTAGTTGTCACTTCTGTGTAGTTTTATGCTACACACAACTATTGCACAAAATACACACTGAATATCAAGTAGAATTTGTTGTTTATGCACAAACACACACACACACGCACACACCCAACACTTTTGGGGACATTACATAGACTTGCATTAATTCCCAGGACATTTACCCTAATTCTACCCTTTCACAGGCCAAAATTCCTCCAGAAATGTCCTCAGAAAGATGGCAATACAATGACTGTGAGAGATTTCTTCCTGTTACTAAGCATGCTAAAAAAAGAGCCCCTTATATTTACTCTGAGAAATTCCTGGTGCTCATCTTCCCTGTTTGGAATTATATTTGACTGATGGCTCTGTCCAAGACAATTTGTCATTGTGATGCCACCCATTGAATAAACAAGTTCACTGATCTGTGCAAGATAGCCTCGCATTGTGTAACTGATTTGATTGGCAAACCAAAACATAAGCCATTTTGCATCTACTTTGTTGCTGAATACTTTCACTTACATGCGCACACACACACACACACACACACACACACACACACGCCTAACCTTAAAACACACCTTCACCTTAAAATTGACATTAAAACACAACGTTTTACAGATACATTTAATAGTTTGCAAAGTTTAAAATTATATTCACTTTTACAAGACATCAGATATTAAATAACAAACAACTGTCAGAATCTGCTGGTACGGCTTGTTTGGTTGGTTGTAATTCTGACTGACCAACTGTGTGCAAAGATCATCAGGTGTTACCGAAGGACTGAGATGCACTGGTGTCATTAGATGACACATTGTAACCATCTGAAAAAACAGCAACAAAACAACACAATTCAGTTTGAGGCAAAACACTATGATGGATAGAAAAACAAGGCTGTACTTTGGCACAGTGGTGCTATAAGCTAAATGCTAAGGTCAGCATGCTAAACTAGAGAGCTCAGGCACACACTGCTAGGTGTATAGGCAGATAAAAAGCCTACATTCCTTTGTTGCGTTGCTGTTTGTAGTGGTTTGTTTTTTTTGTTTTTTTTTTAATTATTTTTTGGGGCTTTTTGTGCCTTTATGATAGATCAGTGGAGACTGATAGGAAAGGGGGTAGAGAGAGGGGGATGACATGCAGGAAAGAGTCAGACCGATTGGGAGTCGAACCAGTGACTGCCTGCTAAGAGCGTCTTGCGCTCACACATGGTACTCGCCCTAACCACTCAACTACCGGCACGCCCCTGTAGTGGTTTGTTAACAAGTAGAAACCTGATGCACCTAATGGTTGGGAACTGGCAGGCCCTTTCAAAGAAATGCTTGGCAGATGATTGGATGAACCATCTGCAGCACTCTCCCACATCACGCAATAGGAGAGCGCTGAAGAAGAAGCACAACACAACAAGCCACATCCTGAGGAGCTTTAAAAACTAGTTACCATGTACCAAAAGGCACATTTATGACTACCAAAACAGTTGCTTTTCTGTAGCTGCCAGTAGTCTCTCACTCACAGGAGGCTGAATGGTCCAAACCACTGTGGTTTGGCCACAAGCCAATAGCTTGAGGCCTGGAAAGACAGGTTCTTGCTTGCCAGAAATCATTAAATCATTATATAAAGAGGCCTGTTTTTGTGCTGTGAAAAGCTGAGTGTCACAGCTTCCTGCTCCTCCTGATGAAACTGAGATGCTGGTCATTGGCCCAGCCCAACATAGACATTATTTTGAAGTCTGACCCCCAAGAAGCTTGATTTAACATTTCATCCTACCATTTCTTTTGATCAACACATTAAAGACCTGCCTGTTTTTCCACATAACATTGCTAAAATATGACCACATGACTCCAATTTTAGCTTCCATGTCACTTCAGACTTAAAAGGTGCTTCTAATAACATGCAAAATCCCAAATGGGCATGTTCATACCTTCATCTTCATCTCCTTAAATCTTATATTCCATCTTGTCCCCCTCATTCTCAGAATACAGGGTTCTTATACTTCCCCATAATTAAAAAGAGGTCAGGGCCTTTTCCTGCAGTGCTATTAACTTTCATTTAATTACTTCAATTTGTCTAAAGTATTAAACAAAGGGAAATTCTGACCAGCTGGTAATTGATGAAGGTGAACACCATTAACATTAAAATATTCTGGGCAACATCAATGTCTCTATCAAAATGTTATGCCAATCTATCAAAATGTTGATATATTTCCCTAAATAAGTGAAAATGTGAACCTTCTTGATGGCATAAATGAAAGGTTAGGAATCACCAAAGTCATTGGGATTCACCTCAATCCATTCAACAGTTGTTGAGATATTTCAGCCTAGACCAAAGTATTGCAGCGACCAACAGCCTCACCAATATACAGTAAGCTCTGAGCATAGCTTGTTAATACCATTTAAAATGTATCTGTTGCCATACCTCTTCCTCTTCTCCAGTTCCGCAAAAAGCCCAATCCACTTGATGATGATGTTCCAGCACTGGTGCTCTTAAACAAGAATATAAAAAAAAACATGGTTCACCACAATATTTGAAAAATTACAGATGAAAAAAAAGACAAAAAAGAAAAAAGAAAAGACATGATTTAGAGAACTGTCCTTACCCTTGTCCCACCACTGGATGTTTGTGACTTTATTGCTATTTCTGACCGAACCTGAAAAGTTAATTCTCAAAAATTAGCACAGTGCTATAAAACTCAAACAAGTTTGTTTTAAAATGAAATATGTTTTTTTAAAAGGTCAACAAGTCACAATTTATGAAGTTTGGTGAGAGTGTTACCAGTATTCTGGATTTCAAAGTCACTACCAGTTCAGTGATGGATGGCTGAGGAGCTAATATGCTCACTGCTAACTTCTGACAACAGTCAAATTACTGCATCTTTTAATTTTTCATTAGCTTAGTGCAGTTTCACAGTTTGATATTGTTACAGATGACCATAACTAAAAGATTGACTTGAGTAGTAGGATATTTGCAGCAATATTGTTTAAGTTCACACTGGTTTATCATTAAAGGTCAAATTGAATGGCAAGTAATCAGTTAGACAACCAAATATGTACAAGCACACATTCCTCACTTAAAACAAGTCACCAGAATTAATCATACTTTAATTTCTTTTTAGTCTGAATGGACCCTAATTCAATGAGATTTTTTGTTCTTTGTGTGCCTAATAATTTGTTTGATTATTCAGTCTCAGGAAATTAATTTCTGTATGTGCGGTATTGAGTCATGCGTACCTTTTTGTCCAACAATGTTCCAAACACCAATATGAAGAAACCCTATAAAGACACATAAAGTAGCTTTAGGTAAGAAGACTTCAATGAAAAAAGGCAAACCACTATTCAGAATTCACAGAATAACTGTAATAACAGTATTAGTAACCACTGTATCTGTACCTGTAGTGAATTGAAGAAGGCAAATGAAATATGGATTCCTCTGTTTTGTGGGTTGGTCATAGTTCCAACTCCCAGAGCCCAGGTTAATCCAAAAAATGGTGTGAGGACAGCCAAACTCCTTGCAATAACAACTAGAACGTGCCTCTCAGCAGCATGTGCAGCATCCCTCACTGCTCTTCTCCTCAGCATTTTGAATATCACCACAATCAGGATGCACAGGTTAATAACCACTATCACCAGTGCAGGGATAACAAATGCAAGCAGAGCTTTGGACTCGCCCCAGTTGAGCCAGCAGACCCCAGTTAAGCGGATGTACTGTCCATTTGGTTCTGTTACAGCTACAGTTATGATTGCGATGATGAGAGGTGCCCCATAGCCTACGGTGAATCCAATAGCCAACATAGACTTTTTAGACAAACCCCCGTCGAAAACACTGACTGTGCGGTACAGCAACAGCAGGGCTGAGGCTAACATCCAGAAAAATAGGGCTAGGTAGAAAAAATGGATAAAAAAGGTGGCCGCAGAGCATGCTGGTTGGTTTTCCGTGTCTGCATCTGAGATGGCTGCCCCAATGATAAACCAAATGTTTGCAATTAGGAGAGAGACTGCAATGTTAACAATGGAAACATGACGCAAGTAAGATGTGTTGTTCCTTCTTATTTTTCTCCATATGACAGCCTCAATGATGAGGCATATAACCAAGGAAGCTATGGATATGCCAACTCCAATGTAGGTTATAAAATCCAGTATAGGGTCATCTGGAGCGAAGGGTGACATAAGTATAGAGAACGAGGTCAGATGGTTGCAGCTGCAGGAGATGGTTTCGTTTACACTGATTATCACCTCACAGCCCTCGTCGTCCCAACCTCCGAGACCATTGAAGAGGCTGAAGTTCCAGAAAACACACTGAGGGTTCCCTAGTGTGTTGTTTATAACATCAAATGTGAAGGAAATATTATCGATGGTGCCGCTGGACTGAACAAGCACAACTCTCCCATTGATGACATTGGAGGTTGCATTGTCTTCATCTCTGGCCGGGAGTACGTTATCCATTGATGAAAATGTTATCACAGTGAGTGACTTATTCCCTCCGTCAGCCTCTGGTATGTCTATCTCCACTGAAGAATTAAAGTCATCACTGAAAGTGTCTGTGAATGTAGTTTTGTTCAAGAGAATAAAATCTGTCACAATGTCAAAAGAGTCATTGTTAAGGTTAGTTGTTATAATCTCAACAGACTGCAAAAATGATGAGCTGGCACTTCGAGCCTCGGGGATGTTACTTCTTGTTACTGAGCTGTTTCCTGTGGACCTGGTGTTGAGATTTTCCCATGAATTCCTTGCCCCCTCTGTGGTGAGGACACCTGCAACTAACAGGACATCCTAAATTGAGAGGAAAGTAGATATTAGATCATGTGGAATGTAGTATATATGGTATTGTATTATTTAGGACATGTACAGTATGCCTCGGCAGACTAATCCACATACCTCCATTACAGTTTGTGTTATTATGATATTTGACGATCTTGTTGTATTTGCTACATTGCTGAGTATTTCAACAATGGCGTTAATGTTGGCAGGAGATTCAACCACTTCCTGACTGAAGTTAAGAGTGACACTGCTGAGTTGGTCCAAGAATGCTGGCAGTGAACTGTTGGTTAAGGACTATGAGATTTCAAAGAAAAAAGGATAAGCATTAGGATCACATTAAAGTTACTATGTGTAAAAGAACAGTGGGGCCAGCCCTTTAACCTGGAATACCGCTGGCTGACTGACTGACTGACTGACTGACTGACTGACTGATGATATTTCCACCACTGGTCAGCCAAATGCCTCATCATTGAGTTGGAGTTTCTGGTGCAAACAGGTTCTATTAGCAGGGTGTTTACGTCTATCTGTGCCATCTGTGTGTAAACCACATGTGCCAAAGTAAAGAAAATTAAACAAAACTTTAATATAGTGACTTTTTCCAGGAGCAGACTAGACGGCTTTGTCTATTTTGCAGTATGTATGCACTCAACAAGCATGGAGTTATTATAGTGGTTACATGTCTTATATTATTTCCTGTAACAAACAATACTTCCAACCTATCATCCTTTTAAAATGGTCACCCTAACTGAGGATTCACAAATATCAGGACACTCAAGCATATACAATAAATACAAGCTTATATTTGTAACTTGGAGCATGTAAGTTCCTTCATGAATATGAGTCCCCCTCTACTGGTGGACTTTGAAATTATTATGTTTGGGTTATTCTTTTTTAATTTGTAAATTTTATGCACAAAAGACACGTATATGGCCATATGACTATTCAGTGGTACATGAAGTAGTTAAAATTTTAACCCCCTGCCTGAGCTTGCACAGCTCATCAGATTCACCCCTGATGATGCTATCATTTGGTGTCATAAACAGCTGCAGAACTAAGTCACCTGAGACTGGTTAAGCAGTTCCTGAATTGGTCGTAGGATGCAGTTGTCTTCTGTGGGTTCCCATTCGCCATTTGCCCTACAAACTGCTGTCTTTTCTCCCACCTCGTCTTGGTCACAGGAAGTTTTACCAATGTCATCAACATTTCCAGCTCCATAGATATCGTCGACACAATCAAAATCTAAAGAGAAGAAAGTGACTTTTGACATGAGTACTTGTAACTACAAGAAAAAAATGATCTTGACCTAAATGGTAAAGAGTGCTGCAGGGATGACATTTTTGTCGGCCAATCTGGAAGTTTGCATCATCCTCGTTCCCCCCACAAAAATTGATTTTTACATTGGTTATTGGTTTATGATACTGACACGTTTTGTTCAGTAGTATAATCTTCATAATTGAACACAACTTTTATGGCTTTTGAAGCCTATATGCAATCCGTAAAAGTAAAAGCTAATGTTAGTCCCTAAACAAGCTACACATGACTACGCATGACTTTAACATCACCACCACTAAACCTACAACTTGTAGTTAGTGATTTAGCACTAACCTTTTCTTCTAGAAAAACCTTTCCTCTAACAAAGTTAGTAATAGTTTGCAATAGTTTGTTGGCAACACAACATGGCTGTAAAGGTGGACGAGTCAGTAGATAATTTTTTTTGTTTGGTGTCCCAAAGAACCTCTGTAGTCTCATTTAGCCACTTGTTAGCAAGCAGCATTTTTAAAGAGACGTTAAACCTTAAAGAAATCTCAACTGGGGTATTGACAAACATATTTTATGTTGTAGTGTAGTATCTGAAGTTCTATAGGATATGTGACTTTATGGGTTTGGTATGTTTAGATAGGGGCCCCAGGTCAGAGGATGCACTGGGAGATGGGTGCTTCTCTGTTTAGGAAAATGTGGCCTTTTTTGGTCTTAGGTCTAGGTGTTTTGGGAGATGACTGTCTCTCTGAAAATGAGGCCTTTTATGGTATGGATCGTATACGTTGTCTTAGGTTCATGAAGACAACCAACCTATATAGACGGGGAGTTAGAGCAGTTATTCAGAGGAGATTCATATTGGCTTCGACTCCTCTCTCAGGCAATCCATGGTGCTTGATTTGATGCTGGACTTCTTTGTAATAAACCTCTTTATATACAAGTAAGACAGTGTCAGCTGAGTTTTCTTCATCATCTTCACATCATCGCTGATTAATAAACAACAGTAGAATAAATGACTTGAATATGTCTTGAGTTTGTGTTAACCACAGACCTTATTCAGACATCTAACCAAAACCCATTCAAAAAACCCATACATTTTGGGACAAGGGAACGGGAAGTGCTAAAATGCTAACTAAGTCGTTGTTTTAGGACTCATTCCTGCAGCACACTATTGAATGCTCTATAATGTCTGGGTTAACACTCACCATCAGTGGATAACTCCAGTATTATTTCTCTTTTAAAGTCACTGAGGTTTACCACTTGACAAGTAAACTTCTCTTCCTGGTTTGCACAGTTGTCAGGAATTCGAAACGAAAAGTCGATCTTACTACCTGCAGCTAAACACATAAAAAACAAAAGTGGAGTATCAACATTAACAGATGAAATATACTACATTATCTCAAATAGCTGTCTGAGAACTGCATTTATATGTAAATGATTTCCTAATAGCTTATTTTCTTTTTGGTGTTTGTTTCAGGCTTACCTACAGAAGGGATGCCTGGAAACTCAACAGTATAGGGGCTGTTGACAGAGCACTGCAGTGGCACTTCCTTTCCAACCTCACACTTGACCTTGTTTCTTATTGGGCTGATTTGGATCAAGGGTATCTCTTTGGGGGAGAGAAATCCGTCGGATCTCTGTCTGAAAATGCTTTTGTCTCTCAGCCTACATTCATACCGTCCTGAAATTAAAGGTGAAGATCAGTTAAAGATCAACTCAATGTGAGGCCAGTGTTGCCAAACTAATATAAAATATAATGGACAACAGCACCGTCCAGTGACATGGCAGCAAAGCAACAACCTGAATCAGTGTCATGATCGTGTTCGCTCCTCCCCACCTGCCATTCCCTCCTGCCTTGTTTCCCTTTCAGTACAGTCACCTGACCTTCCCCCACCCATCTACACACCTGTTCTCACTCTGTCAATCACAGAGCCTGGACTTCCTGTCTACTCCTGCCTGTTTGGCTCCGGTTCATGTTCTCACCTGTTTTCCTGTTAACCTGCATTCTTACCTGCACTGCCCATAACTCTGAGGTGTCACTATCATATCACTTGACTGTTCCTGTCTGTCTCCTCTGTGTCTGTATTTATGTCCTCCTGCCTGTCCCTGTTGCGTGACAGTAAGATTTGCTTTAGGAGTTAAAAAGACTTGAGTGAATACCTTTCAAGCCCGACTGAAATTAAATTGCATGAACAGCATATAACCTTAACAGCATAAGTCACTGTGCAAGTGTTGCTGTAGATAACAAGAAATGTAACTACTATGCTACTGAGCAGATGAGGACAGCTGCACAGCTAAAAGCTACTGATCTGTTTGATGACAATGGTCATTTAGTATGATCAGTTCAGTTTGAAGATTCTCTGTATAAGACTCAGCAACTGAGAGAGAGATTGCATCAAAGATTTGTTTTTAAATTTTCTATTTGATAAAAAAAAACAAAAACAAAAAAAAAAACTGATGTGTATCATTTGTGCCTCTGTAGAAATAAGCCAAACTTTTATCAGAATGCAATCTCTGCAGACTGCACTGCATTCTGGTCTAATGAGGCTTCTGTTTCTGGGAAAATAATTTCTCTACTTCTATGACACATTTCAACCTGTACCAGTTTATTTAGTCATACTATATTCTTTATTTGTGTAGAGTAAAACCATCAACCATTAACCAGCAACAACATTTAAATTTTTTTTTTAGTCAAATTTCTTTACCATGACCAGAAGCTTGTACTACAAAGCAAGTTCACTATACCCAGGAAATCTTGTCATTATCACAACAATGCTAAGCGGTCACATGACAGTGGGTATCGACTTGGCAAGTTAACACAGATTTTCTCAATCCAGCCATGAGTGCGTTCGCATAAAAGGGGTGATGTTTGTAGTAGAGGACCAATCATAAATTACTGGCAGCAGAGCAGCATGTTTTACAAACGAGGAGCAAACCCTGAAATTAGACAAATGCATACAAGTTAAACACATAATCCAGGCTAAAAGCAACACAACTGCAGTGGCCAAATGCAGGAAAAACAGCTGGCAAAAAATTAGCGATTGTGTGAATGTGTATGTTAATAGGCTTATATAATTGCCCCATGATTAGAGCATGAGTAGATCGGACTATAATTACATTTGTGTATTCCATTAAATTAACGTGATGCCTAGATGTATTCCTCTGGTGTGCATGATGATTTTAGTCTTACTCTTTCAGCTGCAGCCCCGGTATTGTCACATGGACTTGTGTGCAATACAACAAGTACAAGGTTTTAGTGCTTCAGACAGTCTGTGTTGTAGGAGGAGATCGGTATACAAAAGCATTGCTTGCAGCTTACAGAAAAAACAAAGTGAGACAGGAGGGGGCACAGCTGGCCCTCTGCAATAATGAGCTCATATAAAAAGTCATCAGGGAAAGCGAAACAGGATTTGCCAGGCTCTGACCACAGTTACCATTTTCCAAGAGAACTGCTTGGTCACTGTCTTGAACATAATGTGCTCCACAGCAGGTTAGGTGTGGAGCATAAGTTACCACAGTAATGTACCACAGTAAGAAGTGAACCACCATTGTAACCACAAAAAACCCGGTTTTAAACCTGAAGTTACCTTGCAAACCCTAAATCCTGCATTGTAGTACAAGCCTCACGCATAGCCAGGCTAAACAACAAATGGTGATGGTGTGGGGTTTGTATGCCAGATGTTGCTCTCCAGCCAATGAGAGTTCTGCATTTGTGCACGGCACTTGCAAACATGTATGATTTGAAAATGTCATGACAAGACAAAAATACAAATCATGTATTTACTGCACCACTGGATCGATTTCTTACCTCTGTCAGTGACGAAAAATTTGGACACAGTTAAAATTGCCCTTTCCCCATCTCTTGAAAAGCTGTGTTCACTGTCTTCAAGTATTAACTCATCGTTACGTGTCCACTCCGCAGTCCAGCTGTCGCCGAAGTTGAACAATGGTGGAGGAGGACCACATGTCAGGGTCGCTCTTTGCCCCAAAAATGGTTGTACAAACACTAAGCTTGTTGGGCCTTTAGAAAATGGAAACAAAGCCCAGACATTTATTTTAAAATCATCTGTGCACAATGATCAGATATTCCTGACATGATAAAAAAATAAAATCCCAGCAAATTTTATGTCTGTCAAAAATATGTAAAACTGACTTACTGTCATATATCATAGTATATATTTCTGACAGCTGTGTAAATACCCCCGCTTCTAGTTCTTCAATTTCGCTGTCTGGAAAAGCAGCTGCTCTGATAGTGTAATCAGCAATGGTGCTTCCACTCCTGTAACACAGAATCGAATCCCAGTGAAAATCCAATCAGCTGGTATAATATAGTTCATTTAGGACCATATTATATCTGCTCTGGAAACTCACCTACAAAATAGTGTTAAACACTGTATGGTCACTTATTCTGCCACATGAAAAATAGTCCAATTTACAATTGAGTTCAGTCAGTGTTTTGTTGGAAAAAGGCAGCACAGTGTGCTTTGAGCTATATGCTAACACTGACCACATGTATGATGCTAACATAATCACAATGACAATGTTAACATGCTGATACTAAGCAGGCATCATCTTCACCATGATCACCACATAGTTCAGCATCTCAACATGCTAACATTTGCTAATTAGCATTAAACACAAAATACAACTGAGGCTGATACAGGTGATTGATCAGAAACCAAAGCACAGGACAAACTGATGTTCTAACAATGAGATGCTGGTAGTTGAAAAGTTAAAGGATTGCTAAGGTTATTACAAATCATCCTGAGGGGGAAATTAATATAACTATCCAAATTTCCTGTAAATCTAGCCTAGAACTGCTGAGATATTTCAGTTTGGACCAAAATGACTTATACTGCCATCCCAACAGCCATGCTGCAATATTAGACCGATGCATCAGGAATTCTGTGCTACCACTCTTTCAATTATTTTTAAATATCAGATAAAAAAATTTTAAAAAAGATCACACTGGTACTATGCAAATATATTATGTTTCAAAAACCTAAAAACAACCAAACTATCAGCAGACAAATATATCAAAACTGATTTAAGAATAAAATCTGACCTACCTGAACCTAGGTTCTGATGCTGATACCAGGGTTGAGATGACCCTCCTACTTTGTGTTTGAATCTGTGAGATAGTGACATAGCCTGCTTGTTATTAATTCTGCAATCAATTCAGGATCAGATGTAACAATGTATCAATACTGTGACAAAACTACAACAGCGTATTCAGGCCTTTGTAGGCAAAACAAAAATAAATAAATACATAAATAAAATTACAGTGTGGGGTGCAGGGTAATATTCTGAGAAAATACTCAGAATTTCCAAGATTAAAGTCATACATTGCGAGAATAAAACTTGGATATTGTCTAAGATTAAAGTGGCAAATCTATGTTAAAATAAAAATATACAAGAAAAAAAAATGTATTTGTGGGGGAAAATACTCTCACAGATATACAAGAAATTTTGTAAATTTGTGTCTATCTTTGCTGGTAAGCTAATCTAATTTTTAATATTTTACCTTGTGTATGAAAAACACATTCACAACATGTTCACAATGACAGTACATTCCTGACATACATTGACCTGTATTGCTGGTATATCACAATCAATCTTTAAAGTAGGGCTTTACATATGGTCTACTCTTACCTTACATCCCTGAATGACAGTGTCCACACATTTCCCTTACTACTGATTGTTGGCACAAATAAACAAGATACAAAGATACTTGAATGATGGATGGTAATGCATGACAAGCTGCACCAATGGGATGAAAATGGAACAGTTCCTGTCTCCTAACTGAGACACTACACAGCAGCCATTGCGTTTCAGCCATCAATAAAACACACTTCAAAGTCAATTGAACCTGCTACGCAGCCTGTGTCACATCCAGTGGCAGCATCCAGAGTATCCAGCATCAACATTCACTTTGACCCCAACCTCCTGATGGCTGAGGCTGAAGCAGGCAATCAATCTATTGACACTGTTCTGCCTCTGACATTTAAGTTATATGCCAACTGTCTCTTATTGGCTGGGTATATGCATACTTTTGACAAATTATTTAAATTCATTGTTAAATTATGACGATTTCCTTATTGCTAAATCTGATTACAAACTGGGTTACAATTTGATTAGGTCGTCCATTGCAGGCGTAATACATAGCAAGCAACCGTGTCTGCAGTGTGATGAGGTTGCTCCAACTTTGCCATTTGAGGCAGTGCAAAAAAAAAAAAAAGGTGTTTTTCTCATATATGTCTCATAAATTTGTTGGTTTTTTTCCCTCCTTTTTTAACCCTTTAATCTTGGAGAATATCTCATATTTTTTTCTTGTAAATGTATGACTTTGATCTTGAAAATTCACATTTTTTTCTTGGAAGATTTCCCCCACCCCCTGACTTTCCAGTGTTGGATAAGTTACTTAGGAAGTAATAGGTTACTTTTTTTAACTTAAAAGTGATAATATTACTCTACATATTACTTCAAAAGTAATTAGTTATATTACTTGTTCTATTACTATATTGCACTTGCTTTACAAAATATTAAACATTGCACATCTACTGGTGATACTGCAGCTTCCTGTTTTGTTGTTTCAACCCCAACATATTAAACAGGGTCCCAATGTTCAGTTATGAAAACATGATTACATCTCACAGCAGCTTCTCAAACCTCTTATAGACTGTCTGTTCTTTGTCGGGGAAAGCACCAAACCTTCTAAAATAAAAAGCAGCTTCTCAGGTGAGCTAGATGGGGTCGGAGTGTTGTACTTGTAAATGTTTTTGACGTTTGAGAACTAGTTCAGAGTCTCAACCTCAGATCCAATCGATGTCAAGTAGTCCATTACTTCTTTTTCTGCCGAGTATCTGTCCTTGGACACTTTCATTATGACGTAGTGGACACAGAGGCCGGTTTCTGTGCAGTAGCGCGACGCTGCTGTCAGAAGTTCCCTCACAAGCTCTTACCTGCTCTCATCTCTCAGGCACTGGAGTTTGAACCTCAGACAACTAGCAGCTGCAAGAAGAGTGTCTTTGCTATCCAGGACATGAGCAGAACGATGTCACCATAAGATAGTAACACAATGCTGATGTTTTACAAATTGTAATTCCTTACACTAACCATTACTGGGGAAAGTAATAATATTACAGTAATTTGTTACTGAGTAACATGTTACTACCTAACACTGCTGGTGATATAATTAGTGTTGTTTATTTATTTTAACCTACATTGCTGTAGAAAACCTAATGACACAGACAATGGAAACATAAAGACTTACAGCATTATTGATGTTTTGAAAAACTGCACTGTTCTGGTCATTGTATGCATCATCAAAGGTTAGGTCCATGGTAATCGAAAAACTCCTCTCTACAACAGAAACAGTTAAGATCACAAGGAGGCAATTTCATGAGATACACATAACCTCATTCTTTATATTTTATGTGTAATACCCCTTATTATTGGTGGCACTGTCGTTGTCATTGACGTTGTTGTTGTTGTCATTGGTGTTGTTGTTATCTCTGTTGTAGTTGTTGTCATTGGTGTTGTTGTTATCTCTGTTGTAGTAGTTGTCATCTCCGTTGTTGTCGTTACTGTAAAAATAACACAAATCAGCAAGACCTTGCATCACTAAAAACTCTTTGAAGTCAAAGAGTAAGTGGGTTTTTATTTTTTATTTTCCAAGTGTTTTCATCCACTCTAAAAACTTGTTGAACTTTATCCATGCAAAGCAAAGCAAAATGTTTCTCTTACCAGGAGTTGTGATAAGACATGGACAAATATCTTTGCATTTCTCTCAGTTACTCGGAGACTATTTGGACTAGAGCAAACAGGCTTTTATATATTAAACCTACATCGGTCTGCTTAATACCCATACCATTTAAAGATGATTACATATGACACATCATTCTTGATATTCATTTGAATCGAATAATTCAGATACTGCAACTGAGTCCAACCCATGTTGCAACCGTCTAATCCCTATCAGCCATGACAGAACATCATGTGGGCTCTTGTAAACACACCTTGGCATATGCTAATCATGTCATTTAGAAGTCAACAAAACAATGATTCAAACTATTCATTTAAACTGATTAATTCATACAAAAATCAGGACTGTTTGACAAAAAGCTGCATCTGCCCATAAAGGCTGATGATTCCTCTTAGATTGCAAAGCTAGAGCTCTGTTTGTCTGCTGTAAAACACTGGATATCTCATAATTTCCTGGCCACGTGCTCGTATTAAAAGTCTTCAAATGGTTCAGAATGCTGCAGCTAGAATTTTAACTAAATCCAGGAAATGTGATCACATTATGCCAGTTTTAGCTTCCCTCCATTGGCTTCCTATCCATGTCAGATCAGACTTTGCTTCTGATGACATATAAAGCTCGGACTGGCTCCTTCATACCTTTCTGATCTTCTTCAACCTTATACTCCTGCTTGTGATCTCTGTTCCCAGAGTTTAGGGCTCTTGTCTGTTACTAGAGTTAAAAAGTCTTCTGCTGGCAGCAGAGCCTTCTCCTATCAGGCCCCTCCGCTCTGGAACAATCTCCCTGCTGATATTAGACTGTCCAACTCAATTCATGCCTTTAAATCTAAACTTAGAACTTACTTTTATGCCTTAACTTTTACTTAGATGTATATTCTCTAACTACCTCAGATGTGTACCTGTTATTCTCCTAATATCGATGGGTGGGCCTCAGTCTCAATAAATCAGTCATACCCAGTATAGACACAGTATAGCCCAGGTCATTCTGCCGACGAAATTACTGTGAACCTTCTGACTTTACTGCATTTACTGCATTATTCTAACTGCCTGTTTGTCTCTCATGCACATGAGCGCCCAAGCTGTGTGCTCCTCCCCCTTCTCCGTCTCCCTGTGACCCACCACTCACCCCCAACCCCTCCTCTCTCTTTCTTTCTTTCTCTCCCCTTGTTCTTCTCTACAGGTCCTTCTGCCCCGAGCTGCAGAGTTAGAATCTCCAAATGCAACTGCCTCCACGATCCTGCTCAACACCTGCTGCTGAATTACTATCGCTGTTATTAACTATAATTTATACTATGTTTATATCAGTAGCTGCATTATCACTAACTTTAACACTTGTATCGTTGCTGCTGTTAGTGCTTATTGCTGTCACTACTACTAGTGCATCTCTCGCTCCCTCGCCCTCTCGCTCTCTCTCTCTCTCGCTCCCTCGCCCTCTCGCTCTCTCTCTCAAACCCAACCGGTCGAGGCAGATGGCGGCCTACCCTGAGCCCGGTTCTGCCTGAGGTTTCTGCCTCTTAAAGGACGTTTTTCCTTGCCACTGTCGCCAAGTGCTTGCTCTCAGTGGGAATGGTTGGGTCTCTTTCTCTCCAATACTTCATAGAGAAGTTCTTGACTTCCTCCAATTGGAAAGTGCCTTGAGATAACTTTTGTTGTGATTTGGCACTTTATGAATAAAACTTGATTTGATTTGATTTGATTTGATTGGAGGAATAAGACTTGCAACCGTCCCCAATCTCCCCTACAGTACACAACACTTTTCACCACGTTATGTGGAGTCAACATGACATGAATCCCACTGATAATAGTGTTGCCCATGTGCAGTGTCTGTCAGGTTTTTAGCTAACTTTTCTTTTGCTTCAATTGAGAGTATACATGGTCTCTACTGTGTGTAAGTTGTATCAAACTAGAGGCAAACACATGTATTTCCAAACCATTTAAATTGCAGTATTGCAACAACTGATACTTCAAAAGCTATGCAAGTCTTTTGATTTTACAATACCAGACTTCAGAAACACACACACAGACTGTCATTTCATGTGTCATACCATTTGGTGGTGTAGATGATGGTGTAGTTTCTGTAAAAAATCATCAACACTATAATTAAATACTGTCTGACATTTAAATTGTTTATAATGTTTTCTATTAAAAATCAAGAATCTATTGTACTTTATCTGAGCAAAACAAAACAAAATGTTTCTCGTACCAGGAGTTGGTGTTGGACATAGACTGGTATCTGTGGAGAAACATTAGAGGTTACATCATGTCACCACACTTTTCTGCCCCCAAAACACAATATCTTCAATTATAATTAACATCAGATCACTTAAGACATGGATTGATTTTTAAAACATAATTAAACACAAGCCTAAGCATGTTCATGTCAACACACATAGCACAGTCAGACAGACACAGCAGATATTTGTCACCTTCTTGCTGATAGCATCATTTTTATTACAACAGCAGTGCTTACTTGTGATTGGTTCACAGAACTCTCCATCAGGAGGAAGTCCATTTCTGCATGTGCAAATTTCTGTGGTGCCGTTACTACATGAACTGTTTATGTCACACTTGTCACATGGCCAAGCAAAGCCCTCCTCACACTGACACTGCAGACCTCCAACCAAGTATGGATAGCACACTGAAAAAAGAAATCGTCAAGTCACATTATAAAAATCATACAGTATTGATATAAGAGCTCCAAATCAGCCACAAAAATTATGTAAAGAAACAAGCAAGAACTTTCTTACCTGTGGTGACATTTAAGCTTGTTACTATTAAACTTTCAGTGATGGGAAAGAAGAATGGAATAAGGCTCAGAGAGTTCCTTGCTTGGTCAATGAAATTTGATGGCACACTGGAGGCTGGGATGCGCAAGTCAAGGACTAAATCAATGTCCACTATGCCTGTGGTGGAGAACAAGAGAAAATCCATCACATAAGTATATCAACATCACATAGAACAACATAAGGGAGACTGGGGATGGTTGCAAATCTTTTTACATTTCTCTCAGTTACCCAGAGACTATTTGGACTAGAGCAATCAGGTTTTTATATATTAAACCCACATCAGTCAGCTTAATACCCATACCATTTAAAGATGATTACATATAACACATCATTCTTGATATTCATTTGAATCAAAGAATTCAGATATTGCAACTGACCTCAACTCTGGACAGTTGCAACACAGATCAGGGATGGTTGCAGCATATTAAAAATGGACTACTTGATGCTAATTCACTTTTGTTTATATCTCAATCAGCATAGTAATTTGAAAGTATGCACTGTTTACTTTAAAATTATAGAATTATTTATTTCACAATATTTAGCAAAGAGCAGTTATCAAATTTTGTTTTGCAGAGAACATAGGCCTACTTTGAGTCAAATTTTTACTATATTACTATTTTACTGCTTAAGATAAACAGAACAGGCAAATATATTGTGAGACGATGAGAGGCTAACCAAATAATTCCCCAAATAACTTGTTTGTATCCTCTTATGTGTAAAATGAGCAGCTACTGTTGCATCTGTTGGGCTATGGGACCAAATTAGCCACATATATGTTGTCTGTTTTGAACTGAAAATGTCGAAAAATACTGTTGTGTGGTCTGTTTTGATGTTGGGGACTTTAGCAATAACTTGTTGCAACTGTTTACTCCCTATCGGCCATGGCAGAACATCATGTGGTCACTCATAAACACACCTTGACATATACTTCAAAAACTATGCAAGTCTTTTGATTTTACAATACCAGACTTCAGAAACACACACACAGACTGTCATTTCATGTGTCATACCATTTGGTGGCGTAGGTGATGGTGTTGTTTCTGTAAAAAAAATAAAAATAAAAAATAAGACAATTAATTAAAATCAGCAGCACTTTTACTATAATTAAATGCTCTATAAAATTTAAATACTTTACATGGGACAAAATCAGCCACATATGTGTTGCCTGTTGAAAAATACTGTTGTGTGGTCTGTATTGATGTTGGGGACAGTAACAATAACTTGTTGCAACTGTTTGCAACTTGTTTGCAACTGTTTAATCCCTATCAGCCATGACAGAACATCACGGTGGCTAGTAAACACACCTTAACATATGGTTCAAAAGCTATGCAAGTTTTTTTGATTTTACAGTACCAGACTTCAGAAACACACACACAGACTGTCATTTCATGTGTCATACCATTTGGCGGTGTAGGTGATGGTGTTGTTTCTGTAAAACATAAATTAAATCAACACTATAATTAAATGCTGTCTTATATTTAAAATGTTAATAATGTTTTCTATTAAAAATCAAGAATCTATTGTACTTTATCTGAGCAAAACAAAACAAAATGTTTCTCGTACCAGGAGTTGGTGTTGGACATAGACTGGTATCTGTGGAGAAACATTAGAGGTTACATCATGTCACCACACTTTTCTGCCCCCAAAACACAATATCTTCAATTATAATTAACATCAGATCACTTAAGACATGGATTGATTTTTAAAACATAATTAAACACAAGCCTAAGCATGTTCATGTCAACACACATAGCACAGTCAGACAGACACAGCAGATATTTGTCACCTTCTTGCTGATAGCATCATTTTTATTACAACAGCAGTGCTTACTTGTGATTGGTTCACAGAACTCTCCATCAGGAGGAAGTCCATTTCTGCATGTGCAAATTTCTGTGGTGCCGTTACTACATGAACTGTTTATGTCACACTTGTCACATGGCCAAGCAAAGCCCTCCTCACACTGACACTGCAGACCTCCAACCAAGTATGGATAGCACACTGAAAAAAGAAATCGTCAAGTCACATTATAAAAATCATACAGTATTGATATAAGAGCTCCAAATCAGCCACAAAAATTATGTAAAGAAACAAGCAAGAACTTTCTTACCTGTGGTGACATTTAAGCTTGTTACTATTAAACTTTCAGTGATGGGAAAGAAGAATGGAATAAGGCTCAGAGAGTTCCTTGCTTGGTCAATGAAATTTGATGGCACGCTGGAGGCTGGGATGCGCAAGTCAAGGACTAAATCAATGTCCACTATGCCTGTGGTGGAGAACAAGAGAAAATCCATCACATAAGTATATCAACATCATATAGAACAACATAAGGGAGACTGGGGATGGTTGCAAATCTTTTTACATTTCTCTCAGTTACCCAGAGACTATTTGGACTAGAGCAATCAGGTTTTTATATATTAAACCCACATCAGTCAGCTTAATACCCATACCATTTAAAGATGATTACATATAACACATCATTCTTGATATTCATTTGAATCAAAGAATTCAGATATTGCAACTGACCTCAACTCTGGACAGTTGCAACACAGATCAGGGATGGTTGCAGCATATTAAAAATGGACTACTTGATGCTAATTCACTTTTGTTTATATCTCAATCAGCATAGTAATTTGAAAGTATGCACTGTTTACTTTAAAATTATAGAATTATTTATTTCACAATATTTAGCAAAGAGCAGTTATCAAATTTTGTTTTGCAGAGAACATAGGCCTACTTTGAGTCAAATTTTTACTATATTACTATTTTACTGCTTAAGATAAACAGAACAGGCAAATATATTGTGAGACGATGAGAGGCTAACCAAATAATTCCCCAAATAACTTGTTTGTATCCTCTTATGTGTAAAATGAGCAGCTACTGTTGCATCTGTTGGGCTATGGGACCAAATTAGCCACATATATGTTGTCTGTTTTGAACTGAAAATGTCGAAAAATACTGTTGTGTGGTCTGTTTTGATGTTGGGGACTTTAACAATAACTTGTTGCAACTGTTTACTCCCTATCGGCCATGGCAGAACATCATGTGGTCACTCATAAACACACCTTGACATATGCTAATCATGTCATTTCATGTGTCAACAAAACAATGATTCAAACTATTCATTCAAACTGAGTAATTCATACAGAAAGTCAGGTCTGTTTAATAAAAATGCAACTCATGAAAACAAATTAATTTCATATTTCCAAAACAAGTCTTTTTTTCAAAAAATGCAGCAGAAGATTTTGAATGTGTCTTTCATCTTCCTGCTGGGGATAGGGTCTAACTGAGCATGTGCAATATGAGTGTCATCACTCTTGCATGCTTCTGATTGGAGCAACAGTCCCCAATCTCCCCTACAGTACACAACATTTTTCACTACGTTATGTGGAGTCAACATGACATGAATCCCACTGATAATAGTGTTGTCCATGTGCAGTGTCTGTCAAACTTTTTAGCTAACTTTCCTTTTACTTGAGAGTATACATGGTCTCTACTGTGTATAAGTTGTATCAAACTAGAGGCAAACACATGTATTTCCAAACCACTGAATGGCAGTATTGCAACAACTGATACTTTAAAAGCTATGCAAGTCTTTTGATTTTACAATACCAGACTTCAGAAACACACACACAGACTGTCATTTCATGTGTCATACCATGTGGTGGCGTAGGTGATGGTGTTGTTTCTGTTAAAAAAAAAAAAAAGAAAGAAAAAGACAATTAATTAAGATCAGCAGCACTTTTACTATAATTAAATGCTTTATAAAATTTTAAATGCTTTACATGGGACCAAATTAGCCACATACAGTGGGGCAAAAAAATATTTAGTCAGCCACCAATTGTGCAAGTTCTCCCACTTAAAAAGATGAGAGGCCTGTAATTTTCATCATAGGTAGACTTCAACTATGAGAGACAGAATGGGGAGAAAGAATCCAGGAAATCACATTGTAGGATTTTTAATGAATTAATTGGTAAATTCCTCTGTAAAATAAGTATTTGGTCACCTACAAACGAGCAAGATTTCTGGCTTTCACAGACCTGTAACTTCTTCTTTAAGAGGCTCCTCTGTCCTCCACTCGTTACCTGTATTAATGGCACCTATTTGAACTCGTTATCAGTATAAAAGACACCTGTCCACAACCTCAAACAGTCACACTCCAAACTTCACTATGGCCAAGACCAAAGAGCTGTCAAAGGACACCAGAAACAAAATTGTAGACCTGCACCAGGCTGGGAAGACTGAATCTGCAATAGGTAAGCAGCTTGGTGTGAAGAAATCAACTGTGGGAGCAATTATTAGGAAATGGAAGACATACAAGACCACTGATAATCTCCCTCAATCTGGGGCTCCACGCAAGATCTCACCCCGTGGGGTCAAAATGATCACAAGAACGGTGAGCTAAAATCCCAGAACCACACGGGGGGACCTAGTGAATGACCTGCAGAGAGCTGGGACCAAAGTAACAAAGGCTACCATCAGTAACACACTACGCCGCCAGGGACTCAAATCCTGCAGTGCCAGACGTGTCCCCCTGTTTAAGCCAGTACATGTCCAGGCCCGTCTGAAGTTTGCTAGAGAGCATTTGGATGATCCAGACGAGGATTGGGAGAATGTCATATGGTCAGATGAAACCAAAATAGAACTTTCTGGTAGAAACTCAACTTGTCGTGTTTGGAGGAGGAAGAATGCTGAGTTGCATCCAAAGAACACCATACCTACTGTGAAGCATGGGGGTGGAAACATCATGCTTTGGGGCTGTTTTTCTGCAAAGGGACCAGGACGACTGATCTGTGTAAAGGAAAGAATGAATGGGGCCATGTATCGTGAGATTTTGAGTGAAAACCTCCTTCCATCAGCAAGGGCATTGAAGATGAAACATGGCTGGGTCTTTCAGCATGACAATGATCCCAAACACACCGCCCAGGCAACGAAGGAGTGGCTTCGTAAGAAGCATTTCAAGGTCCTGGAGTGGCCTAGCCAGTCTCCAGATCTCAACCCCATAGAAAATCTTTGGAGGGAGTTGAAAGTCCGTGTTGCCCAGCGACAGCCCCAAAACATCACTGCTCTAGAAGAGATCTGCATGGAGGAATGGGCCAAAATACCAGCAACAGTGTGTGAAAACCTTGTGAAGACTTACAGAAAACGTTTGACCTCTGTCATTGCCAACAAAGGGTGTATAACAAAGTATTGAGATGAACTTTTGTTATTGACCAAATACTTATTTTCCACCATAATTTGCAAATAAATTCTTTAAAAATCAGACAATGTGATTTTCTGGATTTTTTTTTCTCATTTTGTCTCTCATAGTTGAGGTATACCCATGATGAAAATTACAGGCCTCTCTCATCTTTTTAAGTGGGAGAACTTGCACAATTGGTGGCTGACTAAATACTGTTGAAAAATACTGTTGTGTGGTCTGTTTTGATGTTGGGGACAGTAACAATAACTTGTTGCAACTGTTTAATCCCTATCAGCCATGGCAGAACATCATGTGGTCACTAGTAAACACACCTTAACATATGGTTCAAAAGCTATGCAAGTTTTTTTGATTTTACAGTACCAGACTTCAGAAACACACACACAGACTGTCATTTCATGTGTCATACCATTTGGTGGTGTAGGTGATGGTGTTGTTTCTGTAAAAAATAAATTAAATCATCAACACTATAATTAAATGCTGTCTTATATTTAAAATGTTAATAATGTTTTCTATTACTAATCAAGAATCTATTGTACTTTATCTGAGCAAAACAAAACAAAATGTTTCTCGTACCAGGAGTTGGTGTTGGACATAGACTGGTATCTGTGGAGAAACATTAGAGGTTACATCATGTCACCACACTTTTCTGCCCCCAAAACATAAAATCTTCAATTATAATTAACATCAGATCACTTAAGACATGGATTGATTTTTAAAACATAATTAAACACAAGCCTAAGCATGTTCATGTCAACACACATAGCACAGTCAGACAGACACAGCAGATATTTGTCACCTTCTTGCTGATAGCATCATTTTTATTACAACAGCAGTGCTTACTTGTGATTGGTTCACAGAACTCTCCATCAGGAGGAAGTCCATTTCTGCATGTGCAAATTTCTGTGGTGCCGTTACTACATGAACTGTTTATGTCACACTTGTCACATGGCCAAGCAAAGCCCTCCTCACACTGACACTGCAGACCTCCAACCAAGTATGGATAGCACACTGAAAAAAGAAATCGTCAAGTCACATTATAAAAATCATACAGTATTGATATAAGAGCTCCAAATCAGCCACAAAAATTATGTAAAGAAACAAGCAAGAACTTTCTTACCTGTGGTGACATTTAAGCTTGTTACTATTAAACTTTCAGTGATGGGAAAGAAGAATGGAATAAGGCTCAGAGAGTTCCTTGCTTGGTCAATGAAATTTGATGGCACACTGGAGGCTGGGATGCGCAAGTCAAGGACTAAATCAATGTCCACTATGCCTGTGGTGGAGAACAAGATAATTTTTTTCAAATAAAATATAACAATAATAATAACCATAACAATAACACATGATACATCCATGCTCACTTGTTTTTCAATGCTTTCAACTTAAACAGTCACAAATCATTGAACAATGTGGTTATTTAGTTTTTTGTGTCCCCTGGTAACACTGCTGTTGTGTTGTGAGTATTTGCAGCACATGTGTTGTCAAATTCATGAAGATGTTTTCTGAATTTGTGTGTGTTTTGCCTAATTGCATGTGTTTTCTTAAGTTGCAGTGCGTTGAGCTCTCTAGGCCACTGCACTTTTGACTAATAACATGAATCCCATGAATGTTGCCCATGTGCAGCATCTGTCAAACTTTTTAGCTAACTGAGTTGATTGAATTGAGAGTATACATGGTCTCTATGGTTACATCAGGGTTGTATCAAACTAGAGGCAAACATATGTATTTCCAAACCATTAAATAGCAGTATTGCTACAATCGATATTTCAAGAGCTATGAAAGTTTTTAGATTTTACAGCACCAGACTTCATAAACACACACACAGACTGTCATTTCATGTGTCATACCATGTGGTGGTGTAGGTGATGGTGTTGTTTCTGTAACAAAAACACACACAAAAAAAAAAAAGAAAATTCTTTAAAATCAGCAGCACTTTTCTACTACAAATTAAGAATTTATTGTACTTTATCTGGGCATAATGAAATACAATTCACATACAAAACGATAGCTCTAATGACATGAAGTGGAACAGTTGTAATCTTTTCCATCAACACTTTTTACTGTGTGCATTCTTCACATAACTTTTGTTGTTCTGATCTGTAAGCTAACGCTTTTGCTCTGTGAAAGTTGTGTGTGCTTGGAGCTGAGCATACTGTATCTAAATCCAAACCAATGTCTGATACAAGATCATGTTTTTCTACACAATTTTCACATATTTTCTAAGTAAACCTGAAGGAGGCCTTTTAGTATGTTAATAATATTTATGCGCTACATCTAAAGAGGCTGTTCTACTTTGCTCAAGCAAAGCAAAGCACAGTAGTTTCTCAAACCAATAGGAGGTGTTCAGGACACCTTTTCAATCACCAAACCTGGTGTCTGCATGCCACAGATTCTTTTCTTCAGGTATGTGCCGATGCCAGCTATCTGATTAAATTTCACTAAGCTCATGTCAAAGAAAACAAGGAAGTATTTACTTTTCTGTCACAGCTGGTTCCTTATTTTATGACTCAGAAAGTTAAAAGTAGTGTGTCCAACACCTGCGGCTTCTCGTTAAAAGAAGAGTACAGTAGAGCCGCCACAAATGCAGCATTTGATGCATGCAAAGCAACACCTACTGGCCAAAAGATGTAACTGCCTGATCTTCCTGATTTACTGTCGTCCATATTTTTAATGAGTGGTTTGTGTAAGTATTTCAGCACTATCCAGAATAATAGACCAGTAACAAATGTTAAATTAGCAGTTAGTTCTTTAGCTGAATTACTAAAACAGGAATTAAAAGAGCTAAATAGGAAGTGTATAGTTAGGCCTGAGTTGGACCCAAGTGGAAACCCACCGTGATGTCACCCATTGTTCGCCAGCTGTGGTACAGTCTGTCGATCATATGATAGCCCCGCCCTGACGCGTACCATGCTTTATTATCTATTTTCCTCTAAACCGACCATAATTTTAAAAAATGAACATCATGTTGTGTTGGAGAAAACTCTTTAGGAGAATGTTTACTGAGGTAACAAATCAAGTGAGAAGTAAGGCCATTTTCCTATAGACTTCAATACAATCAGACTTATTTTTACATCCATTGGAGTCGCCCCCTGATGGTCATTAGATAGAATGCAGGTTTAAGGCTCTTCGGCATTGGTTTCACTTTTCACAGCCGGAGTCTGCGTCCATTTTTATAAAAAGTCTGTGGTTGGACCTCAGTGTAGCCAGATTGCTGAGAGCAGCAATATCATATTAGGAAAACAGTCATTTATAAATAAATGTACTTTACTTGAGTATTAAAAGTCCTCATCATGTACAACGACCCTTTTCAGTATATGTATTGTTTGGAATAAAACTGTCATAGCCACTTATGAAGTAATATGTGAGCAGCACTTTTATGTTGAATATCTAGCTACAACAAGACAACATGTTCTGACCATATATTTTATATGGAACTAATTTTAATACATTTTCAGGTGTTTACAGCTGTTAGATAAATATAGTGGAATAGAAATGTAAAGTATCATAAAATAGTGATACTCAGGTGCCTTAAATTGTACTTGCACTGTATTTAAGGACATATACTTAACATTTTACTAAATAACAATAGCAATACCACAGTTTAAAAGTACTTTGCTATAAGTGAAAGTATTATACCTTTTACTTTAAGTACATTTTGTTTATAAGCAGCAAAATTGGACTTATTGAATTGAATTATTAAATGTAGTACTGCTGGATAATTAATATTATTGATGAATTAACATGTAAGAGGCATTTAATATTGTAGTCAGCTGTGGTGCTATTTTAGCTCATTTCATATACTGTTGAGTGGTTACAACAGTAGCAAACCAGTAACTATGTCTATTCTAACTCTCTAACCTTCTAATTAGATGAAGTGGAGTAAAAAGTAGAAAATCAGTTCACTCCATTACTAATACACCTAATAATGATTCACCGATGAACATGGCTTACCTGGTATACTGGTGTTTAGCTGGCAGAACTGGCCGTCAGCTGGAAGGTCATCAATGCATCCACATGTGCCACCAACAATGGCATCACAGGCCCCAGAGATAATGCAGTTGTTAAATGACCAAGCATAGTTCTCCTCACATCTGCACTGGTATCTACTTGCATTTGATGAACACACTGTGTAAAGAAACAGCAGCACACAACATTAAGATTTAATGACATGTTTACTGTCAGGTAAGATATTCAGTTCCAGCAAACAATGGGGCAACAACAATGAAGCATGTTATACCTGTTGTGGTTTCAATGCTGGTAATTTCCACAGTGTTGTTGATCAGTAAAGTAAGAGTGAGTTGGCTCAAGATAGTTCTGAAACGGTCCAGGTCAGAGACGTTTATTACAGCTTCGAGTACATAGTCAGAGGAATTTAAGGCAGCTGGGAAGACATGAAACAGACATACACACACACTCAGCATCAATAGTCAGCATTGTCTGATCTTATGAGCACACAGACATGTCAATAGTTGACAGTAGAGACAGTAGTTAGAAAAGACTGACCTGCTCTTTTTTCCCTGGCATGACTGTATGATGCTTTTGTACTCATCAGGTCCTGAAAAAATACATTTCCATTCAGTATCTCATAGAAAAGAGCCACAGTGTTGAGTGTTATGACTTCATTATTATCAATAATTGTAAATTATTAATGTTACCTCAAAGAATACGTTGAGAGACTGTCTGTATCCCTGATTCTCCAGAGTGTAGCATATAGCCAGAAGAACAATCATGTATCCTACTGCCTTTGGTAATGCCATCCCGACTAGAGAGAAAGCACAGTCAACACAATGACTTCTCATTATTAACCCGTTTTGCCCCACTGGCAACAATTGTTGCCAAAGTGTATCACTGTCATTTTCGACTAACAATAAAAAATCTCAAAGGTACTAATGCAACTTTTTCCACTTATATGCTAGTAGATAACTTAGACAAAGATTTTGATTTCTAAAAAATGGTTTCCAAGTGCTTCCTATCGCATGACATCATCTGCTTCCTGTCTCTATCGTAAAAAAATTGTACCAAGGATAAATATTTTTTTGTTCATGGGCTTATTTCTGTGAGTGGCAACAATTGTTGCCAGTCATAAAAATGCTATTTTTCATAAGTACAAAATGGAAAAAATAAATACATAACATGATTCAGAGGGACTCAACTGATAAAATGATATGCCTTACAACTCTGAAAAAAATCTGGGCACAAACGGGTTAAGTGTGTACATTTATATACTGTGGATATAAACTGTATAAACTCTTGAACAGATGCTTGAAACTACAAGGTGTTTTGTAATGTTGTTCAGGTAACACAAATTTCATGTGAAATGCTACCAGGAAGCCAACATTTAAAAAAGTAGCCTCTTGATTTGTAGTATGAACATTTGTGGTTGTTAGACGTGTTTGTGTGCATACTGCCAGTTCATTTACACAACCTCTGATTGCTCCTAAGCACAAATTACACAAACTTGACAATGACATGTTGATGTTGAGTTGTTAGTAGTCAGTATTACGTCATGACTGCATTTAGCACAGTTGTGAAGCTGTTGCACTGACCCTGACAATAGTGTCACAACCTTACAACCACCTCTGTGGTAGTTCTTTCTTCAGGACCACATTTTGCCATGATGATACACAAACACACATCAACGCAGACTCATAAGATGAAAACAATATAAGCCGTGCTGTCGCGGCTGCTAACAAAGAGCTAAAGTTACATGTAAGTTTCCTGAATATGCATCATCAATTGGATTGTAATTCAGTCTTCATTTACATATTAAACTGCTGTCCAAGTGTGGCAAACATCATACGCACCATAAATAAAAAGAACAAATAATCTAACAAAACTGAAAACACAGCATCAGAAAAGTGGCATTTGAGTCAAGTAGTACATAAGTTGGAAGAGGAGGAGAATGACGGTAACAACAGTAACTTTCAGAATCCGCTGTTGAATAATTTTGTGTATTTGTGTGTATCATGTGTAAGTCCTTTGGATAAAAACGTCTGCCAAATGATGTATGTATGATGTAAATCTCTGTAAATTTGGCTTCATCTTCTCATATTCTAAAAATATATAAAAAATTTTAATATTTTTTAAATTTTCAATATTTACCTAAAACTAAAGAAAAGACGTAAAAACTTGAAAGGAACATGAAGCTTTCCTTCAGATTCTCAAGACATGCAGATTTCTACATAATAATAGACTCTTAAATCATTAATCAATAACTATTATGAAAAGCGTCTTAAATTACAATGTTACAGAGTCATGTGCATACATAGAAGAAAAAAAACTGGACACATCTTGCAATTACGTATTCTTTACCTCTGCATTATGACAAAACATCCCATAATTACATAATCCCATAAAAACGAGAAAACCTTGGGGAAACATTTGCCCAGCCAAAAGAACCGTCATCCATCAATTCAGGTTCATATTTTTCTGTGTTTAATTTGTACATGAAGTTGGGTGGAGGCAGCATTCATTGTGCTAAGAGACAAAGAGAAGAGGCGTATGACAAAAGAAACAAAAGAAGATACTCCGCACATGCCTGTCAGTGTATGTGCACGCTCACACAGTACATGTCTAATAAAAGAGGCTGACAGAAAGGGAAGTGATAATACACACACACACACACGCACGCACGCACGCACGCACGCACGCACACACGCACACACACACAAAGGAGCTAAACATAGGTGTACTTGTGCGTAGGGATATGGTAGTTTACCAGTTGAGAAAATGTAGTTCCAAAGGAAAGGACGGCCAGATAAAGCAGTGAAAATCCTCAAAATAAAGCAAACAAAGAAGTGGTACTGGCTTTTCTTCAGTGGACATTTTTAAAGTGGATAAAACATGTTTTTGCAGTGGTCCCCTTCCACAGCAGCACATCACTCAGCTTCTGTGCTGGTGCTTCTAACTGCTTCTCCAACCTGGCCCGAACTATCACTTTAAAATGTACCTTCATGTATAATCAATCTTTGTTTAATGTTTCATGTTACTGGGTGGACGTGAGTATAAGACAGTCTCTGATCAATTTGTTGCTGCTGAAGACAAATGTTGCTCCTAAGCACAAATTACACAAATTGGACAATGACATGTTGATGTTGAGTTGTTAGTAGTCAGTATTACGTCATGTCTGCATTTAGCACAGTTGTGAAGCTGTTGCACTGACCCTGACAATAGTGTCACAACATCACAACCGCTCTCATAATTATGAGAATCATTGCTATTATAGCACCTGATTTAACTATGCCATATATATCTATATAAAATGTCTATATAATGAATATAAGCTGAAATATTAGTATAATTAAGTTGGGTTTTGTCTCAACAACATATTTTGGAAAATGTTCATTACATGATAAAAGTCTCGCGAACGGACTGTTTCTGCAAGAACAGAAACGTTTACAAGAAACAGGAAGTACAGTATAATGTAGGCATGGATTCAATGAGTTGCACTGTGGGCTACAAACACAACTGAGTCCCACTTTGAAATTATACTTCCTGGTCTTGGGCCAATATTCGATAATATTGAATATCGCAATGTTTCATAATATTTAGTTGTTTTTTTGTTTTTCTTTTTGTTTTTTTTGCAGTTTTGCACAGTCTGCCCTGCTGCCAAATCTGACTCTTTGCTTACTGTACAGTGTACCTTGACAAACTTTTAACTGCTGTTAGTGGCAGCATTGCTTTTACATACAATACATTAATATAATTATATATTATAAAAAACACTTCAGGGATAAAATACAATAATATAATTGTATATTATAAAAACACCTCTGGGATAAAATACAATAATATAATTATGTATTATAAAAAAAAAAAAATACAACAACATTATATATCATGTTATTTAGGTTGGACTTTACAGATTACATTTTGGATATTGCCCAATCCTGTTAGGAAAATTAAGTACTGAAGGATATAAACCCTATACTATCCTTCACAATTTATTGTGTGCCTTGTAACTCTTCCTCAAACTAAGCCCAAATTGAAAAGGGAGCTCTTGCAAATGTGATCACTGTGCTTACATCTTACACTATGGTTGATTCTATTAACATTTTAAAATCTCATTTACAAACTTATAAGATTTCCACTTTTTGTTTTAACACTACTTACTGCCTCCTCCCTTCAGTTTTCTTGTCATTTTTTAATGTGTTGTATTCTCTTTATTTTATAACTATTTGGTTGTGTTTTTTCTTAATGTGTCTACTTATCAGAATCTTAACAAGTCCTCCATGTTAAACAACCATTTAGGTTGCTTGCCCTTACTCTTAGGAGCTTCATCCCCTGAAGCCTGCAAGTTGCATTAAAATTGTTTCCACCTTTTCCACCTTTTATGAACACTACAAGAACAGCGTGTCATTTTCCAGGACTCCATGGTCAAGAGGTAAATAATCCAAACTGTTTAAATGTATTTGAGAAAGCCCTTTTTAAAAAGCTCAAACAATCCAAGACCAAAGCCCATTCCTAATTCATTTCCATTAAACCAAAGCAAGTCAACACAGCAAAAAATCTTGTTTCCCATCACTGAAGAGATAATTAGAGATCAAAACTCTTTGTGTTAGGATTATTGTGAAGAGTGGAGTTAACCTTAAGGTTGAAAAGCTCCTTTTCAAATGCAAATTTCTGGTCAACTGAAGTTTGGGCAACACTTTCAAGCCTGTCTTTGATTCACAGCAACAGCTATGAGATGTTCCTTTCATTAAAGCAATCTTTCACCAGTCTTCCTAAAGGCTAAAACATGATAGTTGGGTATACATACTATACATTAGAAGGACATTTTACAACATAATGGAATTTCAGCACCTTGACACGTTAACCAAGATTACACAGAATTTATCATATACAGCTCTCTACAGAATGTTATCTCCTATAAAATCTATTCAATATCATATAAAATCCGATATATGCATCTGTAGTATTTATAAAGAAAATATTAATGTGTTCAAGTTATTACTGTTCTGTAAGCTCTGAAATGCTGTCATCTGATTAGAGAAGTAGGTTCAGGTACAGACTTTCTGAGCTTTTGCTTTCTCTCTAATACACAGCATACCACACTACAGTTTGCCTGAAGATATAACAAGTAATAACAACCTAGATAAGGTGAGAGTTCTTCAGTGTTAAAATGATATTTGTATTTCATTACCTCTCATCGTCTTCAGGCTTCAAAAATGGCTCTTACCAGGAGGGCACAATCATTTTTACTGTACGTCTCCAGACAGAGACTAGTTATTAAACTTGAGCGAAAAGACATCAACTTCCTGGAATACTTAGTCTGAGTCACACACCTGTCTGGCAAGTTCAGTGACCTGATGCTTGGCATTAAATGTAGATACGTAGGGTGCTGTGAGTGTGATGATTTTGTATACAGATGAACTTTTCAGGATTTTTGCCCAATATCTAAAAGCTGGCTCACGGGCAGGGGGACATTTCAAATGTTTTTTTTATTTTTATTTTATTTATTTTATTTTTTTTATTCGCACTGTGCTGTTCATGATTATGTAAAGTGGGAATGATGTGCATTCAAATAAAGAAAGTATAATGCGGTGGTATTTATTTATTTGTGTCTCCTTAGCCCATGAAGACATGGTTTCCAAGTTAATTTTAGGTTATACGGTTGTATAGTTCACAGTATCCTGGTCTAAACAGTACAAGTTCACCTTGGTGAAAAATATTTGTCTCAGAGGACTTGAGAACAAGCTTGAATATGAATAAGAATTATAAATATAATATGTGTTATATGCTGCTCCTTTCACTGCTCGAGGCAAAGCAGTATTAAAAAGCCTTTGGAAAGCTGCCAAATCATTAAATGAAATTAGTCATCAACAATTCAACAATGCTCCTCTATGCAACAGCTTTAAAGAGGAGCTTGGGATTTTTTTTTTTTTAATCTCAGCACCTGAGCACTGAGCTTCAGTCAGCCACAGCTGTGACTTGTGAGTCAAAAAATGGGTTCCATGTTTGTTGTGGTTTATACAAAAAGTAGATTGAAAGGTAAAGAGACGGAGGCCAGGACAAACAGGGCTGGGACAGGAATGGTGACAGTAGGGATGGTAAGTCCAGAGGAGGGAACAAGAAAGACCAAAGACGAATCCTAACACACCCACATGGTGGGGAGTGTCATAAAAGTTTTGTTATTGTTACGACCAACAACAAGGTTATGGTTTCAACCGTGTCTGTTTGTTTGTTTTTCAGCAGAGTTACACAAAAAGTACTGAACCGATTTGCACCACTCGGTAGAGGGATGGGGCAGGGGTCAGGGAGGAACCCATTAAATTTTGGTGCCAATCTGATCAAATGGGTAAATCCAGGGGCCAGTTGCACAAAGCACCTGATGTTTTCTCCTTAAGTATGGCACTTAAGGTTGAGTTTCTCCTTAGCTGAGTTGCTTAAGGTTGTTGCACAGAAACTGTTAAAAGGTTTCCTTTTGTAAGGAAACACACTAAGGCATTTACAGCAATGAAAGAAATCTTACAATGATAAAATTCTACAGTTTCCTTGGAGACCATTTTTTTTGCTGGCATCTCACCTGTTATCAAAGAAATGACAGACCAAATTGGTCAGAAGAAGAACATTTTGATACTTCTAGAGGAAGTTCAGCAGATGGGTAAGAGCGTTTGACACTCGGTGAATGACATGGCACACAGTTGATTGATGGACATGAAATATTTCACCAGTAATTGACTGGAAAGTTCCCGTAGCATAAACCGCAGAATAATCATTAACTGCAAAGGACCTGGAAGAGCACAGCTTCAGAAGGTAGAGTGATCAGCTCTAGACTGTCAAACAAATCATAAACTCACTGCTGATCAAATTTATAGTACAAAATCAATTCCACATTGTTGAGGTTGTCCATCAGGTTCTTCTGGTTGGTTTCATCCTCTTCATTAATCACCATAAACGCAACCATGTTGTGGTTAAGATACAATCAAAGGTACCTTAAGGTTTTTTTTTAGTTTGGTTGCTAAGGACTTCTGTGCAACGGCTTAACTGACTTTAAGTGATTCCTTAAGTATAAGACCAAGATAAGGAGAAAATCTAACCTGAAAACTCACCTGTTGGGGCAGGACCATGAGCGCAACCGCTCTTTTGCTCCATGTCATCCTCTCTCCTTTCCTCACTTTCCTGTTGCTATTAAAATAATAAATAGCTTAAAAAAAGTGATGAACCCTGGAATCACCTCTATTGTGTTTTGAGTATTTGCACAATTTAGACATCAGCATTTTACAATTCATACAGCTGTGGAGCTGCATACCTGTATAATGCTGATGTCATCATTTCACTGATGGCTTAATTTAATTTGTTAATTGACCTAGGTTTTCTATCATTTTAGTTCTTTTTGTGGGTGGACCAAGTCCGATAACCTCAGATTTAATTGTAAGAAATTGTCTGACATTCAGTGTTTTATTTCTGTAAGGCAGTTGTGGAGGATTGCTATGTTGGACTGGAAATATAATAAGTAGTATAATAATATAATAAGTAATAAATATTATTATTATTATTATTATTAATGCTGACATCATAATTTCACACAAGTTATAAAACCATACAGCTGTCTTGCAAAAGACAATAAGTGCTCTACTGAGTACCATACCACTATTACTTAAAACCACCTTACACTGACATGTATCAAGGTGCCACCTCATGTCACAGTCACAATATGTCAACAGGAAACAGTTTTCATCAGAAACTGACAGCATTATTTATTTGTTCCCTTTGCCATCAGACTTGTCACGTCTAATGGTTGTACAAATAATATCCTCTCCAGAGGCAACACAGCATTGTACTGTACTTATGAAGGGACATATGTTTATGAAAAGTAGTTTATGATTAGGTTTGGTTGGTAGTAAAGTAAGGTAAGTCAGAAATAGGGTGAAAAAATGAGAATTATGAGGCAATTGTGCTGACAGTGGAATATATTTGTATAAAAACAGTGCTGTGGGCAAAAGAGAGCTCTGTCAGTCTGTTGATATGACTGATACTGATATGACTTGAATCAAAGAACTCTCAGGTTATATATATATATATACGTTTATTCATGTTTCAGGCAAGCAGCAGCCTCCGGGGCTGAAAAATGAAGGCAGCATGGAAGTGGCAAAAACTGCAGTTCTTCCAATGGCTGCTTGACTCTGGCTCCAAAAGCAAGTCAGTCCCCATAGACTCCCATGTTAAAATGTCCAACTTTACAGCAGAAATAAACATGTTTACAGCCTGGTACAAAAAACAGTTTTGGTTTCTATATCTAACTTCCTCCTTCATGACAACTGTACAAGGTGTGAATTTTTACTCACCTAGACATGGAAATGTATAAGAATTGAATAGCACGATTACACTGACCAGAAGCAGTTTACAAGAAAATTGTAAATACTTACCGTATGGTATTTCTGCTATGATATAGTGTGAAACTGGTGACTGTTTCATCCCATTAAAATGTTATTAAGGCCTACAGTTATGCATAATTGAGGGTGTGGCCGCTTTGAGTGACGTGGGTGAGTGTATGCTTGCCACAAACAGGCATTCACAAAGTCTTGGCTCCACACATGGCCCACGTCTTTGCCACGTCAACCTTTATATACAGTCTATGGTTTCAAGCTGATTGTTTTAAAGTAAAAAGCTTTAATATGCACTTGATGCCTGCAGACATGATATTGTTTAAAAGACTAAGGCAAAAGCTGCGTCATCCAGGCAAAAAGTCCCCATGAAAATGTTCCCATTAAACCTGGAAGCAAAGAAGAGGCTTTGTTCTTGTGTTGCAGTGTTGAGCTTGTTACGTTGTTCTCATATGTGTACTACTCCAGTATTGTATGATAAGGAAATAAGTGAGATAAAGCTGCTGTTTCATTTCTCCATAACCCTGTCTGACTGCATTGTTGTACATACTTGTTTGAATAATTATTTTTCTTTCACTTTTAATATTACAATAGGAGTGGACTGACTACGAACATAATGCTATCTCAGGGAATGTTGACTGGGGTTTCTATAGTGCAAACTGTCCTAAATCCAATAAAGACCACATCCAAGCTGCTCACATTACCTTAAAGTCTGATACCAGACACTGGAGAAATACTTGATATGCCAGTTGTAAATGGGCTTTAAAAGTAATGCATGGTTAGCAAGCTAGTTAGATGGAAAAGCTAATGATTGCATCGTACATAAGACCTTGGCCTGCTGTGCCTTGTCACTGTTGTTAAGCTTTGAATGGACAGGCAATGTTTGAACAAGGGGCCCTGCTTATGGTTAATTCACGTCTTGTCTCCTACTAACATTCATGAAGTGGATTTTTATCCACATGCGTTTCTGCTTCTTTTCAATTTTCCAGTGCAAACATTTTTATGCTTAGCATAGGTGGAAAACTTGGTGGATCCATAAAAGCTAAATGTCTTAAAGTGCTATGAAAACAGACTTTGTGATTAATTCATGAAGCATGTCGTTAGCCTAATAGCATAGTTGCCTAAGTCATATTTGAACGTTTTCGGAAAACAAGAAAAAGGCAAAAATGCCTAAGTCAAAGAGATGAAGGCAGACAGTGATTTTAGACTCTAACAAGCGTTCTGATAGGCTGAGGACATAGGCAATAAAGCAGGGTGATGCAGCAGTGGTAGGAGAGTAAAGTTAGGCAGATATGATGTCTTATTATATGTTGTATGCCCTATGTGTAGATGGGGTGATTGTTGTAATTTCGCTGTAATTGTACTTGTACTGTTACAGTGACAATAAAGCTCATCATCATCATCATCATCATCATCAACATCATCATCATCATATCACAATTTGGCCAAAAAATGACTTAGGCAATTATGCTATTAGGCTAACGATGTGACAAGGTGCAGAAACAATTAATTGAAGGGTTAGGGTTAGAGAAATGGGAAGCACCTAAATTTCAAGTGTACTCACAAAGTGATGTTTGAAATTAGTGAGAGAAAAGTGAATTTAAATGATTTTAGCATAGGGCTGCAACATAACAAAATATGAAAAAATTGAAGGTGTCTGAATACTTTCGAATGCACTATATGTTGGTTTCTTTCACAATGGGCAACTTCACTGTCTTTCAAAGAGTAAAACTTTCAGGCATGTTGTTCTACTGGACACACCTACATAGTTTAGTCTTGACTGATATGATCTGGTGTGGATTTCCAATGATTAGTGATAAACAGTTACTACACTGCACTTTCTCAGAATACTTATCCCTTAAACGCACATTACATAACTTCAACCTCTACGGGTTTCTCAATTAAAACAAAAACAGAAGATGGTGTAGGGTGACGTCGTGAAATAGCATGGGATCATGGGAGTTGCTATCTTCACCACCACTGCTATATGCTTCTGCTGGTTTGGATTCCTTCAGTGTCAGTCGTTCAGGAGGTTTTTAGCGGAAGCCAAATTCTCCACAGAGATCTCCTCTCCATAACAAATGGAACTGTGATTATAACCAGTAATTAGAATTACCGCCTCACGTTTGTATGCTTCCGTGACACAGACTAGTTTCAGATCACCTTCTATCCAGAGTCATATAAAATATTAGCCATTTGTGTGAAATTTTGTAATAATTGCTGTGCAAAGTTTTGGCTACTTTGACCACTTAAGTCTTATCAGTTCATCCTTGAGTGAACATTTGTGCAAAGTTTGAAGAACTCTACTCCCCCTTGAGGAGTTCGCGAAATGTCCTGTTCACAAGGCAAAAAGCATGCTTTGTGAGGTCACCGTGACCTTGACCTTTGACCACCAAAATGTAATTAGTTCATCCCTGGGTCCAAGTGAACATTTGTGCCAAAGTTGAAGAAGGCATTACTGAAATATCGTTTCCATGAGAATGGGATGGACGGACAACGTGAAAACAATATGCCTCTGTGCTGGCGACAGCCAGGGCCGGAGGCATATTGTTTTCAGCGTCTTTAAAAAGTGGCTTAAGGCTGTGTAAAAGTACATTTTGACGCTTCTGTCAGGCAACCACAATGTCGATGCAAGCGTAAAGGGGATATGACATTATTGTTGGAATCTCAAGCCATGGGTTCTGAAGAGAACAATGGAGAGGCCTACATGTCCCTCCATTAGCCTGAGCCAGAGTTGGTCTACCGTTTTGAACAACGGAACCACGACCCCCCCACACACCTAGGTGCGAGTCAGAGTTTGAATGTAAACTCAGCATCGGCATTGGCCGAGGCCAGGCACTCTCAGCAGGGATCCCCGGCGACGTCACTCAGGTGATAAAAACAGCACCGCGACCCTCCACCGTTGCCTATTCCCGTGCACCAGTTGCAGTAGAGAGCTACTCCAAGCTCTCTCTGCGACTTGGCTCCTGAAAGGGAGCAATCTGCAAACATTTGACCTTTTTCCACAACTTCTTAAAGCCCAGGGCACAGTCTTCAACTCGCAGGCCGAGCGCATAGACTGCTGTTGTTTCCTTTTTGTTTTTTTCATCTTTCAGATCCGATGTAGATCGCTGTGCAATCAGCTGATTTTATGTCCTGTTAGGACGAGCGCCGACTTTGTTAAGGACAAAACAAAGTAAACCATCTCTCATCTGTGATCTTCCTGCTGCCGCCAAGGAACTCATCACAGTCAACAGATCGGAGCAACTCACAGTAAGAGGCTGATGTCTGGGCAGAGACACAATTAGTGTAGCGTGTATTTGTAATTTGACTTATAAGTGCTGCAGATCCTGTTGTTTAGATCGTTCACTGTGATCAGCTTAATAAACCAAATATCACTAGTTAAAGGACCAATATCCGACCAGACGAACTCCGGTTCGCTGGCTCCGTCATTGTGTAGTGATATTGTGGTGATTATTAACTGTGGTGACGATCTCTTGTGGACTCTTTCCTCTCTTCACCTCTATTCTCCCTCTTTTCTCCCAATCACCTCATCTACATCTCTCTCACATTCAGGCCCTAGAGTGTGGTCGTGTCATACACGTAAAGCAAAGGGCCCTCCCTTTGTTCTTGTTGTTCACGCAATTCCCACTCTGCGGCCAGCTGCCATCTTGGCTCTAGTGACAACGTCACTCATGTCACGCTGCCGCCATCTTGGTTCCTACTGACACGTCACTCACGTGACTTCGCCACCATCTTCTCTCTCTCTCTCTCTCTCTCCCTCACACACACACACACGGTTGTTACATATGTGTTTTGCCTGTAATTATCCAGTTAGTAACCACTGTTTGTTTTAGTTATAGTTGAATTATAATCGGTTTAATATCAAGTAATGTTATTTTGAATAATTATTACTCTCATTAATAAATCCTGTTATAATTTAACCCGTCGTTGTCTGTGATTATTGTGACTATATTTGTGATAACAGCTGGATTCACAACAGTCAGTGCTCAAATTTATCCTTCAACCAACCTTCTGAGACTGTATTTTGAGCCATCAATTCGGTTATTGGTCCCTGGTGACAGGATGGTGCCCCGAGGTTACTACTTGTAGTAAACATCTATATATATCGGTGATTATCACTGATAATCATTAATATTATACGCCAATAACCAAATTGACCCTACCTGTGCACAACATTATTGATACCATGATTAAAACCATTGACCTTTCTAGGTTTGAGAATTGCTGGAAACATTTGGGATAATGTAAGCTCCCAATTAAAAAAAACATAGGACTGGGCATTTTTAGACATTTTAATGTAGAAAAGTTACATATTATAACTTTATGTTTTTAATAATCATATGAATGTAGTGCTTAACCTTATATAGCAAGGCCTATCATCCAACCCTATTGCACATATTCTAAGTATATATTCACAGCACGGTCTGTTAAATTTATATTCAAAATACGAACCACACATACATATGTTGCCTATCTGAAAGAAAGTACACTATCTGAATCAGGGTTAACTTTTTTAAAACTTTTTTATTTTGGCTAAATGATCCTCTAAGTCAGGACCCCCACTGTCAGTAAAAGATGCTTTGTGTATAACTGTAGGTTATATTTTTGTGTTCAGCACTATAAAATGAAATATCATGAGCATGAAAGTCCAATGGCTTATGTGCACAGTCACATAACACCATGATGCAAATGGAAGCAATCCATATAGACTGACTCAGAAAAACTTAAGTGATATTCAGTGAAAAAACAGAATGTATTCCCTCGACTATATGGATGGCTTTTCTCAGTTTTTCTCAGTCTGTTCCTTGTTCCTCATTAAATTGGACTCTATGGTTGTATTATGTCATTATGTCATTGTTCACATCATTAAGTGGCCATGAATTTGTTTTGTTTGGTTATCGCTAGAAAACAATGAAGCCCCAGGCTGGAGAGGTGAGATGATGCAGGCAGGAAGACTATGTGTGCGCATGAATGTGTGTGTGTTTGTGTGTGTGTTTGTGTGTGTGTTTGTGAAAAAGGTAGTTCAGGGACCAACAACTGCACCATACATTCACACCTCTAATTGAAGGTTGCATCACATCATCTAATTGGAGACATCATTATGAAAACCTAAGTGAGCACTTAACTTGTTAAAGAAATGTCATCTTAAGAAGGAACTTATTTTTCCCGCCATTGTTTCATGTAGGAACTTTGACTCATTTTGCTGATAATCCTTTTGTTCACAGTCACTTAATAACTATGTATTTCCCTCATTTTTCTTGAGCTAGGTACATCATCGAAAACACATCAGTCACGTTAATAAGTGATCATGCCGCCATTCCTAATACTACAGCGCTGACTGACTTCAGTTTAGTAGAAAAGTCTGTGGCTGCCTCAAACAGACATAGTTGATTATAAAACTAGGCCTGCATAAGGACTGTTTTAAAGGTTACTACCTTAGCAATCTGCAAAAGCTATAGGATCATGACAGTTTCTCTGGTTTTGTGTTGTTTCTGTAAGCTTTGAACCATGAAGTAAGGCATTTTATATCACAGCTTGGATGAAAATGGTGGCTAAGGGAAGTTGTAAAGGTTAAAGGCTAAAGGTTAATCATAGTATACTAACATAGCTAAAAATGACAACGCTAACATGCTGATGTTTAGCAGGTCAGTGTTTACCATGATCATGTTTGTGCTCAGGTAAATTATTAGCCAAAGACAGTTAGTTAGACTAAAATATGATCTGTTGGTGGTGCTAGAGGGAAAGTTGAGATTGGTAGCTATGAATTACTGCTAGTCCACAAAGTGGAGGTTGAAATATTCTACAGGATCAATGAAAACTTTGACTTATTGGTGGTGCAGTAGGAAAGGTCAGGGAATCACCAAAGTCAGTAAGACTGACCTTTAGGGAACCATGACTGTCCAGAATGTCAATGAAGTCCTTTTCACAGTGGTTGAGGTACTTCCTTCTGGACCAAAGCGGTGGACTGACTGACAGATGCTGCCATCCCTAGAGCCTTGCTGCTAGCGCTGCCAAAAACAACTGATCCTGGCAGTGACACTGCTGACTCAAAGTCTGCTCAGCTTGAAGATTCTGTGTCAAAGCTTAGCTTGCCCTCCAGGCTATGAGGCCAGTCACTTCTTTTTAATTTCCAGTGCTGAACTTTGCTGGGTGACATGCACTGACCAAGCAGTAGAAGTAGCTCATGCAGCTTATGGAACTATGAAAAATGCAGAAAACTATATGCATGTATATGTAGGACCAAGCCAAAGGTACAATAATGATGCTCGGAACTTTAGCTGTGCGCCACCTGTACACCCCAAAACTTTTATGGAGATTTACAATCCTGTACATTTTTTGGAAACAACATGGAAAAATGAGAAAGTGAACTGCCAGATGTGCTGTTTAAGTCAGTAAATAGAGAGTTAAGTCTTTCCATCACCTTACTGCTTTTATCCACCTAATCTTTTCAATTTTACGCTTGAATAAATATATCTATTTTTTAAGTGACAACTTAAAGTGGAAACTCTCTATAGTGAAGCTAATGAGCCTCCTGAAGTACACTAAATGTAATGTTCATAATGGAACATTTTCTGTTTACAGAACCACCAGTACCTGAACCACCTGCCCTCTGATTGGACTCAATTTTGTGATTGGCTTGTCATCGTCCAATCATTCAGGTGTAAAGACAGGGTCAAAATTCACACTTGTAACTTCAGTGGCACACACAGTGTGGGAACTTTGAGTACTGAGTTTTACAGTGTTGCCAACTTAGTGACTTTGTTGCTAGATTTAGCAACTTTTCAGACTTCTCTAGTGGGTTACTTTTTTCAAAAAAGCATCTCTGAGAGAGATTAGCTGAGAGGCTAAGCAATTGAATGAGCTGTGCAGGCTGTGTGAGAAAAAAATAAGAAAGGTATGATGTTGCTTCTACTTTTCTCTGAGTGATCATTTTACAAGTAAATATAGACAAAGTCATAACAAAGTTGTCTTTAACTTGTGTGTATGATGAGTTTGTCAGACAATGTTGTGGTTTTAAAATCAGGATTTGGAAATGGCTCTTAAGTGACAGACGGCTATTTTGAAATATTGTATATGTGAGCACAGAGAGAAAGAGAGAAGCAAACAGATAAAGGGCTGAAATCGACCGACAGAAAGCTGAATACAATGCAATGAGGTATTCAATTCGGTAATTAGTGCATGAGCTCATCCAGTGACTTTTCAAGCAGGCTTTAACTTCTTTTCCACTGAAAGTAGTTGGCAACAGTGGTTTTACAGTCAGTTTAATTAAAGATAAGAAAGATAAGAAATACTTTATTTAATTGCTATAGGGAAATTCACAATTGGCCAGTAGCTTATTCATTTATTTAGTTAAGTTAAGATTAAGTCTGTCATTATCCACTGCCTTTGTCTGAGGTGTTAAACAGTCTGATGGCAGTGGGAACAAAGGATTTCCTGAACCGTTCAGTCCTTCAGCACAGCGAGATGAGATGTTGGTTGCTGCTGTAGCTGCTTCTCTGGCCTGCAAGGATGTTGTGGAGAGGATGGTTGGTGTTGTCCAAGATGGCTGCATCTTACGGTGCATGCGTCTCTTCACAATTGTCCTATGTGAGTCCAGACTCCTGCCAGGCACAGACCCAGCCTTTTTAACCAGCTGGTCCAGTCTCTTTGTGTTTTTATGTGACATGCTGGTGCCCCAGCAGACCGCAGCATAGTTAGACCCCTGACTGATAAAATGTGCAACATTTCACTGCAAAGGTCAACGGACCTGAGCTTCCTGAGGAAAAAGAGGTGGCTCTGCCCCTTCCTGTTCAGGGACCAGTCCAGTTTACTGTCCAGGTTCACACCTAGGTATTTATAAGTGTGCACTGGCTCAATGGCCTTTCCTTGAATATTGACCGGCTGAAGTGTGGGCCTAGACCTGCGAAAGTCAGTGACCATCTCCTTGGTCTTGGAGGTGTTCAGACAGAGGCAGTTCTTGTCACTCCATTCACTGAAGGCCATCATCAAATATCTGTTCTCTCCTTGCTACCCATTCCTGATACACACCACAATAACTATGTCATCCGAGTATTTCTGTATATGGCAAGACTCAGAGTTGTATTTAAAGTCAACTGTATACAGGGTGAACAGGAACGGAGCCACAACAGTCCCCTGTGGAGCCCCAGTGCTGCTCACCACTGTCCCTGAGACACAGTTACCCAGGCTGACGTACTGTGGTCATCTCGTGAGGTAATCCACAATCCAGGACGTGAAGGAGGGTTCCACAACCATCCCTTCTAGCTTGTCTTTGAGAATGGGTGGTCTGATGGTGTTAAGTGCACTTGAAAAATCAAATCATCACCTCCAATATGTTCCTTGTAAGCAAACTATAGGGATTCTAGTGCGTTTTCAACCTGTGGCCTCATAAGGTGGAGAAGCAGATGCTCCAGGGTCTACTAAAGTTGATGTAATTGTATTGATGGTGGCGGCAAAGTCATTAGGATACACCATTAACTTTTGTACAAAATTTTGTGCCCATCCATCAAGTATATGTTGACATATTTCAGCAGTGCTGGTGGCTGCAAATGCAAAGTCAGAGTATCAGCAAAGTCACTGGGATTCATCTTCTAAATGGTCAAGTTAGGCCACTAGCCTGAGAATCAAAGGTTAAATCAACATATGGAACTGTATGTATCATCCTGAAAAAAAGTTAAGAGCATCTCACACAAACACACACACACACACACATACACACACACACACACACACACACACACACACACTGCGTCATTAGTCATCTTTGCTTGTTCATCTGTTGTATTATGAGTTTTCCATTTCTGATTGGGCAACAATTATTGCAAAACAACAGAGGTTGACAAATATTAAGATCCTGCACATCATCACATGTGACCAAGAACAGACATCGCTGCTGATGCATTGATGATCTCCAAGATTTATTAGGTATGATAAAAATTTCATGAATAACTACAAAATTTGTATCCCCATGTTATTCTAAGATTGTTTATACTGTACATGGTTTATGACTGAAATATGCAATTTTCTCTACACTGCTAATGATATGAATAATGATATGTATTTAATTGTAGAAACCCATAAACATGGAACCAGAAGTTACTGTCAACAGGACTGATGTCGTGGCTGACATACATCCCTGCTATGAAATGGATAACTTCACTTACGTACTGACAAGCACCCCTTCTGTTGTATGTGTATTACTATATATTTTCCTAGTCTTACTGTCTGTTATTACAATATGTGGCAATCTTCTTGTAATAATCTCCATCATTTACTTCACACAGCTCCACACTCCTACAAACTACCTGATTCTCTCTCTGGCTGTGGCTGACCTGCTTGTTGGGGTTGTAGTTTTTCCTTTCAGCATGGCGTTCTCTCTCAGCTCATGTCTGTATTATGAAGGTTTATTTTGCAAAGTACGAGGCAGTTGTGATATATCGCTGAGCACCTGTTCTATTCTGAACTTGTGCTGTATTTCCATTGACAGATATTATGCAGTGTGTCAGCCTCTGACATACAAAACTAAAATAAACCCTCGTGTTGTTGTGATCATGATCCTGGTGAGCTGGGGTGTTTCTGCTCTCATTGGAATTGGTGTCATAATTGCTGGGTTGAACAATCAAAAATGTGAGGAAAGGTGTTTAGTTGATGTTCTACTTGCAAACATTTTGGGACCTATTTTATCATTTTACCTCCCAGTGATAATAATGCTTTGTATCTACCTAAAGATTTTCCTTGTGGCACAGAGACAGGCACGCAGCATCCAGACCACGACCAGTCAGAGCACAAAGTCTGGAGCAGCTGTCAGTAAGATGGAGAGAAAGGCCACAAAAACCCTGGCTACTGTTCTGGGAGTTTTTCTTTTATGTTGGACTCCTTTCTTTTTGTGCATCACCTTTCTGCCTTTTTCTAATAATTCAGTACCAGTTCCTGTGATTGAGACGCTTAACTGGCTTACGTTATCAAATTCAATGCTGAATCCATTTATCTATGCTTTCTTTTACAGCTGGTTCAGAGCAGCTTTCAGAATAATCATTTCTGGGAAAATATTCCAAGGTGATTTTGCTAACTCCATGTTGCACTGACTTGCTGTTTGTGGTGCAGGAAATAGACCAATGAAAATGTACTGTGAAACATTAAAAGCGACTATATTTACGAAGAAACTGCCACAGTTTACTGGAGTGTCACAGTTTACTGAAGTGTCACCTTTTGGTAAAATAAATATAAGCTACATGTGTAAAATACTGGACTAACTAATTTTAGCAAATCCTGTTAATGTATTGTAAACCAAATTTAAGGCTCTAACCTCACAGGCAGGACATATTACAGACTCATATCACTGCCTGGCTCACCAGAAATAATCCCATGCCTCCCAATTAGCAACTCTGTACTTGACATACGCCAGACTTCATGGAGAAATAAATTCAAAGTCATCTTAAATTATTCAGATCTGTCCCATATGTACATTGACAGAGTCACAGTCAATGTTAATATACGTAAGTCCTTATGTCCATCATATGAAGTGAGGAAAAATGGTCTTTGTATGACATAATTATAAAACGATTCTTTGATGAACAGCATGTATTTCTTTTAGGTAGACTAATGAAAAAGCATATATTGTTTCTCATGTGCTCTGTCAATAAAATCACTTGATACAATGAAGTGTTTCAGTGACAAAATACAAAATTAAAGCCTCTCACCATCCCAAAATTGAAGAAAAGATAAAGACAGAAACTAGAAAGGGCACTCAGAGAGCGCAGCACTCCGCTAAGGCCAGTGTCAAACAATATACACCAGACTGAAGAGAAAAAACTTAAAATTCAGAGTAAATGATTCAGATCTGCCCCAAAATTTATTGGGTTTTTCCCTGGCCATGTCCTCTCCCTCCACTAAGTTCAGTGCAAATCAGTTCTGTACTTTTTGTATAATCCTGCTGACAAATGAACAAACAGACAAGGGTAAATACATATAACCTCTTTGGCGGAGGTAATAAAGTAAGAATTTGTTCACAAGTCCAAACTCTTGAGTCTGAGTCAAGTCTCAGGACTTTTGAGGTTTAGTCTCAAGTCAAGTCTTAAGTTACTGTGTATTTGACTTGAGTCCATGTAAAGTCACAAGTATAGACAAACACTAAGTGCTTAAGTTACTAACAATAACCTCAAACAAGCTCTTCCAGCAGCTGCTGATCAGACTAGTACTTAAGCTAGTACTTAATGCAAGCGGCAGACCTGCACAATGTTAAAAAAGGAATTTTGGACCATTCTTCCTATAGAATTGCCTCATTTCTGAAATATTGTGATGATGTTTGGACAAAAGGAAGAATTGTGCTGCTGGCATTGCCAAAAGCTTTTGATACAATTGACCATTGTCTGCTTTTTAAGACACTTTGTAACACTGGGTTTGACTCTGTTGTCTATAGATGGTTTCAGAATTACCTGTGTGTTGAAGCTGGAAACATCCCATCAGATATTTTTTTTTCAGTAACAAAAGCTGTTCCACACAGATTAGTTCTGGGCCCAGTATTATTTACAACCTATAGGCCCATTCATAATCTTTCTCTTACCAAATGTGATGTCCATCTTTAAGTGAATGACACAATTCATTCTACTGACTCTGCACATTATTATTGCTATTGAGAATTTATAATTCTGTTTTAGTGCTATTCAAGATGTACTTACCAACTTAAAGCTAGTACTTAATGCAAGCTGCATCAAGTTCATGCTTATCTCTACAGCAAGAGATATTTATTTTAACAGTGTACTAGATTTTATTTATCCACACTAAATGGTAGCAATATTGACAGAGTCACAGAGTATAAATATCTAGGTATTTGGCTAAATGAGTCATTTACACTTAAACATCGTATTAAAACTTTTCATCACCAAACTGCAGAAAATTGGTTTTGTACAGAAACAGATCCAGATTCCATTTGCACTGTAGGAAAAGTGTAGTTGAGACAGTCTTTCTATCAGTTCTAGATCATGGTGACATTATCTACACATGCTGCTGCTTCCACTCCCAAACCCCCAGACTCAGTTTATTATTCTGCCCTACTGTTGAGACAGCACCATTGCACCATTATTTGCTAGATTTCATAAACATTTGCACAGTGAGGAAATGTGTCTTCCCTCCCTGTACTGTCAGGTCTCATTTTACATATGAAAACAGATCCATTTCAAACAATGTAACCGTCGCTGCTCACATACTTCCATACATCCTTTATGCTGGCATGGATGTTACGCAATACATCCACTAGAGGGCAGCGAGGAGTCAAAAGCCTCTGTTAACAACAAACATGGTGACATAGGGGAGGTCGTAATAATGTACCTCTTAACAAAAGAGGCTAAATCGGAGGCAGTGTTGTAGACGATGGTGGTCTGTGAGTTCCAAAAAAGTTCCACTGTATTTCAAAATTTCTTCATTGTGGGTTGTGTCTCGCTTTAACTATTGGCTACATCGCCCCCATGATTTCTGGTGGTATTGCTCCATTTCACCAGTATCGGTAAACTTTTAAGAAAACCTGTGCAAATACAGACAGCATTAACACAGACACACAGAGTACAGATAGCAGGCTCTGTCCATAACTGTATCCAATATTGAACTTAATGGGTCTACAGCCCGCTCCGATGCACAAACACAAACATACACACATATAAGTGAAAATAAGTAAGCCATGATTTCACAGATTTACAGAAACCAGGTTACAACAATGCATATAAACACTTCCTCTGATTGTTCACTTGACCAGGTTTCTATGAGTAACCTAGTTACTAAAGTTAATGTAATCATATTGATGATGGTGCCAAAGTCATTAGGATACACCATTAATTTTTGTACAAAATGTTGTGCCCATCAATCAAGTATATGTTGACATATTTTAGCAGTGCTGGTGGCTGCACATGAAAAGTCAGGGTATCAGCAGAGTCACTGGAATTAATCTGTAGAAAATGTAACAGGAATTCATTCAGTGATTGTTGAGATTATTTCAGTGTGGACCAAAGTGGTTTACCAACTGACCAACTCAGACCGACATGACAAAATGCCAAGTGTAGTTCTGTGGAAAAGTTAGTCATTTTGTGAACATTTTTTAAAGGTTTTAAAACTTGGCAACTCTGGCAGTCTTAATGGATAACTGCTTGGAACTTAATGCTAAAATGAACCGGGACTTAGCTGTACCTCAACCCATGAAAATACTTTTCTTTCATTGATTTCACAATGTATAGCATATGGTGAGGTCAGAGAATGGTCTATATATTCTAGCAATGACATGTGATAGCTATAACTTGTCTGTGCAGGTGTTGGTGGGTAGAAGCTCAGTTGTGGACCAGAGACTAAGTCTGAGCCTCCACTCCAACACTGGTCTTTCAACTCAAGTACACAACTGTTGTTCCCAGTAAGCTCAAATACTCACTGGAGACAGACAGAGTGCAGTGCAATGGAGTTAATTCTTAACACAAGAAATAAACCCGAGCTGGCCCCGGAGCCTAACCGAATTCACAGTACCTAAACCTCATTTTTTTATACAATTCTTTTGGGTGGAAGATCTACCCTATTTTAAAAGCAACCTCTCTTTCCTTTGGTAATAATGGTGTCTTCACCTGTCCTCTCAGGCCTGCCAAGGCTGGTAGGCCCTTTTTACCAGGGTGCTCTCACGACACAGCCACATGGTGTGCCTGTTTCCCAGCTCTGGTGAGAGCTGGTGAGAACTGTGCTCTCCCTCCTTTCTTACACCCTTATCTCCTGAGGTCCTCAGACTCTGTTTTTTCAAACTTTATTCAGATCCAGGTGCACATTTCTCAGACCCAGTTACATGCTATCACAAACTTCTAATCATATAATCTTATCGTGAACAAAGTTGATTCAGCATAAGATATATTTTATAGTACAGAATACATTTTAATCAAATTATTATTATTACCACAACACAGGTTCATCTTTTGCAGCACCAGCACCATGTCAGCCATTGCTATTGCAACATAGGCCTTTTTCCAATACAGGCACTAGCTTTCCCTAATCCCTAATCAGACAACTGTGTTTCCCTAATGGCTGCTCTTGAGAGGGATAAATCAGAAAGAGAAAACTTTACCAAAATGGTCAAGTTAGGCCACTAGTCTGAGAATCAAAGGTAAAATCAACATATGGAACCGTATTAAGCCATGCTGAAAAAAAGTTAAAAGCAACACACAAACACACACAGCATCATTAGTCATCTTTGCTTGTTCATTTGTTGTATTATGAGTTTCCCATTTCTGATTGGGCAACAATAATTACAATACAACAGAGGTTGATAAATATTAAGATCCTGCACAGCATCACATGTGACCAAGAACAGACATCGCTGCTGATGCATTGATGATCTCCAAGATTTATTAGGTATGATAAAAATTTCATGAATAACGTTTTTATCCCCATGTTATTCTAAGATTGTTTATACTGTACATGGATTATGACTGAAATATGCAATTTTCTCTACACTGCTAATGATATGAATAATGATATGTATTTAATTGTAGAAACCCATAAACATGGAACCAGAAGTTACTGTCAACAGGACTGATGTCGTGGCTGACATACATCCCTGCTATGAAATGGATAACTTCACTTACGTACTGACAAGCACCCCTTCTGTTGTATGTGTATTACTATATATTTTCCTAGTCTTACTGTCTGTTATTACAATATGTGGCAATCTTCTTGTAATAATCTCCATCATTTACTTCACACAGCTCCACACTCCTACAAACTACCTGATTCTCTCTCTGGCTGTGGCTGACCTGCTTGTTGGGGTTGTAGTTTTTCCTTTCAGCATGGCGTTCTCTCTCAGCTCATGTCTGTATTATGAAGGTTTATTTTGCAAAGTACGAGGCAGTTGTGATATATCGCTGAGCACCTGTTCTATTCTGAACTTGTGCTGTATTTCCATTGACAGATATTATGCAGTGTGTCAGCCTCTGACATACAAAACTAAAATAAACCCTCGTGTTGTTGTGATCATGATCCTGGTGAGCTGGGGTGTTTCTGCTCTCATTGGAATTGGTGTCATAATTGCTGGGTTGAACAATCAAAAATGTGAGGAAAGGTGTTTAGTTGATGTTCTACTTGCAAACATTTTGGGACCTATTTTATCATTTTACCTCCCAGTGATAATAATGCTTTGTATCTACCTAAAGATTTTCCTTGTGGCACAGAGACAGGCACGCAGCATCCAGACCACGACCAGTCAGAGCACAAAGTCTGGAGCAGCTGTCAGTAAGATGGAGAGAAAGGCCACAAAAACCCTGGCTACTGTTCTGGGAGTTTTTCTTTTATGTTGGACTCCTTTCTTTTTGTGCATCACCTTTCTGCCTTTTTCTAATAATTCAGTACCAGTTCCTGTGATTGAGACATTTACCTGGCTTGCACTATCAAATTCAATGCTGAATCCATTTATCTATGCTTTCTTTTACAGGTGGTTCAGAGCAGCTTTCAGAATGATCATTTCCGGGAAAATATTCCAAGGTGATTTTGCTAACTCCATGTTGCACTGACTTGCTGTTTGTGGTGCAGGAAATAGACCAATGAAAATGTACTGTGAAATGGTGACACATTAAAAGCGACTATATTTACGAAGAAACAGCCACAGTTTACTTTTTGTACAGAAACAGATCCAGCTTCCATTTGCATTGTAATTGAGACAGTCTTTCAATCAGTTCTAGATTATGGTGACATTATATACACATGCTGCTGCATCCATTATTCTGCCCTCAGATTAATTACTGGAGATCTCTATGACGCCCGTGAATTCTGTATAACAAGGCTAGTTGGTCCTCTCTGTCATGATAAACACTTGTACCTTTTCATCCATATAGCCCTTATTGCCACACTATATAACATCTATGCTGGACTGAACCACAGAACCCTACAAAACTTGCTGCACTAACTGTCCTACACACGTGGACAAAATTGTTGGTACCCTTCCGTTAAAGAAAGAAAAACCCACAATGGTCACTGAAATAACTTGAAACTGACAAAAAGAATAATAAATAAAATTTTACTGAAAATTAACTAATGAAAATCATTGCTTTTGAATTGTGGTTCAACAGAATCATTTTAAAAAACAAACTAATGAAACTGGCCTGGACAAAAATGATGGTACCCCTAGGAAAGATTGAAAATAATTTGACCATACTAAGGTGTGTCCTGTAATTAGCATCCCAGGTGTCTTCAACCTTGTAATCAGTCAGTCTGCCTATTTAAAGGGTGGAAAGTAGTCACTGTGCTGTTTGGTATCATGGTGTGTACCACACTGAACATGGACCACAGAAAGCCAAGGAGAGAGTTGTCTCGGACGATTAGAAAGAAAATTATAGACAAACATGTTAAAGGTGAAGGCTATAAGACCATCTCCAAGCAGCTTGATGTTCCTGTGACTACAGTTGCACACATTATTCAGAAGTTTAAGGTCCACGGGATTGTAGCCAACCTCCCTGGATGTGACCGCAAGAGGAAAATTGATGACAAATTGAAGAGACGGATAACACGAATGGTAACCAAAGAGCCCAGAACAACTTCCAAAGAGATTAGAGGTGAACTCCAAGGTCAAGGTACATCAGTGTCAGATCGCACCATCCTTCGCTGTTTGAGCCAAAGTGGACTTCACGGAAGACGACCAAGGACGACACCACTGTTGAAAGCAAATCATAAAAAAAAGAGACTGGAATTTGCCAAAATGCATATTGACAAGTCACAAAGCTTCTGGGAGAGTGTCCTTTGGACAGATGAGGCAAAAATTGAGCTTTTTGGCAAGTCATATCAGCTCTATGTTCACAGACGCAAAAATGAAGCATACAAAGAAAAGAACACTGTACCTACTGTGAAACATGGAGGAGGCTCGGTTATGTTCTGGGGCTGCTTTGCTGCTTCTGGCACAGGGTGTCTTGAATCTGTGCAGGGTACAATGAAATCTCAAGACTATCAAGGCATTCTGGAGCATTCTGGGTTTTCCTTTCTTTAATGGAAGGGCACCAACAATTTTTTTCCACGTGTATGTTTCAAGTCCTGCATAATTACTCTGAACTTGGAAAATCTGCTTTTATTTTTGTGCATCAAACACACAAAATTATCTACAACACACTCTTAAGAGCGTCATGCTCACTTCCCTGAGACAATTCAAGATGATGATCTCAAACCTCTTCACCTTAGTGTGCCTTCTCAGATGTGCATGCTACCCAAGCCATGGGCACTAATGCGCTCCCATACCATCACGGATGCTGGCTTTTGAACTGTGTGCTGATAACATGCTGGATGGTCTCTCTCCTCTCTAGCCTGAAGAACTAAATGATTTTTTATTATGAACCGTAGATGCTAAAATTCCCAGATTCTTTGCAATTTTACATTTAGGAACATTATTCTTCAATTGTACTGGCTTGTACTGTACTGTACAAGTATTACATTATTTGCCCACGTAGTCTTTTAGAGAGTGGTGAACCTCTCGCCATCTTCACTGCACAGAGACTCTGCCTTGCTGGGAGCCTCTTTTTATACCCAATCATCTACTGACCCGTTGCCAATTAACCTAATTAGTTGTGAGATATTCAACCAGGTGGGGGTTTTTTTTAGCATTACACAACTTTTCCAGTCTTATGTTGCCCCTCTCCCAACTTTTCTGAAATGTGTTGCTGGCATCAAATTCAAATTGAGCAGATATTTTTCATAAAACAATTCAATTTCAGCATTTCAACATTTGATATGTTGTCTTTGTCTTTTAAACAGGGATTTACATGATTTGCACATCATCACATTCTGTTTTTATTTACATTTTACACTTGCAACTTTTTTGGAAACAGGGTTATAGATTTACTTCCATGATTAGGGTCATTGTCTAGCTGCATCCCCTCAACGACCACTGAGTGTTAGGGTGCTGCTCTGCCTTCCTCTCACTCCTTGGTGTTTCCACTATTTTCTCCTACCTGGTGTTTCCTTTTTGTCTGTCTATGTGTGTGTCTGTTGAGATGCTGGTTGGGGCTTCCCAGTTCCTGGTTCTGCCACTTCTCATATGGACCTGTGCCTGATCACCTGGTTCCTAACTGACTCTTGTTAGCCTGTACGTCAGGTTCATCTCTGCCTGCACTTGTGCACATGTTCCTAACCCAGCACTCTGCCATTGTCTACAAGCCAGTTCATCTTGGAGTCAAAGTGAATGTCTGAATTAAATCTGAGGAAAACTCCCTCAAAGCATTACTAAGATGTCTGGTTCATGAGAATTAGATATACAGACAATGCCAAAAGACATAATGCCTCTGGTCCTGGGGGTCCAAGTGCGGAGTAAACTAGTTTTGATTTCTCTGTTGCTTTAGTTTTCTATCTAGCAGTCCGCCATTTTATTTACCTCCTTTAGAAAGTGTAGTCCTTAGTCAAATTACAGAAAACTCAACTTTTTGGTTTAATGCAACTTACATTTTCGGATGATTTTACTTGTTACTTGATATGTGTTGTCTGTGTGTGTTTGATGCTGTGTCTTACACGAAATTATATACTTTCAAGTTTTAACACTTTTGACTTTTTAAGGCTTTTGGTATTGTGTCCCTGGAAAAAGATCATAGTATATATGCCTAGACGATGAATTAGTAATTAACAATTAAAAAGCATTTAAAAAGTTAATCTCATCTACAGTACAGCATGTTGCTCTAGCTCTGATGTCATCAAGATAAAAGTGCCGTACCTGATTGGACAATGTAAGACCGTATAGATGAAAATCAAGGTTGTGCCCAGTTGCACAGTTAAGAAGATCTGTCTTCGGTGTTTGAAATGTGTGATGTAAACTTAAAATCTTTCTTCTAGAGAAGTGTCAGTGTAGTTTTGGATTTAATGTGTGTTAAAGTATAACATTTTCAATATCATTATTAATGATTTCAAAACTGATTTACAGGAGCCCCAAAACATGGCACTAGAGGTCACTGTCAACCGCACTGATGACATACATTTGTGTTATGAAATAGACAAGGTCCCTTACATACAATTAATTAGCGTTATCCTCTGGGGCACCAGCCTTAACAACAAAAGATAGCCAATATTGTGGAGTTTCAAACTGATTACTGTTGATTTGGTACTTTAATTAATAATTAACTTAATAATTTCAACCAAAATTACCACATCAAAAGTAGGTAAGGTTGAAGGATGGAAGTTCTACTAAGAAGAGGTTGGTAAAGATCCTTCTTTGTGAAGGACACCAGCAGATATATTTAAAAACATTTATTTACAGACTTGTAAACTTTACTTGTAAACAAGAACATTCAATGTCTAATCTACAGATGTGTATATGTGTATGTGGCTGTGTCTGTGGGTGTGGGGACACAAACAAAGGTAAGATGGCTGAATCAAAATGGTTGCTGTGACCACATGACCTAAATAAGACTGCCACAAGATGGCGGTAAACAAAGAAAGTACACAAGATAGCAGACCTAAAGATGGCTGCTGAGACCACATGGCATGTGGGGGAGGAAGAGTGTTAGTTTCTTTGTTCAGAGCCAGGTCAAGTAGTCTAAAGGATGCCAGGTTAGAAGAGGGTTCAAGGTTCTGGGTGTGCTACAAGTATGTATGTGAACATACAAGTAGCAGTTAACAGCGTGGCTAACCTATAACTTAAACAGATACAAGAACAACAAAGCTTAGATAAAACAAATAATTCATTAAATTTGTGTTAGGTAGACTCCTGAAAAAGCATATATTGTTCCTAACGTGCTCTGTAAATAAATAATTCACTTAGTTAATAATACAATAAAATGTTACTTTCAATGAAAAAACATTAAATTAAAGCCCCTCTCCCCATCCCAAAATAGACAAGCTAGCCTTGTTTAGTCCCACAGTGGGGAAATTCAGTGTTACAGCAGCTGATGCCACCACAGAGTCATAAAAGGTCTTCAGGAGTACCCCCTGCAGTCCAAAAGACTCTCTACAAAAGAGTCTCCATAGCAGGTACAGCTTGCTCTGTCCTTTTTTGTAGAAAGTTTGTGTGTTGTCAGTCCAGTCCAGTTTGTTGTTCAGGTTAACACCCAGGTACTTATAAGAGTCCACAATGTCAATGTGCATACCCTGGATGTTCACTGGTGTGGTTTGAGAGTTTTTGTGCCTGCAAAAATCCACCACCAGTTCCTTGGTTTTCCCTGTGCTGATCTGGAGGTGGTTCTGCTGGCACGAGTCCACAAAGTCCTGGGTCAGTTCTCTGTACTCCCTCTTGTCCCCATCAGCAATGACGCCAACAATTGCAGAGTCATCAGATAACTTTTGCAGGTGGCAGCTGGTGGAATTGTAGGAGAAGTCTGCAGTGTAGAGGGTGAGGAGGAACCGAACCAGAACCGTTCCTTGCGGGGCTCCCATACTGCAGACGACCCTGTTAGACACACAGTCCTGGATCCTCACATACTGTGGTCAGTTGGTAGTCGAGTGTTGGGATCTCAAGCCATGGGTTCTGAGAAGAACAATGGAGAGGCCTACACGCCTCTCCAGAAGCCTGAGTCTCGAACCATGCCTCGTGGTAAGAACAAAAGAGGGGACTACATTTCCCTCCAGGCTACGGGGCCAAAACCACCCCCACAATTCACACCTATGTGTAAATTGGAGTTTGAAAGAAAACTCAGCAAAGGCATTGGCCGAGGCCAGGCATTCTCAGCAGGGATCCCGGGTGACGTCACTCAGGTAATAAAAGCGGCGCTGTGACCCTCCTCCTGCGCTTAATTCCCGTGCACCAGTTACAGTAGAGAGCTACTCCAGCTCTCTCCGCGACTCGGCTGCTGAAAGGGAGCAATCTGCAACAATTGACCTTTTTCCAGAACTTCTTCAAGCCCAGGTCACAGTCTTCAACTCGCAGGCCGAGCGCACAGACTTCCTTGTTTGTTTTTCATATCTTTTCGGATCCGACGTAGATCGCTGTGCAATCAGCTGATTTCACGTTCCGTGAGGACGAGCGCCGACTTTGTTAAGGACAAACAAAGTTCACCGTCCCTCATCTGTGATCTTCCTGCTGCCGCAGAGGAACTCATCACAGTCATCGCCAGAAGAGCGAGACACGACCCGCCGAGCTCCCAGCCAAGGACCAAGCTGTGGAGACCCAGAGTGGACTTTCTTTTCTAACTTCGAAGGATCGGAGCAACTCACAGTAAGAGGCTGATGTCTGGGCAGAGACACAATTAGTGTAGCATGTTTCATTTTGCTATTGACTTATAAGTTCTGCATATCTTGTTGTTTTAGATCGTTCACTGTGATCAGCTTAATAAGCCAAATATCACTAGTTAAAGGACCAATATCCGACCAGACGAACTCCGGTTCTCTGGCTCCGTTATTGTGTAGTGATATTGTAGTGATTATTAACTGTGGTGACGATCTCTTGTGGACTCTTTCCTCTCTTCACCTCTATTCTCCCTCTTTCCTCCCAATCACGCACCTCATCTACATCTCTCTCTCATTCAGGCCCTAGAGTGTGGTCGTGACATACACATAAAGCTCAAGGCCCCTCCCCTTGTTCTCGTTGTTCACGCCCTTCACACTCTGTGGCCAGCTGCCATCTTGGCTCTAGCGAGTACCTCACTCTGCCATCTTGGTTCCTACTGACACGTCACTCACGTGACCTCGTCACCATCCTCTCTCTCTCTCTCTCTCAGTCACTCACTCACTCACTCACACACTCACACACACACACACACACGGTTGTACATATGTGTTTTGCCTTTGATCATCTAGTTAGTAACCAATGTTTGTTTTAGTTATAGTTGAATTATAATCGGTTTAATATTAAGTAATGTTATGTTGAATAATTATTACTCTTATTAATAAATCCTGTTATAATTTAACTCGTCGTTGTCTGTGATTATTGTGACTATATTTGTGATAACAGCTGGATTCACAACAGTCAGTGCTCGAATTTACCCTTCAATTAACCTTCTGAGACTGTTTTCTGAGCCATCAATTTGGTCATTGGTCCCTGGTGACAGGGTGGTGCCCTGAGGTTACTACTTGTAGTAAACATCTATATATGTATTGGTGATTATCACTGATAATCATTAATATTATAAGCCAATAACCAAATTGCTCCTACCTGTGCCCCAACACGAGGATACATGTGGTGAGGTGGTGGCCCACTGGAGAAATCAAAGAACATGATTGGGATGGGGCAATCCACAGGGGGCCCAGATGGTGGTGCTGCAGCAGGGAAGACAGGATGGGGGGAGGGGCGGATTACTGATCAAATTTATTGAAGAAGTGATTCAGGTCATTTGCCCACTTCCTGTTCCCCACAGGCTGGGAGTTGGGTCCCTTGTAGCCTGAGATGGTTTTAAGGCCCCTCCAGGCTCTGCTGACGTTGTTCAGCTGCAGCTCGTTTTCCATCCTCCACCTGTAGCTGTTCCTCCTTGTTTCCTGACCTGAAGGCTCTCTTTTTCTTCTTGAGGAGAACCTCGATGTCCGGAGTAATCCAGGGTTTGTTGTTGGAGAAGTACCGTACAGCAGTGGTACTCAACCTTGTCCTAATCAGGAGCCACATTGATGAAAAAATATTTTTGCAAAAGCCACAATCCAAAAACGCTCCTTTCCTCCCTGAAACCATCATGCATTTGAGAATATGGATAATAGTAATATGTTACGAAAGAATGAAAAGCATAATGTACAGTGCAGTACAGTACAGTAATATTTTCACTGCAACCACAAAACACACATTGCTGATCATCACTGCCCATAACAACAGATAACAGACAGCATGTTGACTGATCATCACTGCCCATAACAACAGATAACAGACAGCATGTTTACTGATCATCACTGCCCATAACAGCAGGTACAGTAACAGACAGCATGTTTACTGATAATCACAGTCCATATAACAGCAGATTATAGACAGCAGGGGTTGTCAGAAGAGTAATGTTGTACTTACTTCACACTCAATGTGATTTCTGACACTCCTTCTGCCGCACAAGTGATTTGAAGTCGGGCTCTGCGCTGGAAACGGCGATCCGAAGGGCCTCTGTTGTGTGCTGCAGACTCAATCTGTTTCGGTTGCGACATTTTATTTTTGAGAGCGCAGAGAATGCTGCTTTACACCGGTATGTGGACGGAAACATTGAGATGATGCGTCTTGCCAGTCTGGAGATATTTGGTAGATGCCCCACCAGTTTCCAAAAGTCCACGACATCTGTAATCCGAAACTGACGCTGAAGTTCATCTGAGCTCTTTAACTCCACGAACTCCATTTGAAGCTGCACAAGTCCGAGCTGGTCGCTTATTTGCTTCATTTCATTGACCTCAATCAGGAATGGGTTTTTCACAAGTAGAAAAATATTGCTATGGTCCTTGAAGTCATGGAATCTTGATGTGTAGTTTTGCTTGAGCTCAGTTAGCACGTCACAGAATTGTGATTGACAGAGCAGGAGAGCGTCAGGAGCATCCAGTTTGTCAGAAAATACTCTGACAGCCGTGTAGAGCTCATACACGGTCTTGTTTCTTCCCTGCATCTTGAGATTAAGTTCGTTCAAGTGCTGCGTAATGTCACACAGCAACGCAACAGACAGCACCCACTGTTTATCATCCAAAAAGGAAAATCGGGAAGTCTCCCCTTGACCGACAATGAAGGATTTCAGGGGTTCAAGCAGGTCCATGAAATGTGCAAACATACGTCCTTTAGACAGCCATCTCATCTCGGTGTGTAACACCAAATCTCCATAGTGAGTGTCAAACTCCTCACACAGCAGTTTAAAATTTAAGTGGTTTCTTGCACGGGCCCTGATATAATTAACCACTTCGATTACATTTGCCATCACTTCATTCAGACATTTGAACTTAGCAAACAAGGCTTGTTGATGCACAATACAATGGTATGAGAAAAAACCCTCAGCAGCAACCCCGCCATTTTTCAGCGTTTCTTTCAGCAAAGCCACGGCTCCGTGCCTCTTACCAAGCATCGCCGGTGCGCCATCTGTTGTGAATGCTGTGATTTTTTCTGGTCCAATGTTAAACTTTTCTAATGTTTCCAGCACAGCGTTTTTTATTTCAATGCCCGTTGTTCCATTTTCCAGTGAAACCATGTCAAGCAGTTCTTCTGTAATGTCAAACTTACTGTTGATCGCTCGGATAAAGATGAGTAATTGGGGCGTGTCATTGATATCAAAGCTTTCGTCCATTGCAAGGCTGACAAACTCAGCGGATGACAGTTTGTCCTTTAGAGTATGTGCAATGTTCTCTGAAATGTCTGATGCCCTCCTAGCTACAGTAGAATCCGACAGTATAATTTTTTTTGCCTCTCGTTCCAGGTCTTTTTTCTCAGGAAACAACGTTGAACAAGCCAGCAGTATGCAATCCTTCACCATTTCTCCATCAGTATATGGCTTCATCTTTTTCATCAGTTCATGTGTAATTTTGTAGGATGCCTCTGTCGCTCTTTCACTCGTATTAGTGTGGAACACGTTTTTTTGAGCAGTTCGGTTCTGTTTGAGCTTTTCCGCCTCAGCTCTCCACCTTTCGGTGGAACCGGTGGAGACGAAGAAAAACTCGAGTTCCCAGTCCTCTTTAAATGTTCGATATTCTTCTTCATATTTTCGTTTCCTATATTCCTTTGCCATTTTTGCATAGTGCTGTAAGCTAGTTTTCCCAGTGTGACGGAGCAATTATTTCACGCACCTGCAATCAGAGCGCGAAACCTGAAATAATTTGTGATTGGTTGTTCAGAGGGATGGGGGGGGGCTTAATAGACTGATGTGTGTGATGATTGATGTGTGACTTGTGAGTGATAATGAAATGTTGATGAATTCTGCTGACAATGTTTTTGTTTTTCGTTTTTTAAAGATTTTTTTAGATTTTTTTTTTTTTTTAAGTGGGACTTAAAAGAGCCGCAACTAGTCTTAAAGGAGCCGCATGCGGCTCGCGAGCCGCGGGTTGAGTATCGCTGCCGTACAGTCTTGGTGGGAATGGCATTTTCCACACAGAAGTTGATGTAGTCCGTTATACAGTGTGTCAGGTTGTCATTGTCCTCTCCGTGGTCATCACAAAGTATTTCCCACACAGCTGAATCAAAGCAGTCCTTTAAGGCCTCTTCAGCCTCGTCAGACCATCTCCTCACTGTGCAGGTGACTGCTGGCTGCCTGTGTAGAAGAGGTTCGTACACAGGGAGGAGATGCACCAGGTTGTGATCTGATCTCCCCAGGGGAGGGAGAAGTGATGAGCTGTATGCCTCCTTAGTGTTGGCGTGCAGTAAGTCCAGTGTTTTATTGTTTCTGGTGGGGCATTTGATATACTGGGTGAGTAGAGTGGAGTCCAGAGTGGCATGGTTAAAGTCCCCAGAGATAAGGAAGAGGGCACGAGGGTGTTGTGTCTGCAGCCTGCTGGTAGCTGAGTGGAGGATATTGCATGCTGCATCTGCATTAGCAGAGGGGTGAATGTACGCTGCTTTCCCTCGGCAGGTACAATGGCCTCATGCTAACGGCTAGGAGCTCAACGTCTCTACTGCAGAGTTGTTCTCTGACAGTGATGTGCCCAGGGTTACACCATCTATCACTCACAAACACAGCCAGTCCCCCTCCCTTCCTTTTACCGCTCTCCTTTGTCTGGTCTGGCCATATCAGCTGAAACCCGTCCAACACAGTGTTGGTGTCTGGTGTCAGCGCGGTTAGCCATATCTCCGAGAACACCATGATGCGACACTCCTGGTGTTCCTTCTTATGTCGGGTTAGCGCCGTTAGCTCATCCATCTTATTGGGGACAGATCTTATCTTCCCCATGGTGATGGAGGGGAGAACTGGTATGTACCCTCTCCTCCTGGTATGTCGCTCCTTCCCGGCATGACTTCCCTGTCTCTTCCTCTTCAGCGCTGTAGTCTACATTCTTATAACACATTTGTTCACTTGTACTTGCTTGTGTGTTCCTGCACTTTGATGTAGACAATGAGGAAACAACGCGCCATGTCAAAAGCTTATCACAGTGAGACAGGAGGCCTGGCGACAGACAGAGAGTCAGGGTTTGTTGAAGAAAAACTGCTAGCGAGCAGGTTAGCTTCATAGAGTAGGTTAATATGGCAACTGACTCCAAGTTAAAGTGATCTCAGTTTCTGGAATGGAAACCCTGAGTTTCCCTCATCTCAGGGTTTAGAAAGTCAATGTGTTTCCACTACTTTCTTCTGCCTCTTACTTCAGTCAGCTCAGTGACTTCCTCTGGCACAAAATGTTGACTACACACGTGGGTATGGTGAGATATATTATGAAGTTCTCTTTTCTTATATTTACAATCCATCTTTTTCATTGTTGGTCTTCAGAGGGGAAAGTGTGAAAACTAATGGAAGAGTTGAATTTCACTGAGGAAATACACAGAGGGACACAGCAGTGCTCACCTGTAGTCCCAGTAAAGACTAATTAGCTAACTGTGAAAAGATGTAATGTAAATAACGCTACTTGAGAGCTAATTTGAAGATGCCATGTAAAGTGACCTGGAAGTTTACATACTGGCTCATATTTTTGTTGAAGTATTCCATAATGTTCTGTGCGTACAGCTAATTTTCTGTGTGAAAAACAAAGTAGGCTTACACAGGTTTTCAGCATCAACGCATCTGTTTGTCTATTGGGTCTGACTCTGAACACAGAGTAGAAACAGTGGAAGAAAAGGGCACAGCTCCTTCATGTTGCAAGTTTCCAACAGCATATGTGCATGAGTTTGACATCATTGTTTTAGAAGGTGCAACTGTCAGGAAAATCTGTTGCCATTGACGAAAGGAACTGATAACTGTTCTGACAATTTGAAGCCGGTTCTCAACTTGAACCAGTTCTTGATTCCTATCCCTACTTCTAATATCATGCAGTTTTCAGTGGTGGACAGTAACGGAGTAAATTTACTTGAGTACTGTACTTAAGTACATATCCAGAGGATTTGTACTTTACTTGAGTATTAGATTTCTTTGGTACTTATTACTCTTACTTGAATACATTTCCAAGACAAATATTTTTACTTTTACTCGAGTAAATTTCTAGGAAGGCTGAAAAGTACTCGTTACTTTCAGGTCTGCTCTTTTTGGAAATTTTTTTTTTTATTCTAAAATACTATTGGACACAAGCTGTGTTTGTCAAAGAATGAAACCTATCACAGTGCACGCTCTCCACTGGGATCTACGTAAAAGCGGATAATAGAGACAAGAGACAAGACAAGACAGACATGGGGAGACAGACATTGGGAGACAGGCACGGAGACAGACAAGACAGACATGGGGAGACAGAGTTTGTTGTGCTCCTATATTGTACTGGTACATGTCCTTCCTGGAAAGTCAAGTGACTTCAACATTGAGTTATTGAAAGCAGAGATGTAATTTTTTGTAAAGCAGTGGTTCTCAACCAGTGGTCTGGGGACAACATTGGTCTTTGAGGGGGTTCCAGTTCCCAACTTAGCTAAATGATAGAGAGTTAGTTGGACGGTGCAGGTTCATTTGGTTACAATTTTAATGATTGTTAATAAACACTGCATCTGCAACATCTGCTGTCCTCTTACGATCCCATTCATTTTATTTGTTTTTATAGGTGTTTCTGCAGGCTTTATATAACTTTGTGGTTCTAAAAGCAAGCACATCAGTGCAGGTGGTTTCAAAGAGTTAATTCTCAGAAACAAGAGTTAAAAGGTCCTTAAATTCATTTAGAAAAAATTATAGTAATTCATTGATGTGAAAAATAAGAAGTTTACTCATACTCTTACTTTTACTTAAAGTAAATTTAAAAGCATGTACTTTTGGATACTTAAGTACCTTTAAAAGCAAGTACTTTTTTACTCTTACTTGAGTAACATTTAGACTGAGCTACTTTTACTTGTAACGGAGTAAATTTTGACCGGTAGTATTTGTACTCTTACTCAAGTACTGGGGTCGAGTACTCTGTCCATCTCTGGCAGTTTTTCAGTAAGGAAAAACTGGTTGACGTCTTCTTTCAGATACTGTTTCACACCCACTTTTTAAAATAACATCTGCATATACTTTCCTAAAGCACCATATGCGTCCCAAATGAACAAATTATCACATAATCTTTGACTGCTCATATCTGCCTCAAAACTTAACTTATACCATCATTCTTTACAGTTTTCCCACCCTAGGTTTGATGAACTTCTGACTCCGATTAGCTTTTGTTTATGTCATTAGCCGAGGGTTCACATGCATTCTCCAACCTACACCGAATGTTTGAAGGATGTTTTCAATATGGACAAGAAGCAAAAAGCAGAGGTTTAGTGTTACCAGAGCATAATCTTTGCATAATCTGGTTCAAATTCATATACATTTTTTTAAGTGATGGAAGATCCGATCACTGCCAAAGCATATGTCATGCAGGAGAGCCAATAAAACAAATAAAATGGTCAAAGTTATCATATTGACATTTGAGGTGTGTTGTTTCATTGACAATGTCAGTTCTTGCATTGAGTAACACCTTAAAAGTTGTTGGTAGCTGCCGGTAGCCTCTGAGCAGCACAGAGATTTAAGTTATTCTTCTCAAAAGGCAGCAAAACATCCTTTAATTCATGCTTCACTCTTTTGATGGTTTCTATAATTGTGATTCATTTGGAAAGTAACATTACAAATCCAGCCTATTACACACACAACTTAACTATGCATGTGCATCATAGGTTGGCCCTAGGACTTAGCACTATAGCTCTGTCAAGAACAATACAATGATTTGTGTATTACTAGTTAAAATAGATTGTTTGTTCATAATTGTAACTTGAAGATCTAAAAATATTTTAAGACAAAAACATAAATATTGTAAATTCCATGCTGTTTTTTTTTTTTTTTTTTGATGAACACCCTGTTCATTTATTATACAGGGTTATATGTTGTTATTTTAGACAGGCACCCTTTTGGTCAGCCCTAGTTATGCTGTAGGGTCCTAGAGTTATGGAGCTAGGTTACGGCAGTTGCTATGGTTACTGATGCCAATGTGACGGTTTCCCTCGATGATAGAGAATGCATTCGTGAAGAGTAAGTTATTGATGGCGCATGAAATGAGGCGCATGTGTGATGACTGCAGGTTCTGATAAGTGCCCTCACATGTGTTTTCGGAGCTGGGTTTACTCATTTTGTGTTCCTGTCTGACTAATTCTCTGTTTAGCTATTAAGTACTACATGTGTGTGTATGTGGAACGCTAATTTGGTACTCTATTAGCCATTCTGTTTAAGTGGCATTTGTGGAATGTTGCTAGCGCAATAATGTGTATTCAGTATGTGAACATTAAGCATTATCTGTTTCTCTTGTTCTATTTACAGTAAACCATTCAATACCATGCCCACTCCTAGTTCAGTTCATACATCATCTATATATATTGGGAGTGTGATGCTGAAGATTTATCTGTCATTCATCTACTTTGATATAAAGAGCTAACACAACGAGAGCTGTTCCCTGTGTCTGTATTCACTCTCTAACCGGAGTAGCCGTAGTAGATAAAGTGGTCCCATCATTTACTTCAAACAGCTCCACACTCCCACAAACTCTCTCATCCTCTCTCTGGCTGTGGCTGACCTGTTTGTGGGAGTTATAGTCTTTCCTCTCAGCATCGAGTTCAGTGCAACCTCTTGTCTGTATAATGAAAACTTATTTTGCATTGTGCGAAGCTACTTTGACATAACACTGTGCACAGCTTCTATTCTGAACCTATGCTGTATTTCCATTGACAGATATTACGCAGTCTGTCAGCCTCTGACATATAATACTAAGATAAATGCTCAAGATTTAATCATGATCCTGGTAAGCTGGAGTGTTTCTATTCTGATTGCCATTGGCTTTATAATTGCAGGATTAAACCATGAAAAATGTGAAGAGGGGTGTTTTATTCAGGTTCCATTTGCAAACATTGTGGGACCTTTTTTCTCATTTTACCTCCCAGTGATCATAATGCTCTGTATCTACCTTTCCAGCCGCGCTGCCCTGTCTTCAGTCTCCCCCAACCTTTCTTCCATGTCCACTGTTCGCCACTCCAGCGAAACAGTTCTCTCCACAAGTTCCTTTAGATTAGTTTCTAGTCTCACCAGAGCGTTTTTGTTGTCTTTTGCCACTTCTGCGTGCTCTTGTCTTAACTTGCACAGCTCTGCCAATATTACGGAGTTCTGTTTCCCACCGACGGGTTCCTTATCCGGCGTGGCTCCACTTGCCGAGTCCGTAACTTTAATATTCGCATTATCCTTTTTGTTAGACCTTGTCTCCATCTTTTTTTTGTTGTTAACTTTCGTTGTCAAGTTAATTTGGTTTTGGCCCGCTTTCTGTTGTTAGTAATGTTTAAAAGAGCTAGTTTTAATTGGTTTCTTCGAGAGCTAACTTTTTAAGTTGTCTTATCCAACATGGCGCCACCGGACAGATGACCTTTGGTATAATGTCCCTGGAAAAAGATCATAGTATGTCTACCTAAATGATAAATTACTAATTAACAATTAAAAAGTATTTAAAAAGTGAATCTCTTCTGCAGTACAGCATGTTGCTCTCGCTCTGATGTCATCAAGATGAAATGCCTCACATCTGATTGGACAATGTAAGACTGTATTGACTGGTAATGAGCAAGGGGTTGACAAAAATTAAGGTTGTGCCTGGTCGCGCATGAAAGAAGAACTGTCTTGGGTGTTTGAAAGGTGTGATGTAAACTTAAAATCTTTCTTCTAGAGTAGTGTCATTGTAGTTTTGGATTCAATGCGGGTTAAAGTATAACATTTTCAACATTATTATTAATGATTTCAAAAATGATTTGCAGGAACCCCGAAACATGGCACCAGAGGTCACTGTCAACCGCACTGATGACATACATCCATGTTATGAAATAGATAAGGTCTCTTACAAACTGATAAGAAAACCTTCCACAATATGTGTTTTATTCTATATTTTATTTGGTTCATTATCTGCTGTAACTGTATGTGGAAACCTTCTTGTTATAATTGCCATCATTTACTTCAAACAGCTCCACACTCCAACTCCCTCATCCTCTCTCTGGCTATGGCTGACCTGCTTGTAGTTATAGTCTTTCCTCTCAGCATGGAGTTCACTATAAGCTCTTGTCTGTATTATGAAGATTTATTTTGCAAAGTGCGAAACAGTTTTGATGTAACACTGAGCACAGCTTCTATTCTGAACTTGTGTTCTATTTCCATTGACAGATATTACGCAGTGTGTCAGCCTCTGATATATATATATATGATCATAATGCTCTGTATCTACCTAAAGATTCTCCTTGACAGGCATGCAACATCCATAACACAACCTGTCAGAGCACAGAGTCTGGAGCAACTGTCAGTAAGATGGAGAGAAAGGCCACAAAATCTCTGGCTACTGTTATGGGAGATTTTTTTGCTGTGTTGGCTTCCTTTCTTTCTCTGTTTTACCTTTCAGCTTTTGAATCATGTGTCAGTGCCTGTTGCAGTGTTTGAAACTCTTACCTGACTTGCACTGTCCAATTCAATGCTGAATCCATTTATCTATGCTTTCTTCTACCGCTGGTTCAGATCAGCTTTCAGAATGATCATTTCTGGAAAAATATTTAAAGGTGATTTTACTAATGCAAAACTTTTCTAAATTATTGTTTAATGTGCTAAAATGGCCTACCAGCTTAGTACTATAGTACTAGCACTGGAGCCATGCAGAGCAAGGACAGTTTTGATGTGATGGACAACATTATTGTATATTGTAGGGAACTGTCCATGTTTGCAGCCATGTAAATGAAAAACAATTCATTTTTGCAATTGTGGCATTATTATATATACCATATCTAATCATTGTGAAATAAGAGATAATAAATTGCATGCAATATTTCTATGGTCTGGAACCCTTCTTTCTCCTATATTATGCTTTAGTTAAAGTCACAGCAACTGTTACACACTGTATTGTACTGGAGGAGGTCCAACTGAAGCAGCAGCTCTGAGGTTCTTTGTTATGCTACTGAAAATTTTGTGTGGTGTCTTCTTATCTTAGCTGGATGCCCCCTTCTAGGGAGAGCAGCCACAGAAAAAAATCACCTCGATGTATAGACAGTTGGCCTGACAGTGGACTGATGGATATCTTAACTCTTTGAGATGATTTTTTAACTCTTTCAGCTTTATGCAAATCAAATATTCTCAATCGTAGGTCTTCTCTTTTTTGCAAGGCATGGTTCAAATCAATAGATTCTTGTGAATAAAAAACTCAAAATGTTTCAAGATATGTTCTTTCTAATTCAAAGTGTCTCTAGCATACATCCTTTTCCTTCACTTTTTTTGACAGTTTTTTTATTTGTGATGTCTTTGCAAAAAAACATTACAAAGCCATCCCATTAGTCTTGGACAGCTTATTCCACAATGCCTGCTGAAAATTAAAGCTAGCTTAGTTATGTATTCATAGCCTAACCTTTTAGCTTACCTTTACCTCTACCTGCGATGCAACTTCTTCTCAGAATGAATGTCTTGAATGCAGCTTCATTTGCTTAGCACAAGTAAACATATATATACAAAACATAATTGCACTCATTCACCTACAGTATATTGCTTAATACCAGACTAATCATCCTACTACATTGACAGTATCATCTAATACTTCTTAGCTACATGTTTGGCTAACTGTGTAATACTTGCAACATGATAAAACTCTTCATAAAGTCAGTGTAACATCTAATCATATGGTCAGTTATAGTTGACTTATGTTTGAAAACTTGCCACCGTAGGAACAGTGGTTACATAACCTTCGAATTTATGTAAAACTTAACTGCTTCATAGGTGATCTTAGGGTACTAAAGGGAAATAATCTGCATCTCCTTTGCATCCACATTTTTAAGTTGTCTAGCTAGCAGTGTGGCATTTTGTTCAATTCCTTCAGAAAAACGTGTCCTAAACTAGGTATGTTTTAGTGCAACTTCTGCACATAAGGGGGTGAGCTTCTGTGCATGAGCTGTGAGATGACACATGAGTATTGCGAGATGCTAAGCAAGGAGGTGAGATTCATCATGGCAGTGCCCAGTTGCTGAAGGAAGCAACACACAACTCTTGGCTTCTTTAGACTTTTTTTGTATTTAAACAACATAATAACCCCCACCGTAAAGACAGGGGCAGAGCTGCCAACTGATCACCACCTGGTGGTAAGTTGGATCAGATGGCGGGGAAGGCTGCCAGACAAACCTGGTAAACCCAAATGTGTAGTGAGGGTGAACTGGGAACATCTGGCAGAGGTCCCTGTCCATGAGATCTACAACTCGCACCTCCGGAAGAAGTTCTTCTACATCCAGGGGGAGGTCGGGGTCATGGAGTCTGAGCGGGCCTTGTTCAAAGCCTCCATTGCAAAAGTGGCGGTTGGGAGCTGCGGCCTCAAGGTCATCAATGCCTGCTGAGGTAACAATTTAAGAATCTGCTGCTGGACACCAGGGGTGAGGGAGGCTGTCCATGAAGGAGGACTTTTGTTTGGCCTCACGGAAATTCTGGCAAACTGTCTGGCAACTCAGGAAAGGGAAGCAGAGCTTGACCCAGATTGGAAGCCGGACTGGAATATTTAAAACATATTATTATTTGTTAAATGTGCTAGTAACTGTTTGAACACTATTTTTTAGGATTTTAGACAAAAACTGATATTAAGAGAAAGGTCTAGTTGTCGAGAGTTGCAGGGTACAAGTTAGGTTTTTTTAAAGGAGGTTCCATAAGTGCAGTTTTAAAATAGGCATGGACAGAGCCAGAGGACAAATAACAATAGATAAAATAGAAGAGCCAATGGTGGGCTTAGTGTCCTTCAGTAGTCTTAGGGACCACATCCAATGGGCAAGATGAAGACATCACTTGTCAATTGTCAAAGACATCAATTTTTTTCAGTAAAGAATATTTAAAACCTTTCACAGGGGTCAAGGGAACAATGCAAGTTATTGTATAGATGGGGCACGAACATCTGGTCTGGTGTTTTCAATAGCACTTTTGAATTCTCCTTAGAGAGTACCTCTTTTTGGGGAGCGGGTGTGGTCATTAATCCACAGGGGGAATTTTCAAAAAGATTTGTTTCTGGTTTTAATTCACCAGTTAACCAGAAAGTCAGGGAGGAGGGGCAGATCAGATGAGCAGGTCAAGAATGTATATGCAAATTTACAAGCTGTTGCTGCCTGGATTCATGTAATTTTAGGAGGCAGAGGAGAACATAAATTAAACACAATACTAAGATGATCATTTTGGGAATAAATACGTTTTAAACTATCAATGGCTGTGTAGAACAGGAACTGATGTCTAGTGAAGACTGGGTGACCTGAGTAGGGACAGGTATGTTAGTGATTGGAAACAATCATGCACATTGGGAGGTCTGGACTGCATGCTTTTTTTTTTGCTTTTTTTTTTTTAAGTTATTTTTTTGGCATTTTGCCTTTATTTGACAGGACAGTAGAGAGTGACAGGAAAGAAGCAGAGAGAGGGGGAATGACACACAGGAAAGAGTCGGGCCGGTCAGGAGTCGAACTGGCACTCGCCTGCTAAGCGCATCAGCTCATGTGGTACGCGCCCTAACCACTTGCTATCAAGCCGCCCCCTGGACTGCATGTTTTATTGTATTATATCCATCCATATGTCCATCCATCAATTTTCTTCCTCTTACCCAAGGTAACATCATGATGGCAGCACATCAAAGTGGTCCAGATGTACCTCTCCATAGCAACATTTTCAACCTCCTCCTGGGGGATTCCAAGGCATTACCAGGCCAGATAAGATATATTATCTCTTCAGTGACTTCTGGATCTGCCCTAAGGCCCCCTACTAGTTGGATGTGCCTGGAAGACCATTGATGGCAGGCACTCATGAGGCATACTAAACAGATGCCAAACAGTCTCAACTGCCTCCTTTCGACATGAAAGAGCAGTGGCTTACTCAAAACTCCCTTCAGATGTCAGAGCTGTTTGTCCTATTTCCATCTTGCGGCGGAGATTGATTTCAGCATTTGTATCCACAATCTCATTCTTTCAGTCAGTACCCAAAGCTCGTGAGCATAGGTGACTGTCGAAACAAACATCGACTGGTAATTTGAGAGCTTTGCCTTCCAGCTCAGCTTCCTCAATTTACTGCCAATTTCTCCAAACTGCCAGTCAAAATCCTCTGCCCATCCTATCATCACTCATGAACAAGACCCCAAGATATTTTAACTCCTTCGTTTGGGGAACAAACTCCATCCCAACCCGAAGAGGGCAAGCCACTGTTTTCCAGCAGAGAACCATGGCATCACAGTTGAGGTGCTGACCCTCATCCCCACTGCTTAACACCAGGCTAAAGACCACTGAAGTGCATGCTGAAGGTCCAGGTTAGATGAGGGTAACAAAACCACATCATCTGCCAATAGCAGGGAAGGAGTCTGAGGCTCCCAAACTGGACACACTCCTCCTCCTGGCTGCGCATTGAAACCCTGTCTGTGAAAATCAGAAACAGGATTGGTGAAGAGACATCCCTGAAGGAGATATCCCGAATGTGTTTGACTTTCTGCCAACAAGTCAAACACTGACTCTCTGTTTGAGAGCAATTTCTGAGAGGTGAAAGGACAGGGCTGGCTCTCTTAGGTTTTATGCAGTAAACAAGATGGTGTATTGATCAGAACACAGGGAATGAGGACGAGTTGGCTTCAAACTTCAGCTGGGTTTATTGCCAGTCACTCAGTACTTTCATTAGTCTGAAATAACAACAGAACATACAACTACTGTAAATACCCAGGTATACATATCTGTATCTGTATCAAACACACTATAGGCATTTATTCTGAATATATGAATACGTAGAGTAAGGCTTATAATATAAACAATTACTTAAATTTATACAATAGGAGCAGAACATAACTCCTGACCCATAATTACAGTATAAAGGTATGAATGGGCCGATACTAGGAGAAATGAAGCAACATTCAGATTGAACAAAGTCACATGGTCCAATAGTGACATCCACTGACCAAACAAGGTACTACACAACATCATAGACATCGCACACATATCCTACCAACGAAGAAATAAACGACCACTTCCGGCAATATTACCGATGTTAAAGCAACTTAAACATGTAAATAAGGACATTGGATAGTTTATACCCTCTCTAATCAATTACTGTTGATGGTAATAACAAATATATTTCTCATCACATTGTGCACTCACACACGCGGCAAACTTAATGAGACATAACATAACAAATACAGCCTAGCATAACAGAAACGACAGACACTTACTTCTGGACCTTCACTTCATACTCTGTAGCGACTGTAGCATACAGAAGGATGGATTTTCAAACGGCAAGGTAACTGGACAGAACTTTCTATCTGTATTGCTAAGAAAAAAAATGTGCTAACTCAGCTAGTCTGTCTCTTCTTCTGCAGTATTGTAAATCTGTCTGGGGGGGGGTCTTCTGTCACTCCTGTTGTAAATAATGTCCCCTCTGCAGATGTGCACATAAGAGACCTAAGAACCTTTTATACACTCTGGTTATACAGGGACTGAATAGCTGGTAGCTACAACATCAGGAGACCATATTCCTGCACTGCCACTGACAAGATCCCACATATCAAATTTTTGTGACTTGAAGGGCCACATCTCTTTTGACCCTCCCCTGTAATTTGAATACTGATTATTTTTCTCCTCCATACACACACCTTTAATTCCTGTATTGATTTTAATTATCATGGCCAGAAACAAAAGAACTATTGTAAGTAGAATTACTGTATGGCTCAGCCAAACAGGACAACAACAACAAACAAGTTACAGGAAATAAGGTCACAATCTCCCCATCCTAAGTTACAGACTGAATAATGGCTAGAGAACATTATGATGTCATAGTGAAATTGTCAAAGTGAAATTGACTTCTGTCCAATTATTATTGATAGAAAACGTCATTATTCCTGATTTTATCCTATTAGACATTTGAATTAAATCGTGTGATAATTAGCTCAGTTAAGGCAAAAACGTGTTTTGTGACCTTTGACGATGAAATTTTAATCAGTTCATCCCTGACTCGAAGGGAATGTTTGTGGAGAATGTAATGAAATTCATTCTGGGCGATCCTGATAGAGCGTAAGGAAATGTCAAAAGGGCATGAGGTCACCATGACCTTCAACTTTGACCTTTGTCTACCAAAATCTAATGAGTTCATTCTTGTGTCAGAGTGAATGTTTCTGCCAAATTTGAACATTTTTTTACTGAGATATCCCATTCACAAGAATTGGATGCACAGATGGGAAGATGGATAACCCGAAAAACATAATGCTTCCGGCCATGCCTATCACCAGCAAGGAGGCATAAAAAGCAAAGAGAAAAACATCTGCGGAAAGGAAAAGTTAATTTAAGATTATTCAATTGATAATAATAAACCAAAATAAACTTTGCTGTTCTTTTAAATTTCTGGTATCCCACCATTTTTTTCACCTCCTACAGAAAGTGGCTCTTGGACTTGCTCTTAGTCATACTACAGAAAAATGAACTTTATGGTAGTATGTTTTAATGCAACTTATTTATTATGGTTATAGTTTGATATGTTTTGTGTGTGCTGATGTTGTGTCTTGCTCTAAATTATTATGGTTTGAATACTTTTGGCCCAGAGATTTTTGTTATAATATCCCTGGAAAAAGATTATAATATGTGTACCTAAATGATGAATTGGTAATTAACAGTTGAAAAGGACTTAAATCTACAGTACAGCATGTTGCTCTAGGTCTGATGTCATAGAGATGAAAGTCTCACATCTGATTGCACAATGTAAGACCGTATTTACTATGGTAATGAGAGGGGAGTTGACAAAAACAAGATTGTGCACAGTTGCTTGGTGAAGAAAAACTGTCTTGGGCGTTTAAAAGGTGTGCGGTAAACCTTCTTACCTCAGAACTGCCATTGTAGTTTTGCATTCATGCAAGGTATACTATGACATTTTCAAAATTATTAATAACGATTTGAAAATTGATTTGCAGGAAGATGGCAAAAGAAGTCACTGTCAACCGCACTGATGACATACATCCATGTTATGAAATAGATAAGGTCTCTTACATACGGATAAGAAAACCTTCCATGATATGTGTTTTATTATACATTTTATTTGGCTCATTATCTCTTTTAACTGTATGTGGAAACCTTCTTGTTATAATTGCCATCATTTACTTCAAACAGCTCCACACTCCCACAAACTCTCTCATCCTCTCTCTGGCTGTGGCTGACCTGCTTGTAGGAGTTATAGTCTGTCCTCTCAGCATGGAGTTCACTATAAGCTCTTGTCTGTATTATGAAGATTTATTTTGCAAAGTGCGAAACAGTTTTGATGTAACACTGAGCACAGCTTCTATTCTGAACTTGTGTTCTATTTCCATTGACAGATATTATGCAGTGTGTCAGCCTCTGATATACAATACTAAGGCAAATGTTCACGTTGTAATCATGATCCTGGTAAGCTGGAGCGTTTCTATTCTGATTGCCATTGGCTTTATAATTGTAGGATCAAACCTTGAAAAATGTGAAGAAGTGTGTTTAATTGAGGTTCTACTTGCAAACATTTTGGGACCTGTTTTCTCATTTTACCTACCAGTGATCATAATGCTCTGTATCTACCTAAAGATTCTCCTTGTGGCACAGAGACAGGCACGCAGCATCCAGAACACAACCTGTCAGAGCACAAAGTCTGGAGCAACTGTCAGTAAGATGGAGAGAAAGGCCACAAAAACTCTGGCGACTGTTATGGGAGTTTTTTTGCTGTGTTGGCTTCCTTTCTATCTCTGTTTTACCTTTCAGCTTTTGAATCATGTGTCAGTGCCTGTTGCAGTGTTAGAAACTCTTATCTGGCTTGCACTGTCCAATTCAATGCTGAATCCATTTATCTATGCTTTCTTCTACTGCTGGTTCAGATCAGCTTTCAGAATGATCATTTCTGGAAAAGTATTTAAAGGTGATTTTACTAATGCAAAACTTTTCTAAGTTATTGTTTAATGTGCTAAGTACTACCGACTTAGTACTATAGTACTAGCACTGGAGCCATGCAGAGCAAGGACAGTTTTGATGTGATAGATTGTAGGTAACTGTCCATGTTTGCAGCCATGTAAATGAAAAATAATTAATTTTTTGCAGTTTTTGCAATTGTGGCATTATTATGTATACCGTATCTATATATTTAGTACATTATTACATTGTTATTATTTATCGTTCTAAATATTTGTTATTGCAGTTTCTGCAGCTTTCCTGCTTTCTCTGCACTGCCATTTTGCTGCTGTAACACTGTGAATTTCCCCACTGTGTGACTAATAAAGGTGATCTTATATGTAATCATTGTGAAATAAGAGATAATAAATTGCTTGCAATATTTCTATGGTCTGGAACCCTTCTTTCTCCTATATTATGCTTTAGTTAAAGTCACAGCAACTGTTAAACACTGTATTGTACTGGAGGAGGTTCAACTGAAAATGAATAGTTTAGAGAAACTGGTGAAGGAGAAGCTTTAGGTGTTACTCTGAGGTTCTTTGTTATGCTACTGAAAATTTTGTGTTGTGTCTTCAGAGTTATCTTAGCTGGATGCCCCCTTCTAGGGAGAGCAGCCACAGAAAAAAACACTGTGTATAGACAGTTTGCTTGACAGTGAACTGATAGATATCTTAACTCTGAGATAATTTTTTAACTCTCTCAGCTTAATGCAAATCAAATATTCTCAATCGTAGGTCTTCTCTTTTTTGCAAGGCATGGTTCCAATCAATAGATTCTTGTGAATAAAAAACTCAAAATGTTTCAAGGTATGTTCTTTCTAATTCAAAGTGTCTCTAACATACACCGTCAATCTTGTTTCATTGATTGCATTCCAGGTTTGATAACCTCTGACTCCACTTCCCTTTTGTTGATATCAGTAGCGAAATAGAATAGAACGTAAATAGAATAGAAAGCCTTTATTGTCATTGTAAGCTGCTGTTGATGTAATGATGTTTTCAATATGAACCACAGGTGTAGTGTTGCCAGAGCACACCGAATGATGCTCCACCACTTTGTTTTCTCCAAATGAGGAAACAGAATGTTCAAAGTTGGCATAATCTGGTTCAAATTCATATACATTATTTTTAAATGCTGAAAGATCCAATTATCACAAAAGCAAATGTCATGCAAGAGAGCCAGTGAAAACAAATGGAATGGTAAAAGTTATCATATTTACATTTAAAGGTGTTTTGATTGGTTCACTGTGTCATCTCATACATTGAGTAACATGCAAGAAAACAGTCCACCCTTAAAAGTCACACACTGGCACATTTAAATTATTTTTTAAACCTAGCTATCATTAACTAATAAAAATTAAAAAGTAGCAAAACATCCTTTTCCTTCACTTTTTTTGACAGTTTCTTTATTTGTGATGTCTTTGCAAAAAAACATTACAAAGCCATCCCATTAATCTTGGACAGTTTATTCCACAATGCCTGCTGGAAATTAAAGCTAACTTAGCTACGTATTCATAGCCTAGCTTTTTAGCTTAGCTTTACCTCTACCTACACTGCAACTTCTCCTCAGAATGGATGTTTTGAATGCAGCTTCATTTGCTTGGCACAAGTAAACATATATATACAACACATGTATACAAATTGTGCTCATTTACCTACAGTATATTGCTTAATACCAGACTAATCATCCTACTACACTGACAGCATCATCTAATACTTCTTAACTACATGTTTGGCTAACTGTGTAATACTTCCAACATGATAAAACTCTTCATAAAGTCAGTGTAACATCTAATCGTATGGTCAGTTATAGTTGACTTATGTATGTTGAAAACTTGCCACCGTAGGAACAGTGGTTACATAACCTTCAAAATGATGTAAAATTTAACCACTTCATAGGTGATCTTCGATACTAAAGTGAAATAATCTGCATCTCCACTGCATCCACATCTTTAAGTTGTCTAGCTAGCATTTTGTTCAATTCCTTCAGAAAAACGTGTCCTCAACTAGGTATGTTTTAGTGCAACTTCTGCACATAAGGGGGTGAGCTTCTGTGCATGAGCTGTGAGATGACACATGAGTATTGCGAGATGCTAAGCAAGGAGGTGAGATTCATCATGGCAGTGCCCAGTTGCTGAAGGAAGCAACACACAACTCTTGGCTTCTTTAGACTTTTTTTGTATTTAAACAACGTAATAACGCTCACTGTAAAGACAGGGGCAGAGCTGCCAACTGATAACCACCTGGTGGTAAGTTGGATTATATGGCGGGGAAGACTGCTGGACAAACCTGGTAAACTCAAATGTGTAATGAGGGTGAACTGGGAACATCTGGCGGAGGTGCCTGTCCATGAGATCTACAACTCGCACCTCCTGAAGAAGTTCTTGTGCATCCAGGGGGAGGTTGGGGACATGGAGTCTGAGTGGGCCTTGTTCAAAGCCTCCATTGCAAAGGTGGCGGTTGGGAGCTGCGGCCTCAAGGTCATCAATGCCTGTTGAGATGACAACCTAAGAATCTGCTGCTGGACACCACTGGTGAGGGAGGCTGTCGGCCTTCAGGGCTTGATTGGCCCAGGGGTCTCAAAAAGCAGCAAATGAGTAGCGGTTGGTCAGAAGAGGGAGAAGTTTGGGGAGACCATGAAGGAGGACTTTTGTTTGGCCTCAAGGAAATTCTGGCAAACCATCCGGCAACTCAGGAAGGGGAAGCAGGGCTTGACCCAGGCTGTGTTCAGCCACGAAGGAGAACTGCTGACCCGGACTGGAGATGTCATTGGGTGGTGAAAAGAATATTTTAAGAAACTCCTGAACCCCACTGATATGTCCTCCATAGAGGAGGCAGAGTCTGAAGACTCCTCAGTGTCAAGGCACCAGATAGGGATGAGATACACCCTGAGGTCGTGAAGGCACATTGTCATCTGTCAAGGCTGACACACCTCTTCAATGTCACCGGGATACTCGGTGTGGTACCTGTGGAGTGGCACAGTGGGGTGGTGGTTTCCATTCTCAAAAAAGGGGACCGGAGAGTGTGCTCCAGTTGTCTGGGTATCACACTGCTCAGCCTGCCCAGGAAAGTTTACTCCAGGGTGGTAGAAAGGAGGCTCCGACCGATTGTCGAACCATGGATCGAGGAGGAGCAATAAGGATTCCGTTTGGGCAATGGAACAGTGGACCAACTCTTTACCCTTTCGGAAGTTCAGAGGGAGTCATGGGAATTTGACCAGCCAATCCACATGTTTTGTGGACTTGGAGAATGCTTATGACCTTGTTCCCCGAGGGGCTCTGTGGGGGGTCCTGCAAGAGTATGGGGTACCAGGCATGATGCTATTAGCCATTCAGTCCCTATATAACCAAAGTGAGAGCTGTGTTCACATTCTTGTTGTAAAGTCAAACACAATTACGGTGAGTATTGGATTCCGCCAATGTCTCTGATCCTTTTTGTGATATTCATGGACAGGATCTGAAGCTGCAGCTGAGGCGAGGAGTGTGTCCGCTTCGGGAGCCTCAGAGTTGCATCTTTGCTATTTGCAGATGAGGTGGTTCTGTTGGCTTTATCAGAATGTGGCCTCCAGTGCTCACTGGGAGGGTTTGCAGCTTAGTGTGAAGCAGTTTGGATAAGAATCATCTGCTCCCTACCGGTTGGGGGTGAGGTACTGTCCCAAGTGAAGGAGTTCAAGTATCTTGGGGTCTTTCAAGAGTGAGGGTAAGATGGAGTGGGAGATCAACAGCGTCAGTGCAGCATCACCACTAATGCAAACCTGGAACCAAACTGTTGTCATGAAGAGGGAACTGAGCCGGAAGGCAAAGCTCTCAATTTACCAGTTGATCTTTATTCCAACCCTCACCTATGGTCATAAGCACTGGGTAGTGTCCGAAAGAATGAGGTTGCAGATGCAGGCGGCTGAAATGGGTTTCCTTAGCCTTAGAGATAGTGGGAGGAGCTCAGACATCCTGAGAGAGCTTGGAGTAGAGTCACTGCTCCTTCATATCAAAAGGAGCCAGCTATGGCGGTTCGGGCATGCAGTAAGGATGTCTCCCAGACACCTTCCTTTGGAGGAGGATCTGGGGCAGACCTGGAATCCGCTGGAGGGATTACATATCCCATCTGGCATGGGAATGCCTTGGGATCCCCCAAGGGGAGATGGAAAGCATTGCTGGAGAGAGGGATGTCTGGAATTCCCTGCTTTGCCTGCTGCCACTGCGACCAGACCTCGGATAAACGGAAGAAAATGGATGGATGAATGGTATCTAACAATAGAACACTATCACGGCAGACATGAATCAGAATCAGAATCAGTTTTATTGCCAAGTATGTTTCCACATACAAGGAATGTAAATAACCTCCCATCAGACTTCAAATGGACAAACATATGCAATAAAAGCTTCTCTATGACATGTAACTCCAAAACCCAACTCATGGGCATGGGCTTTAACCAAACAACACGTTTACACTGCTCAACCTCAATAGACAGTTACTTCCATGCCCTCTGGCTCTGTCCACCCATCCAAAGTTTCTGGTCAGTCAATACATTACAGTCAATACATTACTTGGTGACTACATATACCCTCCCAGCCCTACCTGACATCTGGGCGACATATTGGGGTCCCTGGTGGGGGCAGCACAAGGCAGGACCTACCCCCTCTCTCTTTCACAGCAAAAAGAAAGAGGTACATCTTTCCTCAGTGGGCAGACCTCCTTCAAAATGGTCTGAGGCTTACCCATAGCAGGGATAAAAAATGTTAAATGGATAGCTTACATAGCGCTTGCCTTTGTTACATCCCTATGAGGCCAGGGGATGTGCAGCCGTCAACAGTCTTACTGACAACTCAAAGTGCTTTACAATGTAAGCCACATTTACCCATTCACACACACTGTCATACAGTGCTTACATCTACACATACAGCACTTCTACCATTCACACACACTGATGGAACAGCCATCAGAGGCAATTTGGGGTTCAGCGTCTCGCCCAAGGACACTCTGACACGCGGACTGGAGGAGTCAGGGATTGAACCGCCTACCTTCTGATTAGTGTATGACTCACTGTACCTCCTGAGCCACAGCCACCAAAAACTTTGTTTTCTTCTAGAGAAATTCCATTGTAGTTTTGGATTCATGCAGGGCAAACCATTAGAAAACAAGCACACATTTTTGACATTTTCAAAAATATTAATGATTAGAAAACTCACTTGCAGTAACCCAGAAAGATTGAACCAGATGTCACTGTCAACCGCACTGATGACATACATCTGTGTTATAAAATAGATAAGGGCACTTACATACTGATAAGAAAAACTTCCACAATTTGTTTTTTATTCTATATTTTATTTGGCTCATTATCTGTTCGAAATGGAATGTGAAAACCTTCTTGTTATTATCTCCATCATTTACTTCAAACAGCTCCACACTCCCACAAACTCTCTCATCCTCTCTCTGGCTGTGTCTGACCTTCTTATGGGAGTTGTAGTCTTTCCTCTTAGCATGGAGTTCACTGCAAGCTCTTGTCTGCATAATGAAAACTTATTTTGCAAAGTACGAGACAGCTTTGATGTAACACTGTGCACAGCTTCTATTCTGAACCTATGCTGTATTTCCATTGACAGATATTACGCAGTGTGTCAGCCTGACATATGATACTAATACAAATGTTCACATAGTGAACATGATCCTGGTAAGCTGGAGTGTTTCTATTCTAGTTGCCGTTGGCTTTATAATTGCAGGATTACACCATGAAAAATGTAATGAAGTGTGTTTTATTGAGGTTCCACTTGCAAACATTGTGGAAATTATTTTCTCATTTTACCTACCAGTGATCATGACGCTTTGTATTTACCTAAAGATTCTCCTTGTGGCAGTGACAGGCACTCGCCATCCAGAACACGACCTGTCAGAGCACAAAGTCTGGAGCAACTGTCAGTAAGATGGAGAGAAAGGTCACATAAAAATGGCTATTGTTCTGGGAGTTTTTCTTTTATGTTTGACTCTTTTCTTTTTGTACGTCATCTATATACCTTTTTCTAATGATTTAACACCATTTCCAGAGATTGAGATTCTTAATTGGCTTACACTGGTCAATTTAATGCTAAATTAATTTATTTATGCCTTCTTTTACCGCTGGTGCAGATCAGCTTTCAGAATTATTATTTCTGGAAAAATATTTAAAGGTGATTTTACTAATGCAATTTTTTTTTTAATTATTGTTTAGTGTGCTTAAATAGCTTGCCAGCTCATTAGTATTACTAACACTGGCACCATGCAGGGCTGTGAAAGTTTTGATGTGTTGGACAATATCTTTGTGCTGGTAAAGTGGCTGAGATAAAGAACAGTGGTGCATCGAAGGAGCTGTCCATGTTTGCAATTCTGTTAATGAAAACCGCTGCCTTTCTTGCAGTATTCGCAGTAGCAACAATATTGTGCATATACTGAGTATTCATTGTGAAATATGGTATAATATACTGTAACATTTCTAACTTTTAGAACTTATTTTCTCCTATATAATGCTGAAGGTAAAGTCACAGCAACACTTCCTTACTGTATCACAATGTGACATATCCTGTATTTGCTTGTTCTGACACAATTGAATCCATGTAATGCTTCCATTGAGTGTACCATTATAGGTGGTATGACTTCATTACAACATGAAATGGAAAATTCTACCTGTTCTGTGTATCATTTATCACCCAAATCTAGGCAGATATGTACAGTATGTGTGACTTTGCGAGAAAGGTTCAGAATGACTATTTATTGCAAATGCAAAGTTTTTTTTATTATTGTGTGGTGTGCTCAGAAGGCCGTCACCAATAACTTATATTTATGTAATATTTACTAATATTAGTGTCTATGTAACCAACACTAGCACCATGCAGAGCTGTGACAGTTTTGATGTGTTGGACAATCTCTTTGTGCTGGTAAAGTGCCGCAGATACAAACACTGTAGCTTTCCATGTTTGCAATCATGTTAACAACATTGCAGTATTTTCAGCAGTGGCATGTATGTAATTATTGTGTTGTGGTATAATATACTGCATCATTTCAAACTTCCAGAGCACATTTTCTCCTATATTATGCTTAAGTTAAAGTCATTCATTCATTCAAAACACAAAATGAAAAACTCAACCTTTCCTGTGAATCTTTTATTGCTGTGACTTTGCAAGGTTCATGATTATAATAAGCAATAAAGAGAAATAATGTTTTACAGCAGGTAGACTGTGTTATTGTTAGCATTGTCACAAGAACCGATACTTCCGGTACCAATTCGATACCAACACGCAAAAAATACATCGATACCTGCTTTTTCTGGTACCGTCAGAACTGAATATTCAACTTTTCCCTCAGCAAGCCATGTCGATTCTTGGCGGAACTGACGGGGGCAGTATACGCGTGTGAGCAGGACAGAGCAGTCAGCGGCGCTGAAGAAGAAAACCTGAGATAACAACTTTTATATACAGTCTATGGATACCAATGACAATGGCTTCAGCAAGTGGGAGTGGAAGCACAACACGTCGGCTCGTTGACAAAACAGGTACGAAGAGTCGCGAGTGGAAATATTTTGCATTCGAGGCGATGAATACGGAGCAATTCTAGACACAAACAAGCCGACATGCAAACAGTGCCTGGTATTAGAGGTTTTAGTTATGTGAGATCAGGCTCCACACCACTGTTGTTTTGCTATTTATTTGCATATTTATAAGAAGAAGAATACTTTTTGTTTTATATACTTGAAGGCTCCATGCCACTGCTGTTCTTTTTTGAATGTAAATAGTTGAATATTGTTGTTATTTATTACCATAAAGCACAGTATTGCTTGTTTTTATAGTGGTATTAAATACTTGACAGTTTAAAGCAGTTTTCAATAAATTAGTGAATTTAAAAGTACATGGGTTCTGTTTTTTTTTTGTTTTGTTTTTTTTTTTCAAGATTTTTTTTGGGCATTTTTTTGCCTTTAATGACAGGACAGTAGAGAGTGACAGGAAAGGGGCAGAGAGAGAGAGAGGGAGAATGACACGCAGGAAAGAGCCGGGCCAGTCGGGAGTTGAACTGGCGCTCGCCTGCTAAGAGCATCCGCTCATGTGGTACGCGCCCTAACCACTCTGCCATCGGGCCGCCCTGTTTTTTTTTTTGTTTGTTTTTTTAAATTGTGGTATCGAATTAGTATCGAGAATCGTGGAAAATCATAGGTATTGGTACTGACTACTGAAATTCTGGTATCATGACAACCCTATTTATTATTTTGCAGCTTTCTGCTCCCCCTGCCTCGTGTTCCTTGTGTTTCCCTCTCCCTCTTGTGTGCGTGTGTGTGTGTAGCAGGCTGGGCCTGGTTGACCTCCTTTCAGATTCTCTCCAAGACCATCTACACACCTGACGCTCATCATCCAATCAAGACTGAACTCTGCAGTATATCTACCCGGCTCTCATCTTCAGTCTTCGCCAGTTGTGCTGCTCACAGTGGTAGTTAATTCCGGCCAAGCTATCTCTAATTTTCCTAGTTGTGCATTTCCTTGTTTAATCTTTGTTCTCTCCACGTTCCCTGCCTCCTGGTTCCAGTCCTGTCACCACATTCAGCCTGCTCCAATCGTCATTAAGCCTGTCTGGAATAAACCATCCCGGACCTGCCATCTCCGTTTGCCTCTCCAGCTGTACTGCCTTCTCTGATTTGGATAATAAAACTCTGAGCCTGTCTCTGGTGCCATTTCATCTGCTCTTGAGTCCAAATATTAAGGGTCTCACCACAGACTCCCGAAAAAGCATATGTTGTTTCAAATGTGCTTTATCAATAAAATCAATTTTAAATTATACAATGATGTGTCACATTCAGCAGAAAAAACACAATATTAAAATATAATATGGAGGAAAAGAAAAGAGAAAGATAGAAAACTAGTTTGGCATTCAGAGAGCATAGACCTACACCAAGGCCAGTGTCAAACAACATGACAAACAGACACAGAGGTAAAAAGATAAAGATTTTATATCTGAATGTAGCATTATTAAAATTATCCCAAGATGTCATAAAATTCCCATGATCAATTTTTTGTGTGGGGAAAAAAACTACACAGGTTTTCAGCAACTGATCTCAGTTTGAACACAGAGTAGAAACAGAGTAGGAAAAGGGCATGACCCCCTCTCGTTGCAAGTTTCCAGCGGCATAGACACACAAGTTTGGTGTCATTGGTTCGGGATGCACAACTATCAGAAAAACCTGCCAGCATTGATAAAAGTAACTGATAAGCTTGGAGGCAAATAAACTAATGATTCTGACAATATTTTCTTGATTCCCATCCTTAGTTCTATTATCAGTCAGTTTTTCTATAAATAAAAGAAACATTAAATATGTATGGTTGCCATTTCTTTCAGATACTGCTTCATAGTATACCAAAGGATCGCATATATTTCCCAAACAAATAAAACAAACAAATGAATAACAGAAGACCTAGAGCAGCTCCCAACACCACCGGAGATGCCTACAAAGAGAGAGGGGGAGAGAGAGAGAGACATGAGTAACAGGTAGTGCCTTTTATAGGTTGGTGAACACTGGGCCCAGGTGTCACCAGGAAGCACTAACGACCAAAAGTGTACAATACCATCACCGACCATAGGGGTCGCCACACTGGGCCACTCAAGGATATTCACAGAGTTGTCCCGAAGCCACTTTGTTATCTTGGCTGTGTGATTAGGGTCATTGTCCTGTTGGAAGAACCCGCCACATGGAGCAGCTTCAAGAGGAGATGCACTCGCATTTTTTGGATATTAATGAACATGTCTCAAAAGACGCATGGGTGATGGACCCATTTCTCGCTAAAGAAGAAGATGTGGAGCACCTCCAGGCTCAGGATGAGCTCATGGAGATAAAGTCCAACTCTCTCTGCAAGCGATTCTATGATGAGCATGGATACAAGCGGTTTTGGCTTGTGAAAGGACCAGGAGTCGCTCCTAGGTTTGCTCATCATGCGACCACCAGATTCATCTTGCCATTTGCCACAACATACCTGTCAGAGACTGCTTTCAGCGCTCTGGTCACCATCAAAACAAAGGCACGCAACCATAGACTGTATATAAAAATGGACGTCGACGCCGGCTCCGGAAAATGAAGCCAATGCGGAAGTGCCTTAAACCTGCATTCTATCTACTGACCATCAGAGGGCGACACCACTGGTTGCAAAAAGAAGTTAGATTGTATGAAAGTCTATGAGAAAATGACCCTACTTCTCACTTGGTTTATGACCCCAGTAAACGTTTTCATAACGAGTTTATGGTCTCAATGCTAGTTTCAAGTCTTCTTCAATACAACATGATGTTCATTTTTAAAATTATAGTCCCATTTAATTTAAAATAGACGATAAAGTAGGGTATGCATTGGGGCGTGGCTAACATATGATTGACACATGTCACTTGTCAATTAAGAGCAGTCCCTTCTCACAGAACCGACGATGTTGAATTAGCCGTGAACTTGTTTTTGGGTGTACTGTTTTCGTCCTGGAGTTTTCCACATACAGTTACACAGACCTTCCATCGTGTTTTCAGTTCATGAAAATTAGTTTTAACTTTTTGTTCACCTAAAATGTCAGCGTTGTTCAGCGTCTGGTTGAACCAAAAGACACTCTAAGGAATTGGCTGATCAGTTTATACGGTAAGTACATTTTATTTTTTAGCTTAAGCGTGTTTTCGCTAGCCAAAATGAGCATCCCAATTTCCAATTGATATCGTAGTGTAGATAAATTACAGATGCACCTTGCTAACTCAGCTAGCTAGCTAGCGCTCCACCGGGATGGTGACCTGTGTTTACTCTAGAGGTGTTAATACATGTTTGAACATGATGTTAAAAGCCCAACTAAAATGTGCATATAACTAATGTTAAGGTACCAATGTTATTATTGTGTTTCTGGAACACAAGGTCCAGTCGAAGTGAACTGCGTTAGTGTGTTGTGCTCATATTGAGCTCCATTAATGCAAGTTCTTAAAATGTCAGTTTGGATGTTGTGAAAGTTCGGGTTAACTTAACCTTAATTTAAATGTGGTTAACATGTAGACTGTAAATGAAGCTGGTTTACCGGATCTGTCCTTTTTATTCGACCCAGATATTCTTATTACTGGACAATCAGATATGCTCATAATTTGAAGGACCCTAGAGATTATGTCGCCGTGAAGTCAAGTGTTAACTGTGGTGTGTTGATGTGTTGTGCACAAAAGACACACGTTAGCTTCTCTATGTAGAAGTTCTGTTCATTCACTCTGATCATCACAATACAGTTAGAAGTTATGTATAATACACAATGTAGAAAATAACATTAGTACATAACATGTAGCAGTTAATTCATTTGATGCTGTAAGTGCATATGCAATAGTCCTCAACTGAAGTAGACATTCATGCAGTTGTCCTGACAGCTGGTTTATGTATGTGATAAACTGATCCATCATGTCTGAACTAAAGTCTTTTACTTTGATTTGAAAGGTATCCGTGCTGAAAGCTGAAGGACCACTGCCAACAGAAGGAGGACCTCATGTATGGAGCAGTATTTGTTTCCATTCATCTGGCTGTGGAGAAAGGAGGCTGCGTGGACAACATCCTTAGTTCTCAAATGGATGGTGATGATGATGCTAGAAAACCACTTCCAGTTCAGGTGCCTCTGATGGAAAGACAGACCAGTTCCGTAGAAGTTTAATATTCTTTGTCCTTAGTGTTACTCTGGTCTTACTCTAGTCACCACTTTCACAAATGAAAGTATTTCCTAATTTGACATTTAAAGGATCTTCACTGGACAATAGCTGGCACTGTCCAACCAGAAGTGCAGCCAGGAGCAGAATGTGACTCCTGTAACAGATGTGTGCTGCTGTTACCACTTCAGAAATATTAGCCTTACAAAATGTTTGGTGTGTACTGAAGATTTGACAGTGAGATTTTAAAACAGTCAAGTAAGCAGTAAAGGAATTTATATTTTATGTCCTTTTATGGTTTTTCTTTTGTATAGTGAAGTACAGCTTATGTACATTAGTTTTACTCATATCTGCTGTTACTGTCATTGAAATGTGTTTAATGTGCTTTTCTAATTTGTGATTGTAGGTTTGTTCATGGAATCCTAAATAAACCTACTGTGATTAAAGTGTACTGAGAGCATTTTCTATGAACTACAGAAGTATTGCCTGGGTTTTCCAGATTTACCATACACTTTGTGATGTATTTAACAGTACAGTTTGGTGAATGAGTGTTCAGTGTCATTGAAGTTGATAATTCATAGTACATAAAGTACATAAAACACATGGAAAGCACAAACTAAAATATCTGGCTTTTGATCCTTCATTGTCAATGTTCTTGGATTGTCAAAATTTATACCATAAAACCATTAACAAACTTAGACCAAGAGATTCATAAATACTTTTATTGCACCTTTTAAAAATCATCAATTTCAACAAAATCATTAACCATCGCCAATGCTGGAAAGGTATGTAAAAAGTTTTTATTAAATTCAGTAACTTTTATAAAAATAAAATACTTTTGTGGCTCAAGGTAAAGGTGAACTGTCACAAGTTTGCATAATAAATAGTTCAATCCCTCATCTTTAGTAACAAGTAGTAGAGGTGTTAGACAGCCTCCACTTCAGACCTCCCCAGCCAAACCAGTGGATGGAGACACCATCATCACCAAGGTTGTTCCCCGTGGTCTCTGTAGCTCTCTGGGCTCCACGATGGACGTAGTTGTCCCCAATGATCCAGACCTTGGCCAGATGGAAAGAAACACTGTAATAGTGAGATATGTATGATATTCTAGCAGGAAAAAGGTAAAATAAGAAGCACTCTTATTAGATTAAGTCCACACAGTTATCTGAAAATACAGTACTCCCTCCAGCTAGTTGTAAAAACTGCTGTACTGTTTTACAATATATAATAGAAACTACTCACTTCAGTGGCACTGAGTGTGTGCAGATGCAATAATCAATCCAAGCAGACAGTGATGTTACTTATTCTGAAAGAGAGAAAGAATAATTCCAACAGATGTTTTGACGCCCGTTTTTAACGATGAAATTAACAAAAACTAAAAACAGTGAACCACACTTAATATCAACGCACACTTACGTGACGATCGATTGCACTGCAAGAATAAATATTAATCAATAACACTGATCTGCTGGGTCTGCAGGTCTCCAGCACAGTTCACTGTAATAACGTTATCGTTCTGTAACTTAACGACACCGACAACCCGCTGTCATCATTAACACTCATGAAGTCAGGCAATAACTTTTGATTCACAGAACCAGTTTTAAAACACAACAGTAAAGTTGTTTACAGTCTACACAAGATGTTATACTGCTGCTACTCTACAGTTAGCTCACATACAGTTAGCTTACATACAGTTAGCTTACTCTGTGTGTAAGCTAGCACACAGTAACTTCAGTTACAACAACATTTCATTATCTGTGTGTACATTACATTCCTATAAGTAATATTTTCCACATGTGGTCATGCATGCAGTTATCTATTAACAGTGAGTTATCACCTAGTACTGAAGTTTACCTTGGCTTATGGAGAATGACTGATTTTGGATTCACATGGAGCAGCCTCTCACGGTCTGTCAGATAGCCAGTGTAGGTGGGCGGGAACAGGCGGGCACAGTGACCTCGGCTCTCAGGTCAGCTCCACCCCTCACTCCTCCTCAGCTCCACCCTCTTCTCCAAATATGGTTTCTTCTGGTTTCAAAAAATCAAGATGGCGGCGGCCAAATTGCAAACTCGAGGCTTCAAAACGGCAGTTTGCAAACCAATGGGTGATGTCACGCTGGGTTGCCACTTGCACGCAACAGACTTGATGTGCACAGTGACTTTCGTTTGGCTGTTACCAAAGTCACACCAGACATCCCATCACTGGCTCAAGAAATACCGTGTCAGAGCTCTCATTAAAAGCTAGGCTGCCTGGTATGTATGACAGTGAAATGAAAAGTGAAAAATGAAATGATGAAAATGATGAAAATCATAATACAACGAAAAACGTGCTCCTAGAACAAGTTCTGAAGTTTATGTGGTAATTTTACACAGGTTTTTCCTCATTGTTCCATGCTGTTGCTGTTTTTTTTATTTAAACAGGTAATATATTGAAATATAATTAAGAAAATTGTGTTTTTAAAAATACAAGTTCTGAAGAAATATGTTGTAATCATACACAGGTTCTCCTCATTGTTCCATGCTGTTATGAAATTACTGAAATATAATAAAGTATTTCATGTAAAAGAAGTTATGATGTTCCTTATTTTATTTTATTTTTCATGGGGGGGGGGGGGGTTAAGTCTGGGCTTTGGCTGGGGCACTTAAGGACAGAGACTTGTGCCAAAGTCACTCCAGCATTTTCTTGGATGTATGCTTCCTGTCATTGTCCTGCTCAGAAGTGAACTGTCATCCCAGTCTCAGGTGGCTTGCACTCTGTATTTGGCTCATCACTCCCTCAGTTCTGACCAGTCTCCCTGCCCCTGCTGCTAAGCATCCCCATAGCATGATGTTGCCACCACCATGTTTCACTGTAGGGATGGTATTATCCAGGTTATAAGCAGAGTCTGGAGTTCACCAAACACAGTGTTTGAAGTTTTGCCTAGAGAGTTCCATTTTCTTTTCAACAGGACAGAGAATCTTTTCCTTGTGCTCTTAGAGTCCTTTAAATGCCATTTGGCAAACTCCAAGCACACTGTGATGTGCCTTCTACTCAAAGTGGCTTCCATCTAGCCACCCTACCATAAAGGTCTTATTGATGGAGTGCTACTGAGATGGTTGTCCTTATATGAAATTCTTCCATCTGTGCAGAGGACTTTTTAAGCTGTGCGGGAGTGACTGTTGGGTTCCTGACCAACGCTGTTCTTGTCTGGTTTTTCTATTTGGTCAGATGGCCAACACCATGAAGAGTCCTGGTGGTATATCCATTAACAGGTAAATCTACAACATAATAATGAGTGCGAAAAGTGAAGCTGGTAACTTTCTGAAGCCGCTGTATATTCCCCACAGTTATTGTAGGGTATATACAGCAGGCATCAGATGTCAATGTAACATCAAGATTTCCTTGGACTCTTAACTCTAACGTCGGACAGACAAATAAACTGAACTGAAAGTCAGGTTGATGTCAAAACCCAGTGTTGGCTAATTAACATCACAATGCTCAGTAGACGTTGGGTAGAATGTTTGTATTATATGTCAAGATGGTGTTGGTATGAGACATTTCGAAGACATGAATTTTGGGTACTTAACAACACAACTTCAAACCAACAAAATATCAGCATCAGCTGTCGTCAGTTTTCTGCATCAGATTGAATTGGAATTAGACGTTGTCCTGATCAATTTTGGTCACCCAAATATCAGTGTCTAACGAGGCTGTTGGCCAATTTATTATTCCCAGAGCAATTTAAAAGATACACAAACAAGAACTAGATACTATCCTGGATTGATAGCCCAGTCAAGAAAGAATCAGGCTAGAAACTGTGTTTCAACTGTTGTCTATTGTAATACATTATGTAAGGTTATGAGATGACACAAAGTTGTCCAACCAAAGTGTTGGACCAACTAAATGACTGGCCACCCAATTTAATCACTTTAATTTACTGTTTGCATAACATTTACATAACAGATTTATTACAATGCAGTATTTGTGTTTTCATTATTGCGATGCCATTTAATTCAGACTTGAGCAGTGTTGGAAACGATACTAGCAAAATTTTATTTAAACATGAAAATGACATTTACATATGAACACATTGTCTGAAAGTGGCTTAAGAATGCAGCACCAAATGTGTGACATTATTTTATGAATTAACAGGTAGAGATAAATAACACAACAATAGGTAAGGAGGAAACCTGATCAAGAAAGAGGCCATCACAACAAAATATGCTAGAATACAACCATGGTAGGTAACCCACCCATCCTTTTCAATCAACCCAAGGTCATATTCAGAGAAGTGCAAACAAACATCTGATTGGACAAAAGAGGTTAGTATTAATTATAGTAATGAGATAGGAAATGATAAATTGTGAACTCTAAACCACTGTGCCACAGTAACTAAGGATATCTGTCAGTAGTGATGTGTGGACTATCTCAAGGTTTTTAATAGGTATGATATGAAACATCTTGGAGTACTAGGACGAAAGTAAAACTTGTGTTTGAGTCGTGCATTAATAATCAAATATTTAAGCCTGAAAAATTATTACTATTTTCTGAATTATGATGTGATGCACAAGAATGGAAATGGAAAGCAGCATTAACAGGTCTGATACTGTCACTGAGATGCATCCCTGCCTCAAAACAGATGAATATTATGTGCTGACAAGAACCAACTCTATATTCTGTATACTGTTTCATATTTTCCTAGGTTTATTATCTATCATGACTGTGTGTGGAAACCTTCTTGTTATAATCTCCATCATTTACTTTAAACAGCTCCACACTCCCACAAACTCTCTCATCCTCTCTCTAGCTGTTGCTGATGTGCTTGTGGGAGTTATAGTCTTTCCTCTCACCATGGAATTTTCTATAAGCTCATGTCATTACTATAGGGATTTATTTTGCAAAATTCGGGGCACCTTTGATGTATCTCTGTGCACATCTTCTATTCTTAACTTGTGTTGTATTTCTATTGACAGATATTACGCAGTGTGTCAGCCTCTGTCATATAGAACTAAAATAAATGATCATGTTGTTGTGATCATGATCCTGGTGAGCTGGGGTGTTTCTGTGCTAATTGGACTTGGCTTTATAATTGTAGGAACAAATCAAGAAAAATGTGCTGAAACATGTTTATTTGATGTTTTGATGGCAAACATTATGGGACTTATTTTCTCATTTTACCTCCCAGTGATCATAATGCTCTGTATCTACCTGAAGATTTTCCTTGTGGCACAGAGACAGGCACGCAGCATCCAAACCACAACCTGTCAGAGCACAAAGTCTGGAGCAACTGTCAGTAAGATGGAGAGAAAGGCCACAAAAACCCTGGCCACTGTTATGGGAGTTTTTCTGATATGTTGGCTTCCTTTCTTTCTTTGTACCACTGTTCTTTCTTTCACTCACGTTTACATGCCACTTCCTTTGGTTGAATTACTAAACTGGCTTGCACTGTCAAATTCAACGCTGAACCCATTTATCTACGCTTTTTTTTACAGCTGGTTCAGATCAGCTTTCAGAATGATCATTTCTGGGAAAATAATTCAAGGTGATTTTACTAACTCAAAACTGCTCTGACTTACTTTCATTTGCTGTGATGAAATATTCTATAGACATGTTGATAATGATAACAAGACAGATACACAAATACAGTTATACAATACTATGCACTGTACTATATTGGAGGTGAAATCTAAAAATTGCATATTAAAATAATTTTAAAGCCACATGTGAAAGTCTTACATGATTTTTTAAATCAATTTTCAAACATTTAAAAATAAATGTGAATAACAAAATTCTATGGAATAATAACAGGTGATACTCATGATTACAATTTTGAAAGTTAGAGTAAAGGTTAGTTTGGAATTTTTTTAAAGATCTCCTCAGGCAGGGTTTAAAAAAACCTCGATCTGACAGTGAGGTTTGTTTTACACAACAGCAAGTGAGTTTAAAGAGGCTAAAACAGGTGTCTGGTAAAATTGATGTAGAAGTAACCTCTGTATGGATTCCTGGAAGGCATAAGAGTGTGATGTTGGCAAAAAAGCTGCCATGGAGGCAAAATATTATTCCCCAGAGAAAGCATGTATACAGGGAAAATATAATTGGACCCACAATTGATTCTTCAGCCTCTTCAAACCTTATTTTGGTCAACAAAGAGACGAAACTGACCCAATCACAGGTGAGAAGACCACATTAATGGTTGTCATGTTTGGGGGGAAAATAAACCTGGATCATGAGGTCTGGATGTCTGGCATACAAAGCATAACGCTGCTTTTTTGCCATTTTGAACACTGTGGATGTGGACGGCTTTTAGAGGATCTTTTCTCTGTAGCTTTCAACAGTGGGGAAAACAAACTGATCTTTGTCTGTTGATGTAAACTGCTACTATCTGTCTAGTTGTCGGTCATGTTTAACATATTTAGGAGTTGTTGGAGACTGTCATCCTGTAAAAAAATCTAGTGGACATAGTCAATGTGTCAGGACCAAAGGAAGAAGTCTGGTGATCTAATATGTAGAGCCAAAGATACTATATCGCGTTACAAGCAGCGCCAGTGGTATGAAGTTGTATACACTTCTTGTCTCCTAAGTGGGTGTGGTTGTGATTGATTGTTCATTTCAAAACATTACAATTCAACACTAGAAATGTTATGAATTTGCACCTGATTTTGCTGCTCATTTTTATCTCCTAGCTTAATATCTGATCAACCCAGTACGAGATCAAATCAGTTTAATAATACTCCCTGTTTTTTCCCCACAAAAAACAGTTAAATGATAATAACAGTAATAGTATTATTAAGCAAAGAAGTTTTATTTCAGTTTTAGCTTTGGTTTTACATGGTTTCTCATTTAGTCCCTCTCAACTTGTGTGGTTAGGAAGCGACGTCTGCAGCACTGCAGCAGTGAAACCAGACCAGAACCAACAGAGACAAGTGATCTGTGTTGAGAGAATCCGTGAGTGTGTTGCAGAGACAGAAACAGGTCTCGAATAAAGTTGACTCCTGATCTGTTGGTCTGAAAAATGCCATTTTAATGTCAGAATGTTCAGAAGATCCGTGGCTTGCGAAAAATAGATATAGTATTTATTTAGGTGACTATGAAGCGAAACAATCTGTGCCTGTCATGATCTGTGATCATGTTCACCTCTTCCATTATAATGAATAGATTCAGACCCACTGCTGGTCTTCTAAAGGGGTGAGGAGGTGGCAAAACCCACAAGACACAGTTACAGGAAATAACTTCAAACAGTCTCCTTTCTCGACTGTTTCTGGTAGGGTGACAAAGTCTGTGTTAGGAGGAGAGCGGGTTGGACGGATAGGTCAACAAAAAAGCAGGAATTACAGACAGGACAGCGGCACAATAAACCATGCATTTATTATTGTAACCATGACAACAAAGATAGTCAATTCTTAAGGAAGTTCTTATTTAAACCCAAACCACAATCTTTTCCTAAACCTAACTAGGTAGTTTTTGTGCCTAAACCTAACCAAGCAATGACCGTTTATTCTTTTAACCACAGCCTTGGTCGGCACGCCACTGTCAGTACACGCCACATGTTTATTACTGTAACCATGACAACCAAGGCCCAATATGCCTGCCGCCATTGGAGCACTATTTCAGGAGACATTCCTATGGGTCGTATCAGAGGGTTGGTTCATGTGACCTATGTGGTTGTTCAGGTTGGAGAACTGGTTGAGTTGTTGGCAATGTGGACATTTCTCAGTGAATCCAGCAGATTAGTGCCACTCTTAGACCCGATTCTCTTTCATATGAAACCAACTGCTGTGGTCAGGCAGATACCCCCCTATCCTCAACAGAGGATGTCTGCTTTGTTTAAGTGTTTAAATGCCTGGTACTCTTCACCAGTAAGCAGTCCTGAATAACTCTCTGGAATGTGTGGCATTTGTCTTCAACTCTTCATTTTCAGTCCAGTGGAAAATGTATTGGTATTGGTGTATTGGTTAGCACCCAACGTTGATGAGGCTATTTTTGAAATGTAATAAGCTAAAGGTTTATAATTACCCTCTTAAAAATATAGTAAGTAATGTAACTGTTTTAACTACTTCATCAAAGTAATGTAACTTATTACATTTGATTATTTTTTTGATTACTTCAGTACCATTAATTTAGTCTGTTGGTGCCCTTTAGAAAGGTAGAAATTTTATATTTGAATGTTTAATGAAAACACAATGCTGAATTAAATTAGTGAGTGCTATTAGATCTCACATCTATCACTGATCTGACCCACTTTGTCCCAAGATATACCCAAAAGAAGATGTTCTTGCACAGCCAAAAGATGCAAAACAACAGAACAAATGTTATACTCTACATTTTAATATGTAAAGTATAATCACTGTTCTAATGATTTGGTTTGACTAAATCATTACAATTGTAACTACCTGATAGAAAAATCATACAAACATAAAAAATAAAGCTATTTAAATGATGAAAACTGATAATCCAACAATAATGAAGTTACACAAGGCTGCTAATGTGCTCATGTTCTTGGTTTAAGTTTAGATGAAGCCTGATGAAGAGTCACATGTGTGCACGTACAGTTGCAGGACACAGACATACCTACACATGTTCACACATAGAGGCACACATATACACACATTTTAGTAAATAATCACACAAACCTATGTACGTACTCCCCATAAAGGGCCCCATACACACACACATACACCCACATCCACCCACAAAAAACACACACACACACCTAATACATTGTTACTCCCCTGTGTGCATCTCTTTGGACGCAGTTACCGTATCAGATTGGACAAGGCAAATTTGTATTAATCACATGCATGAGACAGGGGTTAATAAATATTAAGTCGAAGTCCTACTGAGTGTGTGGTGGTACGGTATGAAACTGTCTGGAGAACTGAACACAATGAAAACATTTTGTTCGTATTGTGAATTAATACTGAACTAAATATTTTAAACCAAATATATGTAACTGGAATCTGCTGTATATAGTCTGAACTGTACAGTCCACAGACATGGAATTAGAAAGCAGCATTAACAGGACTGATTTAATTGACATACATCCATGCTATAAAATAGATGTCACTTACATACTGACAAGAACCAACTCTATATTCTGTATACTGTTTCACATTTTCCTAGGTTCATTATCTGTTGTAACTGTATGTGGAAACCTTCTTGTTATAATCTCCATCATTTACTTCACACAGCTCCACACTCCCACAAACTCTCTCATCCTCTCTCTGGCTGTAGCTGACCTGCTTGTAGGGGTTTTAGTCTTTCCTCTCACCATGGAATTCTCTGAAACTACATGTCTGTATCATTTTGATTTATTTTGCAAATTACGCCGCACCTTTGATGTATCTCTGTGCACATCTTCTATTCTGAACTTGTTCAGTATTTCTATTGACAGATATTACGCAGTGTGTCAGCCTCTGTCATATAGAACTAAAATAAATGATCATGTTGTTGTGATTATGATCCTGGTGAGCTGGGGTGTTTCTGTGCTAATTGGACTTGGCTTTATAATTGTAGGAACAAATCAAGAAAAATGTGCTGAAACATGTTTAATGAAACATTATGTTGTGATGGCAAATGTTATGGGACTTATTTTCTCATTTTACCTCCCAGTGATAATATTACTCTGTATGTACCTGAAGATTTTCCTTGTGGCACAGAGACAGGCACGCAGCATCCAGACCACAACCTGTCAGAGCACAAAGTCTGGAGCAACTGTCAGTAAGATGGAGAGAAAGGCCACAAAAACCCTGGCCACTGTTATGGGAGTTTTTCTGATATGTTGGCTTCCTTTCTTTCTTTGTACCACTGTTCTTTCTTTCACTCACGTTTACATGCCACTTCCTTTGGTTGAATTACTAAACTGGCTTGCACTGTCAAATTCAACGCTGAACCCATTTATCTACGCTTTTTTTTACAGCTGGTTCAGATCAGCTTTCAGAATGATCATTTCTGGGAAGATAATTCAAGGTGATTTTACTAACTCAAAACTGCTCTGACTTCTGTTGGTCGTGCTGAAATACTGAGATGTTCTATACAAATAAACAAAATGAATGGTTGTGCATTCAAGGTCTAAACCTTGCCCTTAATTAATCATTAATATTTCTTTATTAACGATGTTTAGTTTCTCTTCATCAAACACAGGGCTCAGGGTTTTTTTTATAGCTCAGCCAACAGAAGTATATCACATATTCAATACAGAAACACTTTGTCAGTTGCCACACCTGACTGATGATGGGCTGTGAGCATCAAAGGAAGCTCCAGTTATGGCAAGGAAGGGTAAACTGCCCCATATGTTCCATTTATGGGTCAAGAAAGCTGTTTTGTTTTTTTTTCCAAAAATAATTTCTATTGACAGCTCGCTAGCAACGGTGGTGTATTCCACTTATGTCTGTCACATCAAAGCCCATACTTCCTGGTCATGTTCAACTATGATAAGTGTGTATTTACCTTTACTGCCAAAGCAGAAGTTACACAAAGCATATTTCCGTTGAACATGCTTTATATAAATAATAAATAGAATATTTATATAAATAAAATAGAATATTAATAACATAAACGCTGTATTCTGTGTCACTACTTAAACAATGATGTCTCTCAACTTGTGAAATAAAGCTTGTCTTTTTACTACATAAATGAAGTTGGTAGAAAATTTCTCAGTCTTTTTGTTATCATCTTTCTCTTACATCCAAAACCTTAAAACTGTTGCTACCTACAGATATCGCATTGGGAGATTGTTATGGTTATTTGTGGGGAAAACAAATGAAATGGCTTGTCAGTTTTATTTACTGATGTGCTCAGTTTCAACACTGAAATAATGATAATGCCGATTAATGTCTCATCAGCTTTAGAACTGTTCTAGCAAATGTACAACTATTATCCTATGGACCATTAACAGCTTCTTGTGTTACCAAAACATTTCTCGTAAATATTTCATCAGTTATTCTTTTTATTTTTTTTTCATTTTTAAGAGAGAGTGTACCTGGTCACAGTCAAACCAAACTAACTCAGAGAAATTAACTTTGCTGAACTATGGATTTCTTACAGTGTAGCCCTGCTACTCCGTGGCCAGTATGGACAGGAGGTATAATAATAGCAACGCACAGCACTTGGAACTTGCATATGGCATGTGATCATTGTATTTTAGCATGCATAAAAAAAGCCAAAACCAGTTCTTTCAAACATGTATTATACCTGTCACCCAATCTTGAAAATCTACAGATTACAATTTCTGTATGTTTTTTTTTTAATTTTTTAATGTGAAACACAAGGCTCCCTCTCTGATTCCATCTTGTTTGGGATAAACACCCAGGATTAGATGTACTATTTAAAGTCATGCTCTTGGGAGGTTTATATCAGTCAGTTAGTCATTCCTACACAAACTCAAACATGTCAACAACTATCAGATGGATTGACAGGGGCTAGAACATGAAGACAAGAGACTTTGGAAATGTCACATAGTTGTTTTTCTGGCCAAATGACTCTACAATTACTCTACACCCAAGCGGTAACCTCTCAGGCTGAAAAATGAAGCAGCAACACCAAAGCACAGAAAAACAGCAATTCCTTGAATGGCTGCTTGATGCTGGCTTAAAAAGCGAGGCATTCCCTAAAGACTCCCATGTTTAAATACCCAACTTTACAGCAGAAATAAACGTGTTTACAGCCTAGTTCAAAAAAGGGGTTTTGGTCTCTGGTGTCCAAATATTATATATAAAAAACTCACCCACTTAAAATTTTGAGAAGCCCTAAAGTTCTGCATAATTGAGGGCGTGGTCTCTTTGACTGCCAGGTAGGTGAGCGTATGCTTGCCGCAAACCAGCACTCACCAAAGCCTCACCTTCACATACACCCCACCTCTCTTTTTACAAAATTAGACCTTGTGTAAAATTAAAGACTGAAAAAAAAATGATTTGCAAGGAAAAGAAAGATTGTTTCAATGGTGACAATCAGTGACACCTTTGCCCCTGCACCTGTGGTTTTAACTAATCTACAAATTTTCAATCCATCTGTCCCCAACATGCCTGTGGTACACACTGCAGTAGAAACTAAATAAATAAGTAATTTGGCTCTCAGCCTTGCTTTTCTGTGCTTTTCTGTGCTTTCATTTTTGTTTCATGGCTGTTAAACATATTTCTAGTCAGGTGCGTTACCATCCATCAACAGCATATACCTACAGCTTTCTAGTAACTAGAATTACTACCTCACAGTTGTCTGCTTCCACCAACCAACCAAGTTGCAGGAAATATGGTCACAATCTCCCCTTCCTGAGTTACAGCACTGAATAATGACAAGAGGTATTTTTGCTGAACATTATGATGTCACAGTGAAGTTGAACTTTGACCTTTTGGATATAAAAAGTAATAATTTCAGTTTAGTAAGATATTTGAGTTATATTTTGTCATAATTAGTGTATGAATTTGTGAGTTATGGCCAAAAACATGAGGTCACAGTGACCTTGACCTTTGACCACCCAAATCTAATCAGTTCATCCTTGAGCCCAAGTGAATGTTTTTGCACAATCTAAACAAATTCCCTAAAGGTGGTTTAGAGATGCCACATTCAAGAGGTCAAAACCATGTTTGTGAGGTCAACATGACCTTTGATGACCAAAATCTAATCAGTTCATCCTTCAGTCCATGTGGACAAGCCAAATTTGAAGAAATTTCCTCAAGGCTTTACTGAGATATCGCGTTCACAAGAATTGGACGGACAGACAGATGGACAACCTGAAAACATACTGCTTTCCAGCCCTGGCTGTCACCTACATGAAGGCATATAAATGAGATAATCAGGGCTTGAGACTAACAACATCCTGTCATCCTGGGGACAATATAAAAATGTGTTCGGGATGAACAGAGATCTGAGCCTGGATGCCTCCGGGCCTATAATTTGGCATTTACTTATTTAGAAAATGACAAACTGAACTAAGCGCTGAGCTGAAGTTCTCCTGTTGTTATAAACGGTCACCAGCTGCTTGGTTACACTACCTCTTAACAAATTTTACTGGCGGTATGTTTATTAGCTAAAGCATTTACAGAATTTCAATATATCATCGTAGTATTTTTGTTATCATAGTGAACAGGTTGTACATGAACAGTAGTGATCCTGTTATATCCACGCTCACCGTGGTTAACCCGCAGGTCCAGTCATAAAAATATCACAGATCTTTAGCGGATGAGTGGGTGGTGAAATGATTCATATTCTGACTGACAGTGAATACCGGGCATGGAGCGGCTGATTGGGAGGCACAGGAAGATTCCTGGTGGGCCAAGCTGATTGTGGGGGCAAGGAAGAGAGAGAGGGAGAGACACAAATGTGTTTTATCAGGAGTAGAAACACACCAGAGGCAGCCTACCTCTAACTATCTAATCTATAAACCAAGAATCTCTGTCTGTGTGTGTGTATATGGCATTTTGATTTTGGGACGGTTTACACTGACTTCGGGACGGTTCAAATTATTTTTTGAGAAGATTTCAGGTGAAAAAAAAGATTAGTCTGGAGCCCTGGATAATTCATGTAAAAGGTTACTTTGAAACTGTTAAAACGGGCTCAAGGGCACAAATGAGTATCATACTCATAACACAGACAAACAGAATCTAATGTACCCCATCTGATTGGACAAGAGCCATTTGTATTATTATTAATTATGGTAATTAGGTGGCAGTTGATAATTTAAATATCAAGTCCAGTGTTTCTGCACAGTGGCACAGGATACACATCTAAATTGATGCGTAGACTAACTTGAGGTGTATGGTATGAAACTTCAAATATTCTGTTATTTTTTACTTCTTGTCTTTGTTACTTAAGTATTTCAAATGTTTTCTCAATGTAATTGATTGTTAATGGAAAACTGAATTGCAGGAATCTAGACGCATGGATCCGACATTGTCTGTCAACGGGACTTACACTGTTAATGACATACATCTCTGCTATGAATCAGATAATGCAACATATATATTTACAAGCAACCCTTCAGTAATATGTGTATTGTTATATATTTTACTTGGTTCGTTGTCTGTTGTCACCATATGTGGAAACCTCCTTGTAATAATCTCCATCATTTACTTCAAACAGCTCCACACTCCTACAAACTACCTGATTCTCTCTCTGGCTGTGGCCGACCTGCTTGTGGGAGTTTTAGTTTTTCCTTTCAGCATGGCCTTCACTGTAACCTCGTGCTGGTATCATGAAGATTTATTTTGTAAAATACGAGGCAGCTTTGACGTTACACTGAGCACAGCTTCTATTTTAAACTTATGTTGTATCTCTATTGACAGATATCACGCAGTGTGTCAGCCTCTTACTTATAAAAGTAAAATAAATGATCGTGTTATCACGATCATGATCCTGGTGAGCTGGGGACTCGCTGCTTTAATTGGAATTGGCATCGTAATTGCAGGTTTTAATCAAGGAAAATGTGAAGAAAGTTGTTTAATTGATGCTTTAATATCAACCACTCTGGCATGTATTTTTTCATTTTATATACCTGTCATTATAATGCTTTGTATCTACCTGAAGATTTTCCTTGTGGCACAGAGACAGGCAAACAGCATTCAGACCACAACCAATCAGAGCACAAAGTCTGGAGCAACTGTCAGTAAGATGGAGAGAAAGGCCACAAAAACTCTGGCTATTGTTCTGGGAGTTTTCCTTTTATGTTGGACTCCTTACTTTCTTTGTATTGTCTTTCAGCCTTTAACATACAGTGTAACACCAATTGCTGTGATCGAGACGCTTAACTGGCTTACATTATCAAATTCAATGCTGAATCCATTTATCTATGCTTTTTTCTACAGCTGGTTCAGATCAGCTTTCAGAATGATCATTTCTGGGAAAATATTTAAAGGAGATTTTGCTAACTCCAAACTCCTTTGACATTTGTGTTATGAATGCTAATACCAGTTTAATTAAAGAATTATTTAATTATTATTTAATTAGAATTATTAGAAAAGTTGAAACAATAAATATTAACATTTCGCAAGCATAATATATGCTATTCACTGTCTGAGCAAGTAATTGTATATACACCAGTATTTTTTATTTACCACTTTAACACAGGTTAAAAAAAATTAATAAATAAATGAAAAGTCAACAAACACACTGTTTCTACTCTGTGGCAGAGATTGTATTTTTAGATATTGTTGTTTACCTAAATGTCTGTTATGACAGGAAGTCCCTGTCTTAAAGTCTGAATTTACATATGGTCTGAAAGTGAATCAGGTCAGTGATTTTATCACTTGAATGGTTTTGGTGAAGTGCTGACATCTGTCTTTGTACAGACCAATAGAAAAACATAAAAGATCCCTTCCACACACCTACTGTATGTCTGTCATAAGATAACAATCAAATACCCATATTCTGGAAAAGGTTTTGTTAGGTGGATGGAAGTAAGCTCACAGTTTACATATTCATATATTTATATTCACTCACCTAGGGTCAGGGGCTGCAAGGGCTGCATTCGCACCTGGGCCGGGTCTAACTTATACAATAAAATTAAGGATGGCATCATTATGCAGCCATGGTTAAAATTGGCATTACCTTGGAATAAATATATATAAAAAAGGTCAAGTCTATCTTAATTAATCACAGATTTAATGCAGCACCTGGGGACCACTAATATACAGTGTTCCAGCCACATATCTCAGCTGCCAGCCTGATTGAACAGATACACTCCTTTTTTAATCATTGCAGCCGTCTACACAGGACATGTAACAACTTGTGTTTCACTTGTGCCACCCATGCAAACGAGTAGCTGTATTTAGCTTTATTTTTTTTTCTTCAGTTTTACATGCATGCCGTACCTAGCGTGATTGTGAATTGAGTTCTCCGAGCCACCAAAATGTAGATGACCTAAACTCGGTACCATGCCTGAACGCATTCTGTATAGATACAGCTGCTGCTCTGCTAACATGATGCACAATGTGTGGACACTGTTGGAGAGAGGCTCCATGTCTCTCCTTATCAGATAAAATACAGTTCAATAGCAAGTGATCCTCTGTAGTGTGTCTGTGCTGAATATGTCCTCCAACAAATCCTCCAGGGACTCAGGAGGTGAGGGATGATTCTCAGGGGCAGGCATTAGGGTTGCATAGTGAAATAACAGTCTTGCCTCATAGATCTTTGCAATCTTATTGTTACTGACAATGATTCTATGACATTTCAACTGGCCATATAATCTGCTGCATTAAACTAGCGCTCTTGTGATTTTTATTGAGAGACCCCCTAGCAGCAGAATATTACATATTGTGCACTTAAGAAAAATCTGACACCGATGGTGAAGTACAGGTAATAAACTAATCTAAAGACAGTTCAGACACAAATATGGTCGTACCACAAAATAAGACTGTCATCATATTATTTGGTATCGAATATTTTAGTAATATGTAGGTAAATGAGAAATTATGCTGATAGGTGACAAGTAACAGGAAAAATGTATGTCACACATTTACCCTTTTGGCCACTGGATAAGGGTACAGTATTGTTAGGTTATATTTCTACCCATTTATCGACCATGCTCATTTGTGAGTAAGTGCATCAGGTCAAGTTGTGTGTCTGTCACGAAGCAGCCATATCACACCTATTTAAAAAATTGTCAAATGAGATCAACTGATAAACACAAAAAATGCATTTTCAACTGCGAGTCTTACATTTAAGTGAAGACCACATTTACTGCACATGTAGAAAACTATTATCATCCTATTATTACACAACACTCAGAACCATGGAAACTTGTGCGATTGACCAAAATGTTAGGGAACACTAATCGTAAACAATGTTCAAATCTTGAGCGTAGAAGCTCATAAATGGTAGTAACAGTAATAGTTATTTCTCTCACATCCATGAGCATAACTGCAACAATGTAACTGAGAGAGAAAGCACTCTACTCTCTGACAATTAACCAAGAATAACTGACCAGCTAATGTTAGCTGTCTGTTGCATATGTTATACTGACCCGTCACCATGTCTGCAGTGCAAGGTGACTGGCTATGTCAAAGCTACAAGCAATTGCAGCTGATAGCTAACCTTATTTGCTGAGTCATAAAACAATTAGCATCACACACTCAGCAGAAAACAGAAAAGGCTTCACTTGGTCCATATCTGTCAGCAAAACTGCTCCTTTTTCCCAGTCACAGTCTGTCTGGTTGAATTCACTACAGATATGGCACCCACCGCCTTGTTGAGAGTTAAAAGCTACTAGCTAATTCAGAGCAACTAGCTAACTTTACTACCTGAGCCTTTACACAAGAAGCAGGGAAATAGCAGCACTCCACCTGGTATGTTCTTGTCAACTTTTTTCATGACAGGCTGGCGACACTGGTCCTGACTTGGTTGGTCATTTCTAAAACTGTAATATCAACCTTGTCAAAATATGTAACCTATTTTTCATTGCATTTACAGAGGTTACATATGGAACTTCTTAGGATTCAAAAATGAAAATACAGTCAAAAGTTCATACTATGCTAGAAATGTTTTTTTGTCTGGCTATAGGTGAGCTCGATATTGCATTCTTCATTTTCTTCAAAATGTTCTTAAATTCTTTTCCTGTTTATGTGTCATTACATGAGTACCTAGGTGAATGTGGCAAGTATTGCAAAGCGCTCTGAGTGGTTAATAAGACTAAAAGAGTGGTATATAGGTGCAGTCTATTTACCATGTACTATAGTTTTGTGCAGATATACAGTAAACTCATTTTATGCCAGTATGCTAGGAACATGTACTTAAAAATAATAATGCCTAATATAGATGCAACACGACAATAAACTCAACCTTCATTTAGGTTATAATGTTTTTTGGACAGCAGCTGTATTGAGAGGTGAACATTGTCTCCCCTCTTCTAACATAATTAAGTGTGGGTGAAATATTAGATACACCATGCTTCTGTACGGATGAACCTCTTGGCTTAGGGCTTTTTGGTTTTACACACACATATACACACGCACACGCACACGCACGCACACACGCACACACACACACACACACACACACACACACACACACACACACACACACCTGGTGATCATTACCCATCGTTCTGTATCTTAGCATTTCATGTAAACAGGATGTAGGTTCCCATATCTGATTGGATGACCAAAGTTTGTGTTTATTCAATGAGACTGGCATTTATAAATACTGTAACAATCCAACAGATCTGAACAGTGCGCTCACAAAAGACCCACAACACTGTCCTTGCACAGAGTTGCTACTAGGTAAGCAAAAAACTTAATGGAAAGCTGAAATGAATTGGAAATGATCAAGAATTGGTTCACTTTAGAGGATTGCTAACGTCAAAATTGTACATACATGCTGAACTTAACCATTTTTAAATGTTCCTAATATTATAGATTATTACTACAGAAATCGAGAGGCATGGAAGCAGAGCTGACTTTCAACGGCACTTACATTGTGAATGACATACACCCCTGCTATGAATCACATAACGCAACTTACATATTTACAATCAAACCTTCCATAATATGTGTTTTAGTATATATTTTCCTTGGCTTATTATCTGTTGCTACAATATGTGGCAATCTTCTTGTAATAATCTCTATCATTTACTTCAAACAGCTCCACACTCCTACTAACTACCTGATTCTCTCTCTGGCTGTGGCCGACCTGCTTGTGGGAGTTTTAGTTTTTCCTTTCAGCATGGCCTTCACTGTAACCTCGTGTCTGTATCACGAGGATTTATTCTGTAAAATACGTGACAGCTTTGATGTATCCCTTTGCACGTCTTCTATTCTGAACCTGTGTTGTATTTCCATAGACAGATATTACGCAGTGTGTCAGCCCCTTACTTACAGAAGTAAAATAAATGTCCGTGTTACTGCGATTATGATCCTGGTGTGCTGGGGAATCTCTGCTCTCATCGGGATTGGTATAATAGTTGCAGGATTCAGCCAAGGAACGTGTGAAGAAATGTGCTCAGTTGATGTTGTAATAGCAAACACTATGGGACCTGTCTTCTCATTTTACCTTCCAGCAATCATAATGCTCTGTATCTATCTTAAGATTTTCCTTGTTGCTCAGAAACAGGTGAACAGCATCCAGAGCACCAAGTCTGGAGCAACTGTCAGTAAGATGGAGAGAAAGGCCACAAAAACTCTGGCTACTGTTATGGGAGTTTTTCTTTTATGTTTGACTCCTTACTTTCTTTGTATTGTCTTTCAGCCTTTGGCTTATTATCCCCCACCCATCCCTGTGATTGAGGCACTTAACTGGCTTACATTATCAAATTCAATGCTGAATCCGTTAATTTATGCTTTCTTTTACAGCTGGTTCAGATCGGCTTTCAAAATGATCATTTCTGGGAAAATATTCAAAGGTGATTTTGCAAACTCCAAATTGTTTTGATTTGTTTTCTTTTAATAGATTATTCAAATACAAAACTCTATACTTCCCCACTCTGAAATATAGATTCTTAATCATCACAACACTGTACATGGACAACACAAAATAAAGCATTTAAAAAATGCACTGTTTCAATTCATTATTACAAGAACTTAAACTTAGAGGAATGATCCATAACTACAAGCAAATAAGTTAAAAATGCTGGTGATAAGATAATAAGGTTACATACAGATAAAATAAATCTGTTAGGAACTGAAAAAAGGGAGAGGTATTTTAATGTGGTAAAATCCCTCCTTTAGGGTATTTTACACCCTGGAGTAATGACAGTCTACTCATCTCCAGACATCATTAATGGTCATATGTGTGTGCAATGTTAGTATGATACATTGTCTTTTTGGCACCTCCGTCCTCAAGATGTCTGGGGAGTACATAATAAATAAAAATCTAACAAATGGGTATACACTACAGTCTGTCAGACTACTGAGCTGTGAGGCCTTTTATTGGCCTCTGCAGTGGAGGCAATATATTTTTGATTGTATGTAACACACACACACACACACAAAGATGAAGATAGCAATATTTAGATATTTTCTTATTGTCAGCAGGTCCCATTACAGCCCAAAACCAACAGTGAATCGATCCTTCTGACAAGTGTATCTAAATCCTGATATCCTATTCCTCTGTGTCACAGACCTCCAATACTTTTCCCAGCACAGTTAAAAACACACCACTGCGTCACATTATTGCAATGGGTGATAATGTTCCTTCATAACCATGAACAGAGGTACTGTGGTTTATTTGGTGTCAGTCCTACATACACTGTCTGCTGTAAATACTCACTAGCACACTGACTGTGTATCAATGAGCAGTAGAAAATAGTCCCCTAAAACATGAAAAAAATATTTTGAGTAATGTTTACTAAAACTACAGTGTCCTAGTGTTTCAGGGACTTACTGAGTCTTTTTTTTTACTACTCTATGTTTAATATCAGACACTATACTGCATATGTCATTCATATCAATAACACAACAGACTTTATGCAGAGTCATGGGATATTTGATACAGTGGCACATCATTACTACAAAAACTCACTAACTTAAGTCTATGACACTGACAATGAATACTTATATACTAAAATACAACAAAATATCATTCATATCTTTTTAAATATACTGTATATTGTGGTGTGTATTGTGTAGGCCTGCCTATTAGGTCTCACTAATATGTCATGATATGAGATTATAATATTTATGGACGATAAGCCTGTGAATATTCTCATTTGTCCAGGTCATAGTATCTCAAAGGAGTTTTAAATCGAAAGCAACTGGACTTGGTTATTTGTCTAGGAAGACGTTTCACCTCTCATCCAAGAGGCTTCATCAGTTCTTTCTCGCACCTGACCAGGCTGGGACTGGTCCAGTTGCTTTCGATTTAAAACTCCTTTGAGAATATTTATGGACAGGACACATTCATGCAAATTTTTTTTCCCCACAATGTCCTCCATCATCTTTTTCTTCCCAACTATCCGACTCCTATTCCACTGCAGTGGGTTTCTCTGTGTAGCTGGCCTGTGGATAACAGTGTTCTGCCTTTGTGAGTCGTGGGCTCTCCAGTCTCTATTCTTTCGGAAAATTCATCGGAAAATAACGTGGATGTGAATATTAATATATGTGGCCTGATTATTATGTTTAAAATACTTGTTTATAAAACATTCTGACTCTGATATGTTATTATGGAACTTATTGTGATATAATGATGAAGTAATGAGGAACTAATGGCCAATAATTTTGTTTGATGCATCACTTTACTGACCAAAGCAATATATTAAAAAAAACAGCCAAAAAATGCTACTGGACTTCACTTACATTCATGGTAAAGTTCTGATGTAATGTGTTGCAAATTACCCTCTACATAAGTTCAATAACACAACCTCAACCTAACAAATTGAGGCAGACAGACACCCACCTTGAGTCTGATTCTGTTGGAGGTTTCTTTCTGTTAAAGGGAGTTCTTCCTCCCTCCACTGTCAAGTGGCAAGTGCTCGCTCATTGTGGTAACTGTTAGGTTTCTCTCTATAATATTGTAAGATCTCATCATTACCCTATAAAGTGCCTTGAGATAATGTTATGATTGGGCACTTTACAAATAACATTGAATTAATAAGTGTCTAACAGGCGATGGATAGTTTTTAGCTTCCTAATTAAACTATTTCTGTGACTGAGCTTTTGAAGTTCTGCAGTTGTTCTTCTGGTGCTTTTTGGCAGGTACCAAATAGCTACAGATGCACAGATGTTAGTGGGTCTTAGCTTTTTTGTTTTGTTTTGTTTTTTAACCAAGGGGCTTCCAATCTGGGCATTTGTTTCTTTTTTCCAAACGAACCTGGGTGGAACCTGAATACTCTGCTGGCACGATATAGTAATTGTGCAGTAATCTATGACTGGGAAGCAAAAACAGGTCAAAACAGGTTTAACCAATTGTCGGTAAATCCAAATTGGCTATAAACCTTTCAGGGCTACCTATCAGGAGCATTTTTATTGTCTCTATAAAAACATATTCTGATGCTCAGCTTTCAAATACGAAAACAGGCTGCTTTTGAACTCCTGTCTGAGTAAGCTCTTAGAAATTGCCTGACCTGACTTGGACTCTTACACAGTAATTATGGAAGTTATTTTTGCTGTTACTGTTGTGGTTACTCAGCTGTTTTTGTTTTGATTCAGTTTGTAACTTTGTTGGAAACACTTCAGGTATAAACATTGCACAACAGCAATTAGATAGTTTGCTTTAACAAAGCACCTTGGGGAGAAGTAGAGCTCATGTGTATCACCAGAGCAGTTAAGGGACCAAAGACTCATTCACACCTCTAATAGGAGAGGTGTCAGGTTGCTTGATATCATTGCATCAGAACATAAACAAACTTTGTTGAGTTAATTACATCACATATTATGGCCAAATGTTTATTGTCAGTAATACAACTAAAACCTTTTTCACAGTTAAACTTCTGAGTGACATTTTCATTAACGTGTTATGCATCATATACAGATTAAACTGTTTTGGTACAAATCAGTGCAGTTCCATTATGCATGCCAAAATCTTAAAGGGATAATAAATTTTAAACATATGAACATCTAAACATCTCCTAATTTATAAGTTGTGCCCTTCATTTTACAGGTTATGACCATTAGACTTACCGGTTTAATAACTAAAATTTGGGGATTCCATATGAAAACATACAGAATGCAGAAACATTTTGCTGCAAAGTCATGATTAGGTTGGGAAATACGCAGATTCTTTTTTTATGTACTAGCTAAATGTTTCCTGACAATTAAAAGCTTGATTAACATTGTTATTGTTATGTTTCGCCAACTAAAAGCACTCGGTCAGGTTCAGGGAAAGATATCAGTTTTGGTTATATGTGGAAAAATAGCACAATTTTGGGCCTGGCAGCTTTAAGTGACAGATGGGTACCATGACACTTGACTAGCTGTCTGCTAAGTGTCATGAAATCGACTCTCAGAGTGACTCAGGACCTCTCTTCCATGTTTGTGGTGTCGGCACCTTTTGGAGGACAACAGATAATACCAGAGCATGAGGAAGTCTGTGCTCCTGTTTTTGAGGTGACTGAAATTCTAGTATTATTTTATTTATGTGTATGTGTCTGACCTCACCATACCTGGCTTATCTTAGCTTGTTAACTAGCTAATTCACCAGCAAATGAATTAGCCTTGCGTTAGCTTTCAAGCAGGATGCCCAGACACCCAGCTGAGCTAACAATGCTAACGGAAGCATATTCTTCCTATAGTTATTAAACCAACATGCTCCTAAGCCTCCGCCCCACACACAGCCCACCTCTTTGCCCATTTTTGCATAAGCCGGGAGTTAGACACTGCCAAGATGGCAACTGCGGAGCAGCCCACCGTAAGCTATCAGAGGCTTCTTCCATATACAGTTGTTGATCATACCATGTGTTCCAAACTGCTACAATAGTATCAGAAAATTACATATATTTATTTATCCATGAGCCCTCCACAACCTTGACTGTGCGCTGTGACAGCAAAGGTCCCCTAACCTACCGAATACTTTTCCTAATCCAAGTAGTTACACAATCATTACACAATCTTAACCCCAAATTAATATATTCTCAGCATACTTATTAAATATAGAATTTTAGGTTTTGCTGTAATTAATTATCAGTATTGTAATATAATTGCACTTATTCCCCTCAGTTTGTGTGTGAGACTATCATGAGTCAGTAAGATAATACGACAGACTGAAAAAAAAAAGAAGATTGCTTCCTGGCATTCTCACTTTAGGGAATTGAGATGTATTTAGTTAAGGTTGCCATATTATTAAGTATAATAAGAGCGTGATATTTTTCCTTACTTCATTCTAAAATAAATCTTTCCGGTCGCTTATCTTTTAGATACTAGAATAAGCAAAAGAGAGGTTAGAGTTAATTCTTTTAACATTAACCTAAACTCTGTTGTAGTAGCACCCAGCACCGGCTTCCACACAGTGAGCTAGTCGAGAAGGGGGTTTACATCTTGACGTGACTTTTAACCTCTTAAAATGTGGTTAACTAATGAAATGCTCTTTGAACTTTTGAAGTAATGCTGGGGTAGGTTACTACTTTAGGTAGTAAGTGATTAACCACACAAGCTAATGCTTTTGGCTTACATTAGAGGGGATAAACATACTGTTTAAGTCCTTAAACATCTGCTCTTGTGCTTTTGGATTAGGAATGGTGAAATAAAAAGACACAACCCTGAAAATGCTTTAGATGCTGAGTATAATGCACATCGCATTAGAAATCCAAAGTTCAACAGGCCTGCAGTGCCTAGTTACAGTTACTATACTGTAAATGGATAATTGCCATTTAGGGGAGGGGTTTTAGCAAATGGTTAATTATGGTGATGGGCTGGAGATATTTAGGTATGCGAGGGATTTGGAGAAACAGCAGAGATAAAGATAATGACATAACCAATACTTCACATGCGATAGCCACTTCTTTAGGGTCAACAGTTTGGTAAAGATACAATGCAGCTCCAAAAACGACAGAAAAATGCTATCACTGCTTCTTCTTTTCCTTGAAAGTATTTCTTGAATCTGTGCTTAAAGATACATTACTGTAAATGTGCTGTGGATACAGTATAGCTGGATTTACATACAGTAACATACTGAAAACTAAAAACTGAAGGATCCAGGAAGCATGGAACCTAAAATCATCAACAAGACTGATAACGGCAAGGTCATGCATTTCTGTAATGATTCAGAAAACGCCTTTTGCATAATGACAATAACTCCTTCAACAATACGTGCAGTTTTATTTATGCTCATTGGCAGTGCACTATCTGTTCTCACGATCAGTGGAAACCTTCTGGTGATTACCTCTGTTATTTACTTCAAACAGCTCCACACTCCTACTAACTACCTTATCCTCTCTCTGGCTGTGGCTGACCTGCTTGTAGGGGCTGTAGTTTTGCAGTTCAATATTGCACTGTCTGTGAAGTCTTGTCTGTATTTTGGGGATTTAGTTTGTAAATTGCGACGCTGCTTTGATATTTCACTAATTATAACATCAATTCTCAACTTATGTTGCATTTCCATAGACAGATATTATGCAGTGTGTCAGCCTCTGACATACAGAACTAAGATAAATGGATGTGTCGTTGTGATCATGATCCTGGTTAGCTGGACTCTTTCTGCTCTGTCTGGATTCGGTATCATATTTGTAGGACTTAAACATTTTGTCTGTGAGGGAAGGTGTTTCCTATTCCATATTCCAAATTCAAATATATACGGCTCTGTTGTCTCATTTTACCTCCCAGTGATCATAATGCTCTGTATGTACCTGAAGATTTTCCTTGTTGCACAGAGGCAGGCACGTAGCATCCAGAACACAACCAATCAGAGCACAAAGTCTGGAGCAACTGTCAGTAAGATGGAGAGAAAGGCCACAAAAACTCTGGCTATTGTTCTGGGAGTTTTCCTTTTCTGTTGGACTCCTTTCTTTCTTTTTCTGACCTTCAATCCTATGACAAATTATTCAGCCCCTTCACCCCTGAATGAAATTCTTGTTTGGCTGGGATGGTCCAATTCAATGCTCAATCCATTTGTTTATGGGTTCTTTTACAGCTGGTTCAGAGCAGCTTTCAGAATCATCATTTCTGGAAAAATATTTTATGGCAATTTCACAAACTCAAAACTGTTATAACTGAGTGACTCAAAAATTTACAACCATTTTAAAGTGCATTTTAGAAAAAAATCTTACAGTTAAATTGTAACCACCAACAACTCAACGGAAAAGACTGCAGTGTGTACAATAGCAGATTGTAAGTGTGAGGTCATAACAATTCGTAGTCTGTTGGTTATTATCTTTGCCAAGTTAAAAGCTGTCAAATAATGACAGTAGGTATGGCAGAACTTTTACTTTTATAACATGTTGCTGGCAAAGTGAAATTAATTGTTCATCTGTTTCTAATTTAGATGACAAATTTATTGGATTTTATTGAACTTATTGCAATTTGAATTTTCAATAAATGTAATATTCTGCTCTGTTATTAAATCTGTTTACATTCTACTACTGAGTGTCAAATAATTATGCATTATAAAAACCTTAATGTAAAAAAAAACGTAGTGTTTGAATTAGTAAAATTATTTTATATTGAGAGCCCAAGTGTGTTTTTCTTATTGACAGGGCTTCACAAGAGCAGTCTTAAATGCTGTGGGGAACACACCTCATTGCATTGAATAAGTAAAAAATTGTAAGAACTTTCTCAGATGGAAGGATGCATGTGGGATGTAGGAGCAATATGTTGGTTGTTATTGTCTATGCCAGGGTTGATGAGGTGATCAAAGGTGTTAAAAATTACTCAAATTATATACATACCAAATTACTCTGGGGTTGTGTATGTTTGCATTTATAAGATTTGAAAAATACAGCTGCCATGTGGTCCGAATTGCTGGATGATATATTTTGAATTTTTTCGAATAAAATCTCTTTATGCACTTGCATTTTGGTTTTGTGCCATCTGCGCTCTGCAGTCCCACAGTCCCTTTTTAGTTTAATAGTTTCATGGTTCCTCCATGGCATGTTTCTCTTTGTCCTAATTTTTCTAATTTTCAGTGGTGCAACAGCATCAAGGGCTGTGGCCAGCTTATTGTTAAAAGCATCGGACAAAGTGTCAACTGAAGATGGATTACATGTAATCTGGCTTGTACAGATATGTAGGCAATTAAGGCAAAAGTAAACAACACAGTGTATGTCTGTTCCAAAAAAAAGTGGGGGGTGATGGGATGAACCTCCCACAAGGTTTTGAGAGTTTGCATAGATCACGGGAGGAAATGTAGAAATGCTACATGCTTGAGATTAATGGTAGTGGTAAATGTGCATTAGCTTACAGTATGAAAAAATAACCTATTGTCAGACAGATCAATTGAAAGGAAACTCGATTAAAAAATAAACAGCAGGATTGACACTGAGACAAAGGTGGTGATGGAACTCATACTCTCTACAGATTTGGCTGCATGTCAAAAGCTCCTCCACAAACAACAATGGAATATTGCCTTCTTTTGCCTGAATTGGGATGACAGTTTATCCCATGAACACATTAAACTATCTATGAGGAATGCAAACATGGCAGCCCATTCATTCCACTAAAAACTATGCAGGTAATATACAAAAAAACAAAACAAAAAAAGTATATATATATATATATATTTTTCGCAGGGGACGTTACTACTATTATACAATAATGACCCAAATAGTTCAAATACAAGTGCACACTTGTGTGCGCACGCACCGAGACACGCAACTACAGCAGACAATGACAATGGTGACAATGTCACCATGGAGAAGCAAACTTCCAACTCCCTGCAAAATAGCCTTTGTTCAGGACACCAGAAAGCAGTCTTAGTGTCAAATTTAGAGCAGCACTGAGATTGAAAAGTGACTAATGGTATGCTGCTAGCAGTGGAATGACTTACCAGTATCACGGCATCAGGATACCACTGGATGGTGGTATTTTGCTAGGTAACAGTACATGAAGCATCTATAGTTGTACACCGGTAGGAAACGGCTTATGCCCCTTGGTCAGTGTAAAATGGCATAATTGAGGCCCTTAATGAAAAATAAGGGCAAGGATTAGGCAAGGCAGGGCAAGGTGAATTTATTTGTTTAGCACATTATCATACACAGAGGTTATTAAATGTGCTTAACAGAAATAAAAGAAGCATAAAAGATAGATAATACAATGTGTTTAAAACAAAATAAATGAAGCATAAAAAGCATAATAAGAAAACAGTATAAAAACAGATTATAAAACAGATAATATCTAATTATAGTGCAAGATTAAAAGATTAACTGAAAGCAGTGGAGAACAGAGCCGTTTTTAGGAGCTTTTTAAAATTGGTTATGGTTTGGGCACCACTGTGAGATCACCAGTAGGTCACCAGTAACTGACCAGCTCCTGCAGATCTTAAGGTCCCAGTAGACTCATATACAATGAACATTACAGAATTATATTTAGGGCCAAGACCATTAAGTAGCAACTGATAAATGGAGGAAGAATTTTTTCTAACAGTTTCTGGATAAAATAAATGAAACTATAAAAAATGTTGACAGGTCTGGGTTGTGTGGCTGTCAAATGCTGCCAACATGAAGGAGTTACCAAATCTGTAGTATAGTGTCCCCTCCTGACAGATATAGGCCCTTGCCTGTGTGGATTCACACCAGTGTATTATCAGTAAAAATATATATCAGGTGTATTAAATTGATACATATATAGGCTACTCATTCAAAGTATTAATGGTAAATAGTAAATAAGATGTCATTCTATGCCTGGTTATGCTCTGTGATGTGGAGTTTTACATGATGTAATGTGTGATGTGTTGTACAGATTAAAGCCAACATACCAAAAATAATACACCTGTTATTTGGTTGGTTGGCTGTAAATTTCTGATATCACTTGTCAGACTGGCTACAATAGCTAGGATAACAAAGGCTATTTTAAGTGAGAAATTATTTTACTGTATTCAAAACCATTAAACCATACCGGCATACCCCAACAACAGAACATATGAGACAAATGTATGGATGCATATTTAATGGGGGCGATGACAGTGGCCAATCACTGTCAGCCTCACCTGCCGTTGGGAAACGGTATGTGCCGATGAAACATGAATGGCATACCCCCGGAGATCATATGCTGCTGAGGGGATCTGCATACACAGCTCCACCACTATACCAACAGCCACAAATCAGGGCGTCTCTCCACATTTATCAGCTCTAATTCAACAACCTGCTCTGGACTCAAACCACCACAGCAGCTATCAAACACCCACAATAGCGAACATATGAACACAAAGCTAGCTCACACAGTGTGTTGGTAAGCGTAAACACATGACCATCAAGAAAAGCACAACTCATTACAGGTCTACACAGTATGAATGAGACGGCACCTGTTCACACGATCACTTCCACTGATTGAACTCATCATTCATCTTCAGTGACACAGCGGCCACATGTTATCACACACACAGATCACAGTAGCTGCACATTAACATATGAGAGGGAACAGTTACACTGCTATAGATTTAAATCCTTGATCCCACACCATAAAAAGAGAAACCTGTACTCACCCATGAGAAGTTCATCTGGGCCTTCACTCAGCAAAGTCATTAACATCACTGCTCAAGTCCAAATTCCTGCTCCGCTGTTCCCTGTTGAGTGTAAAGCCAACCCAGCTAACGTTAGCCTCCAGCTGCTATCACTCGATGGACTTAATGCATAGTGAGTAAATTACGACTAATTTCGTCAGTTCTGCCGTAAACTCACCCTGTTCTCTCCGATCCTTCCTCTTCTCAGCACCGTTTTTTTGTTTGAATATGAACATTATGCTGCTAACCGTGCCTTTGCTGAAAAACACTAGTTTCTTGCTAAAAGGCTGAAGGAAAAAAAACTGACGTTCACTCAGTTTTACTTGCTCAAGGAGCAAACTCATTGGCAAGCTGACTTCCCAGAAGGCCTCACTTCATAAGTTTTTAGAAGAAAGTAACCAAATTATGTATAAATAACAGGTTTTTTGTTTGTTTTGTTTTTTAAATAAAACGTGCCGTTTTTGAACATAAATAAGGGAAATGAATATGTATATATATATATATATATATATATATATATATATATAGCAGTCTGTTTGACATTATGTATTGCAGTTAATAGTTTTTGTAATATTACAGCCAATAATCTACAAGACAGTGATGAAGATAGTTGCTACCACATGTGTCCTACATCTGATGGGAAATTCCTGACAAAAATGTTTGAAATAAGGGGGGAGGAAAGCCTGATATTAGTAACATTTATCTTGAGTTCTGAGTCATCTCTGATCCAAGCATGACTGCCAGCTGCTGTAAACTTCTTGGCCTTCAACATTTCTGATGTATAAATGATGACATAAGAGTTGTAAATAGCTTTTATTTGTGCACTGTAGTTTACAAGATACAAATCTCATAATATTTAGTCACATGCTCATCACAACACAGGCCATCAAAAAGAAAAAAAACAAAAAACAATATAGCACTTAAAATTTTGTAGACACCCAAATGATGTCCATTAAACCCCCATCTATCCATCCACTAGCTATACCCACTTATACTCAGTTAAACTTGGTGGATGCTCTGGATGGCAGATTGAGAAGATTGTACATTGTGGAGTGGTATCACTTTAGCAAGCTCTACCACCCAAAATGGGAGTAGTACAAAGAACAATTATAGAAAAATTCTTATACTGCTACAGCACAGACAGAAATCTTTTTCTTACAGTATTTTTCAATCTGAGCCTTGTTTTGGCTTCATTTGGCTCATTCTATCTCTGCTCTGACACTTTGGAAAAAGCTATGAACATGCGACTAAGAGGAGGAAATGTTTGCTTTCCTGGCCCATGATGACAAATTGTGTTTACTGTATCCACAGTGCAGTACATTCATATTAAAGATCCCGTAATTTACACTTTTCCTGTGTTTTATTTGAAATGTTGATAACCACAAAAAGATATATTTGTGGTTTTAAGAACCAAAAACCATCTCAGTGCAGTTTTACATCTCCTCTCTCAGAGTTCTCTCTGGAGCTTTTGGAACCACCATCGGTTGGATGTTCGGACTGGGTGGGCTTTGCTTGGGGCATGGCTGAGGGCAGTGACTGCTTTGTTGTGACATCACAGAGTTAAGGAAGTCCCGAGGGCTCGTTGTATGGCACACTTTTGTCAACAGGCTGTGTACATTTCTCTGTAGACTGAGCGCTGTAACAGTATTAAAATAAAAACCTAGACTGGCTTTACAATTAAAAATAACATGGAAATCTCACTTTATACAATTAGGAACTGAAAACTGTTTCACGATAATTAAGAATAAAGATAGAAGATCATTTACAGGAAAGTGCTGAGACTCAATTTATTCATTTTACAGATTGTCATGTGCTCATTTTGTCACAGACTGATCATTCAGTAAACATAGTGTAAAGCTTTGGACAAATTAGTATCTTAAGAGAAAAACATTTTTGTATAATTTTATTTATAATTTACAGAAAATTTTAAAAATAAATCTACTGTACATTGAAAATTCAATGAACACACATTATTTAACAATAAACATCTTAATCAGCAGATTTTTGAGTTAATGAACATTAAAGTCTTGTTTCACTTCATTACTCGTTAATGTTTCAATTTACAAACACAATGCACATTAGACAGAAGCTGAATTATCTGTGAAAATAACAATAACACAATAAGTACATTGCAGGTCACTGAAATTATGTTTTCAGTACAACAAAGATGGCAGAGAGTTGTGCATGTGACGTGGCTGCTGATAAGGTAACACATGTTGATTAGTCACACTGATAGCTAGATAAAATCAATGAAACTATGAAAAATGTCGACAGTTGAGGGTTTTGTGGCTGTGAAATGCTGTGAACATGGACAAGTTACCAAATGTATAGCATAGTGTCCCCTCCTGACAGATTTAGGACCCTGCCCAGGTAGATTCACACCAGTGTTTTTACAGTAAAACTATGTCAGGTGTAACCAATCGATACATACATAAGTTACTGTTACGTCCCTCAGTGATCCAGAGAAGTGGGGAAGTAACAGAATAAATCAATAAAAAAGTGGAAACATGCTCTGCCCACTCACTAGAGTACACCACCACATCATCAAGATACACATTAGAATTGGGTACATCTCCTTACACTAGGAGCATCAGGCGCTGGAAAGGTGTGGCAGGTGCGTTTGTCATGTTGAACGCCATGACAGGATACTGCATAAAATGATCCGGTGTTACAAATGCAGATATGTCAGATGCTCTGTGGGTTAAAGTAAAGTAACCCCCAGAGTAAAGACTTGCCAGTACCCTTTAAGTAGGTTTGTTTGGTAATGAAAACCAGATAATTCACCTTTTTTAATTATTTCCCTCTTTCCCACAGGATAACAATAGGCATGCTGTTTAATTGGAGCAGCAGCTCCAGCACACTAGTTTGGGTTGGCACATCACTGTACAGAGAGGGGTAGGAGTGAAATAAACAGAGCACGTCCCCTCGCTGACTTACAGAGAAATAGGAAAGATGGGTGCTTGCACTGGACAGAAACTCAGAGTTAGACAACATTGTTGGTCAGAATGCTCCACCAAACCATCAGTCACAACATCAACAGCTCCCCCACAAACCAAAGAAGCAGCAGATATCGTCACAGGGACAGCATCCTCCCAGCAGCTACCCCTGGGCAGCTTCCCTAGAGTTGTAGGGCTAATATGACATAACCATGTTTCTCTCCTCCGTTTGGGAGTGCGTGTGATGTAATCTGTATCTGACACCCTGCTGTCCACCACATATGGACCTGAGAAGTGAGCAGTGAGAGGAGGACCAGGCATAGGCAATAAGACCAATAATGTATCACCAGGCTGGAACTGACGTTCAACTGCTTTCCTGTCATACCGCTTCTTCATGCTGACCTGAGAAGAGGTGAGGTCGCACGATGCAAATGCTCCTTACACCATGACACAAAATCCTGCACATTAGTTTTTGAAGAGGAGTCAGCCAGCACCTGCTCCTTCAGCACCTTTAATGGGCTATGCACATTTCCACCAAACACCAGTTCAGCTGGGCTGAACCCAAGGGACTCCTGTTTCACATCACGGATGGCAAAGAGAACAAAAGGCAACCCTTCATCCCAGTCTCTCCCTGTGTCATGACAGTATTTCCCTAAACACTGACTTTAAGGTCTGATGCAAGTGCACCTTGTAACTCAGGATGGTAGGCGCCGGACACTGAATGAGACACATCTAAAGCCTGCAAAGTTTGTTTAAAGGTCTTTGACAGAAAATTGGTTCATTTGTCAGTTTTGCACAAATTTAGGTAGCCCAAAGGTGGTGGAAAAACTTAGTCAAGGCTTTAGGGATGACTGGTGCAGTGATTTTATGTAGGGGAACTGCTTCAGGGAAACGAGTGGAAACACACAATACTGTCAACAGGAGCTGGCTGCCTGATTTTGTTTTTGGCAGTGGACCGACACAGTCTACAATAACATGCTCAAAAGGCTCACAAACAGCAGGAATGGGGTGAAGAGGGGCTGGAGGTATTCCCTGATTTGGCTTACAACCTGGCAGGTACAGCAAGTTTTACAGAAACGCACCACATCAGACTTCATCCCTGGCCAAAAGAAATGCTTTAAGATGCAGTTGTAGGTCTTAATGACACTCAGATGACCCAACCACGCATGCTCAAGGGCCAGCTCTAACACATGCTGCCGAAACCCAGCTGGAACCACTATCTGATACACCAGGCCCCAATCCTCACCAGCTGCATCACCTGAATGGGGGTTCCACTTTTGCATTAACACACCGTCATCAACCATGAACAACTGATTTTTATTACACTAACTAGCACCCTCAGCAGCAGCAGCGAAATATATGGCCAAAGATGGATCGCACTTCTGAGCCACTTTGCTAACTCCCCAGCAGGTGGCGACCTATTTTCCGAAAAAACAGGCAAATAGTGAGTCGGACAGAGCAACATCCTGAGCCTGCTTATGGGCCTGAGCTCTCGTCAAAACAGTAACTGCAAACACATCAGGGTGACTGCAGGCCAGGTCATCTTGTTCAGACTAAGGGGTGGGGGCATCAACCACTTCAGGAACAGGATAGACTTTACCCCCAGCTATATCGTTTCCCATGATGAAGTCAACACCATCAGCTGGGTTACATGAGTGGATGGCGTCTCGGAAGAAACCAGAGAACAGTGCAGCCTGTATATGGATACAACGTAGGGGTGCGGGCACAAAACCCATCTCACCCACCCAACATGCGGGGAGGGCTTATCAATGGCCCTCTGAGATTTCATTGAGGGAAGAGGGGTCTTGCCTAACAAAACCACTCTTATGTATTTGTATTAGGGCAAATTCATCCACAAGGGTAGCGGCCCACTGCAGAGTAGTCACTTTCTGTTCATTAAGATACACTACAGTGCACTCAGGAACACAGCTTTAAACATCCTCCACCAATACTAGCTCATGCATAGAGGCCATGTCTTTCACCTTGCATGTCGAGCACCGCCGGTCGAAAAGATCACCTTTTCTCTCGCATAGTCAGCGTAGGTCTGACTGGATGTCTTCTTAAGACCTCTAAAACACTGTCTATAAGCCTCCGGCACCAAGTCATAGGCTTGTAAAATCGCACCTTTAAGCATCTCATACACTAGGCTATCTTTAACTGACAGAGAAGAACATGCCTCCTGAGTCCTGCCAGTCAATTTACACTGCAGCAGAATCACCCACACATCTTTTGACCATTGCAAGGCCACAGCAATGCACTCCAATGCGCCAAAATACAACTCAACCTCTGACTCACGGAATATCAGAACTAAGGAAATATTTTTACTTACAAAACAGCAGCTGCACCCGGTCAGGGCGGTCCTTGCCCTGGGATACTGTGGCCTCCAATCCCGGAGACTCCACAGACACCAGCAAGCTAAAAATCCCCTGACTCACCAAACAGTTATGAGAGCTGCTTTCAGCTCACTTTTAGCAAGAGTGCTAGACACAGGAACTCCATAAAACTCCACAATGTTGCGCAAGTCGCTTTTTTTAAGTTTATCAAACTGACTCAGTGTGGGATTGGCCACAAACTTATCTCAAACAAAAGATGCCATACTCACCGGGTGATAGAAGAACAGCTTTCAGGCTACGGAATAACCGATCGCCTTATGCGCTGCCAAGCTAAGCTAAACAACGCCACAGCTACTGCTGAGAACTGCTTCCCTGCCCAGGATTACTCCAAAAACAAGAAAGGCAAAATAACAAAAGAGTGCCTGACGGAAGGACTGAAGCAGCCCAGCTGTACACTCACCTACTTAACTGAGAAAGCTCTCCAATTATCGCGGTAGCCACGAGAGACTAAAGCACAAAGAAAACAACTTACTTGGATCTTACACTAGCCTCCTGATTTTTCTCTGATGCCGGATGAGCCCCCAAATGTTACATGTGATCCAGGGGAGTGGGGAAGTAACAGAATAAATGAACCGGGGAGAAAGGAAACCAGGAAACCAAGGTAAGATCGCAAATAAGGTAGTTTATTTTGAAGTAAACAAGGTAAATCAAGGTCCTTCAACAGAAACGGAAAACGAGCTCCAGGAAATGGATGAAGCTGGAACATCTGAAAATAAAGAAAGCAATCAGAAAACTATAAGTTAAAACCAAATCACCCTCCCAGCCACAATCTCGTATACACACACAGCCTTCACACTGCCACCTGGCCCACTAGCTGATAACAATAACCGCTAAGCAGTCACCACTCATGCACACACACAGCATTCACGCTGCCGCCTAGCCCACTGGCACCGGCACACCTCAGGTCCCAGCATTTATACAGGCTCTGATGAGCCATTTGCTGCAGGAGGGCCGGTACCTGGAGAGGCAGCAGACAAACACACACACAACACTACACTATGGCCGTAACAGTTAAACATTTAAAGTAATTGTGGTGAATAGTAAATAAGATGTGATTCTATGCCTGGTGGAGTGGAGCATGGAGTTTTACATGATGTAATGTGTGATGTGTTCTACCAATAAATCCAACATACCAAAAATAATACACCTATTATTTGGTTGGTTGGCTGTAAATTTCTGTGATCACTTGTCAGACTGGCTCAGTGGATAGGCTAACAAAGGCTATTTTAAGTGAGAAATTACTTTACTGTGTTCAAAACCATCACACATACCCAAACAACAGAACAGAGGAGACAAATGTATATATGCACATTTAATGGAGGCCATGACAGTCTGACAGTGGCCGAACTACTGTCAAGCCGCACCTGCCGTTGGGAAACAGTATGTGCTGATAAAACACAAATGGCATACCACCGGAGATCATATGCTGCTGAGGGGATCTGCATAAGCAGCTCAACCTCTATTTATCAAACAGCCTGCTCTGGATTCAAATCACCACAGCAACTATCAAACAAATGACCACAAAGCTAGCTCACACAGTGTGTTGGTAAGCACAGAACAAATAGCCATCAAGAAAAGCAAAACTCATTATAGGTCAAGTCTTGTGATATTTTATGAGTCACTTGCTCATCACAACACAGGCCATCAAAAAGAAAAAAAAACAATATAGCTCTTTAAATTTTGTAGACACCCAAATGATGTCCATTAAACTTCCATCTATCCATCTACTAGCTATACCTGCACATACTCAGTTAAACTTGGCAGATTGAGAAGATTTTACATTGTGGAGTGGTATCACTTTAGCGAGCTCTACCACCCAAAATGGGAGTAGTGCAAGGAAGAGACCTACTACATCAAATATATGCTGGCATGATTCATTATATATCAATAAAATAATATGTAAAGGAACAATTATAGAAAAATTCTTCTAGTGTTACAGAAAATAGATGACCCCCCCCCCCCCCCCCCCCCCCCCACCCCCACCCCCATTCCCCTGTGTGAACTGTGTGAAGTTTATTTGAAATACATTCTTGAATTAATCATCAGTTATTCATTTATCCACAATAGTTTAAAACTCTTAAACCATATAGGTTTTGGATATTAAACACACACATGCACATTCACAGAAGTGGTATGATTACTCATACATTGTATTGACCTAAATGAAATGCCCCTCCCATTAATTTAATATGCTAATTAGGCCCAGAATATTAAATCTAATCCTAAAATACTGCTCACTGTTACACAGGCTAAGGACAAACCAGGACCATCACTTACATGGTGTGAAACATACAGGGCAGTACAGAAAACCTTATGCTGTTGTGAATATTTATGTCTGTGTTATGCTTATATGTCTTAATTTAATGTTATTGCAAATGCAGGTACCGCACTATTAATGATCATTTATGCATGGAGCCTGAATTCTTTAGAAACAGGAGTGATGTTGATGAGGATAAACCTGAATGTAATGAATCAGCAAACGTGCCTGACATAACTGCAGTCACCACGTCATATTTATTGTGTGTTTTTGTTGGCTCTTTATCAGTTCTTATAATGTGTGGAAACCTACTTGTAATAATCTCCATTGCTTACTTCAAACAGCTCCACACTCCTACAAATTACCTCATCTTCTCTCTGGCTGTGGCTGACCTTCTAGTAGGGGTTTTAGTTTTGCCTTTTAGCTTGATACTTTCTGTAAGCTCACATTGGTATCTCAAAGATTTACTCTGTAAGGTGCGAGGCAGCTTTGATGTCTTGCTGTGCGCTTCTTCTATTTTGAACTTGTGCTTTATTTCAGTTGACAGATATTACGCAGTGTGTCAGCCTCTGTGGTACCGAATTAAAATAAATGTCCGTGTTGTTGTGATCATGATTCTGGTGAGCTGGACTGTTTCTGCTCTAGTTGGAATCTGTGTCACATTGCCGGGACTGAAGCAAGGACAATATAATAAGAGGTGTGTTATATTTTCAGATACAAGTACAACAGCTATGGGAGCTGTTTTTGCATTTTACCTCCCAGCTATCACAATGGTCACCATCTATATGAAGATTTTGATAGTGGCAAAGAGACAGGCACGCAGTATCCAGAGCATGATGAAGTCTGGAGCAACTGTCAGTAAGATGGAGAGAAAGGCCACCAAATCTCTGGCTGTTGTGATGGGGGTTTTTCTGATGTGTTGGACTCCTTTCTTTCTTTCTATCACTTTTTACCGTTTGACCAGATGTACAATACCAGTCCCTGTAATTGAGACATTTAAGTGGCTTGGATGGTCAAATTCAATGCTCAATCCATGTGTTTATGCTTTCTTTTACAGCTGGTTCCGATCCGCTTTTAGAACGATAATTACTGGGAAAATATTTCAAGCTGATTTTTCTAATTCTAAGCTCTTTTGAGTCATTATTTGACATCTCACTTATGACATCTGGCACTAAAGATTAACATCTCAAGCATCCCTCCTCTTCATCTCATATATACATATAGGAATTACTGCTGTACTATGCATACAGTATCTGTTTATATAGCAGTGTGTACCCTATCCCTTGACCAGTATATGATATGTTAACTTGCTCCTCCATTTGATGTCCAGTTACTGATTGTCCTCGAGCATCATTGTGCATCTCATTTATTGAATTTATTTTGTTGTGCAGACACTGCATCTCTATGTTAAATCAAGGCATACATCTTTAAATGTTTATCTTTGTAAACGTCATTAGTTCATTTGTCTTTGAGCTTTAATTAGGAAGGTCCTGCTACAGCACAGACAGAAATCTTTTTCTTACAGTTTTTTTCAATCTGAGCCTTGTTTTGGCTTCATTTGGCTCATTCTATCTCTGCTCTGACACTTTGGAAAAGCTATGAACATGCGACTAAGAGGAGGAAATGTTTGCTTTCCTGGCCCATGATGACAAATTGTGTTTACTGTACCCACAATACAGTACGTGCATATTAAAGATCCCATAATTTACACTTTTCCTGTGTTTTATTTACCATTTATTTAAGTACCAAAAACCATCTCAGTGTAGTTTTACATCTCCTCTCTCAGGCTTCTCTCCAGAGCTTTTGGAACCACCATCGGTTGGATGGTTGGACTGGGTGGGCTTTGCTTGGGGCATGGCTGAGGGCAGTGACTGCTTTGTTGTGACATCACAGAGTTAAGGAAGTCCCAAGGGCTCGTTGTATGGCACACTTTTGTCAACAGGCTGTGTACATTTCTCTGTAGACTGAGCGCTGTAACAGTATTAAAATAAAAACCTAGACCTGCTTTATAATCAGAAATGGCATGGAAATCTCACTTTATACAATTAGGAACTGAACACAGTTTCACACTTATTAAGAATTAAAATACACATCTGAAGACTGTATATTCATAATTTTATTTTTATGCATACTCACAAATATTAAATACATATTTAAAATATATGTAAAATATTAATTTTTTCTTGTTAATGGAAAAGGAAAAACACAAATTTTACATTATATGTGTGACGGCCCTAGTGCCTTTGCCCAGTGTACTGTGTTGTTTTGTCTTGCAGGTCCTTGGCTGGGCGGGGCTGAGGACACATCACAGTAACTTCCAACACCTGGCCAGTGTTGGAAGTTACTTAAGCCCTCCAGTCTAGATGCCATGTGTGGTCTTCTCACCCACCACCGAGCTTGACACGCTCTCCTTTGTTTCGTTGGGTTATTTTGCTTTACACTGACAACATGCACCTCTCATCTCTCACTTTTCATACACCATCACACACCACTGATTCTGATTCCCACACCTCATTGATTCTTGTTATTTCGTTGACTATTTGTTCTTTATTTAATAAATATGAGTTTATGATTGCCGCACTCCAGTGTTTATCTCCCTACTTTGTTGCGGTCTCTGAGCCGGACGTAACAATGAAGCAGTTGCCACTGCATTGTAGAAATTGTAGGAGCATCATTGAGTAATCATTGTGATAGGCTACAGCATTCACAGGAAAGTGTTGAGACTCAATTTATTAATTTCACAGATTGTCATGTGCTCATTTTGTCACAGACTGATCATTCAGTAAACATCTTGGTTTCTTTGATCAATGTAGTATCTTAAGAGAAAAACACTCTTTCATTATTGTATAATTTTATTTATAATTTACAAAAAAAATGATTTGAAAAATAAATCTACTGTACATTAAAAACTCAATGAACACATTATTTACAATAAACATCTTAACATCTTAATTAGCAGATTTTTGGAGTCAATGAACATTAAAGTTTTACTTAATTACTAGTTTATGTTTCAATTTACAAGCACAATGCATATTAGACAGAAGCTGAATTATCTGTGAAAATAACAATAACAGAATAAGTACATTGCAGTACACATAGGTACACACATGTTGATCTGTCACACTGATAGCTGGACAAAATAAATGAAACGATAAAAATGTTGACAGGTGAGGGTTTTGTGACTGTGAAATGCTGCGAACGTGAGGATGTTACCAAATGTGTAGTATAATGACTTTCAGAGAGGTAAGAAAGATGGGTGATTGCACTGGACAGAAACTCAGAGTTAGACAACATTGTTGGTCAGAATGCTCCACCAAACCATCAGTCACAACATCAACAGCTCCCCCACAAACCAAAGAAGCAGCAGATATCGTCACAGGGACAGCATCCTCCCAGCAGCTACCCCTGGGCAGCTTCCCTAGAGTTGTAGCGCTAATATGACATAACCATGTTTCTCTCCTCCGTTTGGGAGTGCGTGTGATGTAATCTGTATCTGACACCCTGCTGTCCACCAATTATGGACCTGAGAAGTGAGCAGTGAGAGGAGGACCAGGCATAGGCAATAAGACCGATAATGTATCACCAGGCTGGAACTGACGTTCAACTGCTTTCCTGTCATACCGCTTCTTCATGCTGACCTGAGAAGAGGTGAGGGCCTCCTTCACCAACGAGGTCGCACGATGCAAATGCTCCTTACACCATGACACAAAATCCTGCACATTAGTTTTTGAAGAGGAGTCAGCCAGTACCTGCTCCTTCAGCACCTTTAATGGGCTATGCACATTTCCACCAGACTCCTTTTTCATATCACAAATGGCAAAGAGAACAAAAAGGTGCCCTTCATCCCAGTCTCTCATGAGAGTATTTCCTAAACATTGACTTTAAGGTCTGATGCAAGTGCACCTTGTAACTCAGGATGGTAGGCGCCGGACACTGAATGAGACACATCTAAAGCCTGCAAAGTTTGTTTGTTCAAACCACCACAGCTACTATGAAACATCCGAAATAGCCTTCGCCAGCCAACGCAAACAAATGCACACAAAGCTAGCTCACACAGTGTGTTTGTAAGTGTAGGACAAATAACCATCAAGAAAAGCAGAAATCATTTCAGATCTACACAGTATGAATGAGAGGAAATGTTCACACAATCACTTACATTGATTGAACTCATCATTCATCTTCAGTGACACAGCGGCCACATGTTATCACACACACAGATCACAGTAGCTGCACATTAACATATGAGAGGGAACAGTTACACTGCTATAGATTTAAATCCTTGATCCCACACCATAAAAAGAGAAACCTGTACTCACCCATGAGAAGTTCATCTGGGCCTTCACTCAGCAAAGTCATTAACATCACTGCTCACTTCTTCCACATTTTGTAATGTTACAGTCTTATTCCAAAATGGATTAAATTCATTTTTTACCTCAAAATTCTACACACAATACCCCATAATGACAAAGTGAAAAAAGTTTGCTTGAAATTTTTTGCAAATATATTAAAAATAAAAAACAAAAAAAATCACATGTACATAAGTATTCACAGCCTTTGCCATGACACTCAAAATTGAGCTCAGGTGCATCCTGTTTCCACTGATCATCCTTCAGATGTTTCTACAACTTGATTGGAGTCCGCCTGTGGTAAATTCAGTTGACTGGACATGATTTGGAAAGGCACACACCTGTCTATATAAGGTCCCATAGTTGACAGTGCATGTCAGAGCACAAACCAAGCCACGAAGTCCAAGGAATTGTCTCTAGACCTCCAAGACAGGATTGTATCGAGGTACAGACCTGGGGAAGAGGACAGAAAAATTTCTGCAGCATTGAAGGTCCCAATGAGCACAGTGGCCTCCATCATCCGTAAATAGAAGAAGTTTGGAACCACCAGGACTCTTCCTAGAGCTTGCCACCCAGCCAATCTGAGCAATCGGGGCAGAAGGGTCTTCGTCAGGGAGGTGATCAAGAACCTGATGGTCACTCTGACAGTGCTCCAGCGTTGCTCTGTGGAGAGAGGGGAACCTTCCAGAAGGACAACCATTTCTGCAGCACTCCACCAATCAGGCCTGTATGGTAGAGTGGCCAGACGGAGACACTCCTCAGTAAAAGGCACATGACAGCCCGCCTGGAGTTTGACCAAAAGGCACCTGAAGGACTCTCAGACCATGAGAAACAAAATTCTCTGGTCTGATGAAACAAAGATTGAATTATTTGGCCTGAATGCTCATCACCTGGCCAATACCATCCCTCCAGTGAAGCATGGTGGTGGCAGCATCATGCTGTGGGGATGTTTTTTGGCAGCAGGAACAGGGAGACTAGTCAGGGTCATGGGAAAGATGAATGCAGTAATGTGCAGAGACATCCTTGATGATAACCTGCTCCAGAGCGCTCTGGACCTCGGACTGGGGCGAAGGTTCATCTTCCAACAGGACCCTAAGTACACAGCCAAGATAACAAAGGAGTGGCTTCGGGACAACTCTGTGAATGTCCTTGAGTGGCCCAGCCAGAGCCCAGACTTGAACCCAATTGAACATCTCTGGAGAGATCTGAAAATGGCTGTGCACTGATGCTCCCCATCCAACCTGATGGAGCTTGAGAGGTTCTGCAAAGAAGAATGGGAGAAACTGCCCAGAAATAGGCGTGCCAAGCTTGTATCATCATACTCAAAAAGACTTGAGGCTGTAATTGCTGCCAAAGGTGCTTCAACAAAGTATTGAGCAAAGGCTCTGAATACCTATGTAGAGGTGATTTTTTGTTTTGTTTTTTATTTTGCAAAAACTTCAAGCAAACTTTTTTCACTTTGTCATTATGGGGTATTGTGTGAAGAATTTTAAGGTAAATAATGAATGTAATCCATTTGGAATAAGGCTGTAACATAACAAAATGTGGAAAAAGTGAAGCACTGTGAATACTTTCCGGATACACTTTATAGCAAGGGAGCAAACTCATTGGCAAGCTGATTTCCCAGAAAGCCTTACTTCATAAGTTTTTAGAAGAAAGTAACCAAATTAGATAAGTGATTTGTCAAAATAATAGTTTTTTTAAATAAAAGGTGCAGTTTTTGAACATTTAAATAAGGGAAATAAATATATTGTTGACGATGTTGTATATGACTCAAAACCGTAAGTGTGAGCCACTTCATTCTGGTACAGCTCTTCTGCTCTGATATGCCAACAGGCCACTAATATAGCAGTCTGTTTGACATTATGTATTGCAGTTAATAGTTTTTGTAATCTTTTGCAACCACAAATGTTCTACATCTGATGGATAATTCCTGACAAAAATGTTTGAAATAAGGGGGGAGGAAAGCCTGATATTAGTAACATTTATCTTGAGTTCTGAGTCATCTCTGATCCAAGCATGACTGCCAGCTGCTGTAAACTTCTTGGCCCTTCAGCATTTCTGATGTATAAATGATGACATAAGAGTTGTTAATAGCTTTTATTTGTGCACTGTAGTTTACAAGATACAAATCTCATAATATTTAGTCACATGCTCATCACAACACAGGCCATCAAAAAGAAAAAAAACAAAAAACAATATAGCACTTAAAATTTTGTAGACACCCAAATGATGTCCATTAAACCCCCATCTATCCATCCACTAGCTATACCCACTTATACTCAGTTAAACTTGGTGGATGCTCTGGATAGCAGATTGAGAAGATTGTACATTGTGGAGTGGTATCACTTTAGCAAGCTCTACCACCCAAAATGGGAGTAGTACAATGAAGAGACTTAGTACATTAAATGTATGCTGGCATGATTCATATTATATATATATATATATATAAAGGAACAATTATAGAAAAATAGAAAATAGATGACCACCCCCATCCCCTGTGTGAACTGTGTGAAGTTTATTTGAAATACATTCTTGAATTAATCATCAGTTATTCATTTATCCACAATAGTTTAAAACTCTTAAACCGTGTAGGTTTTGGATATTAAACACACACATGCACATTCACAGAAGTGGTATGATTACTCATACATTGTATTGACCTAAATGAAATGCCCCTCCCATTAATTTAATATGCTAATTAGGCCCAGAATATTAAATCTAATCCTAAAATACTGCTCACTGTTACACAGGCTAAGGACAAACCAGGACCATCACTTACATGGTGTAAAACATACAGGGCAGTACAGAAAACCTTATGCTGTTGTGAATATTTATGTCTGTTTTATGCTTATATGTCTTAATTTAATGTTATTGCAAATGCAGGTACCACAGTTTTAATGATCATTTATGCATGGAGCCTGAATTCTTTAGAAACAGGAGTGATGTTGATGAGGATAAACCTGAATGTAATGAATCAGCAAACGTGCCTGACATAACTGCAGTCACCACGTCATATTTATTGTGTGTTTTTGTTGGCTCTTTATCAGTTCTTATAATGTGTGGAAACCTACTTGTAATAATCTCCATTGCTTACTTCAAACAGCTCCACACTCCTACAAATTACCTCATCTTCTCTCTGGCTGTGACTGACCTTCTAGTAGGGGTTTTAGTTTTGCCTTTTAGCTTGATACTTTCTGTAAGCTCACATTGGTATCTCGAAGATTTACTCTGTAAGGTGCGAGGCAGCTTTGATGTCTTGCTGTGCACTTCTTCTATTTTGAACTTGTGCTTTATTTCAGTTGACAGATATTACGCAGTGTGTCAGCCTCTGTGGTACCGAATTAAAATAAATGTCCGTGTTGTTGTGATCATGATTCTGGTGAGCTGGACTGTTTCTGCTCTACTTTCAATTTGTGTTACATTGCCGAGAATGAAGCAAGGACAATTTAACAAAAGGTGTGTTATATTTTCAGATACAAATACAATAGCTATGGGAGCTGTTTTTTCATTTTACCTCCCAGCTATCACAATGGTCACCATCTATATGAAGATTTTGATAGTGGCACAGAGACAGGCACGCAGCATCCAGAGCATGATGAAGTCTGGAGCAACTGTCAGTAAGATGGAGAGAAAGGCCACCAAAACTCTGGCTGTTGTGATGGGGGTTTTTCTGATGTGTTGGACTCCTTTCTTTCTTTCTATCACTTTTTACCGTTTGTCCAGATGCAAGATACCAGTCCCTGTAATTGAGACATTTAAGTGGCTTGGATGGTCAAATTCAATGCTCAATCCATGTGTTTATGCTTTCTTTTACAGCTGGTTCCGATCCGCTTTTAGAACGATAATTACTGGGAAAATATTTCAAGGTGATTTTACAAATTTTAAGCTCTTTTGATTCATTATTTGACATGTCACTAATGAAGTCAGATTAACATGTCAATCCGCCCTCCTCATCTCATATATTCATATTGGATTCGCCGCTGTACTGTGCACACAGTATCTATAAATACAGCAGTGTGTACCCTATCCCTTGACCAGTATATGATATGTTAACTTGCTCCTCCATTTGATGTCCAGTTACTGATTGTCCTAGAGCATCATTGTGCATCTCATTTATTGAATTTATTTAGCTGTGCAGACACCGCATCGCTATGTAAAAACAAGGAGTATGTCTTTAAATGTTTATCTTTGTAAATGTCATTAGTTCATTTGTCTTTGAGCTTTAATTAAGAAGGTCCTGCTACAGCACAGAGAGAAATCTTTTTCTTAAAGTATTTTTCAATCTGAGCCTTGTTTTGGCTTCATTTGGCTCATTCTATCTCTGCTCTGACACTTTGGAAAAGCTGTGAATATGAGACTAAGAGGAGGAAATGTTTGCTTTCCTGGCCCATGATGACAAATTGTGTTTACTGTATGCTTGGGGCATGGCTGAGGGCAGTGACTGCTTTGTTGTGACATCACAGAGTTAAGGAAGTCCCGAGGGCTCGTTGTATGGCACACTTTTGTCAACAGGCTGTGTACATTTCTCTGTAGACTGAGCGCTGTAACAGTATTAAAATAAAAACCTAGACCTGCTTTACAATTAAAAATAACATGGAAATCTCACTTTATACAATTTGGAACTGAACACTTTTTCACAATAATTAAGAATAAAGATACACATCTGAAGACTGCATATTCATAATTCTATTTAATGCATACTCAGAAATATTAAATGAATATTTAAAATATGTGAAATATAATTTTTTTCTTATTAATGGAGAAAGAAAAACACAAATTTTACATTATATGAAGCAGTTGCCGCTTCACTGTAGAAATTGTAGGAGCACCATTGAGTAATCATTGTGAAGGGTTGAGTATTAAGTAGGCTACATCATTTACAGGAAATCATTGAGTCTTGATTTATTCATTTCACAGATTGTCACGTGCTCATTTTGTCACAGACTGATCATTCAGTAAACATCTTGTAAAGCTTTGGTCAACGTAGTATCTTAAAAGAAAAACACTCTTTCATTATTTTATAATTTTATTTATAATTAACAAAAAATAAATGATCTGAAAAAAAAATCTACTGTACATTGAAAAGTCAATGAATGCACATTATTTAGCAATAAACATCTTAACATCTTAATTTTTGGAGTTAATGAACATTAAAGTCTTATTTCAATTCATTACTAGTTCATGTTTCAATTTACAAACACAATGCACATTAGACAGAAGCTGAATTATCTGTGAAAATAACAATAACACAATAAGTACATTGTAGGCCACTGAAATTATGTTTTCAGTACAACAAAGAGAGTTGTGATTTGGCTGCTGATAAGGTAACACATGTTGATTAGTCACACTGATAGCTGGATAAAACCAATGAAACTATGAAAAATGTCGACAGTTGAGGGTTTTGTGACTGTGAAATGCTGCAACCGTGGAAAAGTTACCAAAAGTATAGTATAGTGCCCCCTCCTGAAAGATATAGGACCCCACCCAGGTAGATTCACACCAGTGTTTTTACAGTAAAACTATGTCAGGTGTAACCAATCGATACATACATAAGTTACTGTTACGTCCCTCAGTGATCCAGAGAAGTGGGGAAGTAACAGAATAAATCAATAAAAAAGTGGAAACATGCTCTGCCCACTCACTAGAGTACACCACCACATCATCAAGATACACATTAGAATTGGGTACATCTCCTTACACTAGGAGCATCAGGTGCTGGAAGGTGGCAGCCGCATTTCTCATGCAGAACGCCATAGCATAGGCAATGTAGCGGCCCACTTGGAATTACCACACAAGATGCAGAGAGCTTCGACTGGTGTTACTTTAATTCTCTCCTCTTTTCACCACTGGCATTTGACACCTTCTGACACCATGAAAACTATGAAAAATAACAGAAATACAAATGCCATAGTACCAGATTTCACCATCCAATAGAAAAGATAAATAAAATGAACCACTCTTTTACGAGTACACCATTAGCCTCCTCCTACCTCCTTCTGCTTCCAAGGGCGCTAAGTTTGAGCTCAGCCTGCTAGCAGCCTGTCTTCCTCACACACACACCTCGCAGTAACAGTCCTTACATGAGAAATACAATAACACAAAACACGGAGCGAACCACGATAAAATAACCTTTCACAACTGTCAACACAAGATACGACATGTTAATAGTTTGTTTGCATGTTTTACCAGTTCTGTAGCATCGTGAGCATGTTGTTTTTTGCTGAGACGGGAGCGGGAAATCTAGTGTCTTCGATGACAGGAAGCAACAAAACAAGAGTGGTGCTCTTCAAAATAAAAGTACAAAAGTAAAGTGGCATAACTGCATAACTTATCATAAACAAGATTAACTGCCATTTACACTCCCACCAAATCCTGCTACAATGAATGAGCAAATACACAAAGAACGAATGAATTGCACAGGATTTCTTCATTCTAATAAATGAATTACTTTACATTGAACTGTCAGAGGTATACAAATGATTTGTATCACATCATATCACTAAAGCAGTGTGCATATAACTGTTGTGGTTTGTTCTAATCAATTTTCAAGAAGAAGCACTCATTTTTGGATTGGTCTCTCAATAACTGAGGGTTTGGAGGGGAGATCTTGTTTTCTTTGAGGCTTTCGCTCTCCTACTTGCACTTTGACTCGACGGACTAAGCCATCGCTGTCTTGAACAGTCTCCACCACTTGTCCTAGTTGCCAATGATTTCTCGGGAGGTTGTCGTCTTTAATGATGACAATATCATTGGCTCTGAGGTTGCGCTGAGGTAAGTGCCATTTCTGTCTTGTGGATATGTTGAGCAAATACTCCTTCTTCCAGCGACCCCAGAATTGTTCAATGAGATATTGAACTCTTCTCCATCTCTTTGTAGCGTACAAATCCTCCTTCACGAATACTCCAGGGGGAGGAAGAGCAACTTTAGATTTCATCATGATGAGGTGATTCGGTGTTAAAGGTTCCAGTGCATGAGGATCACTGATCCCATCTACTGTTAATGGGCGACTGTTAACGATTGCCATGGCCTCATACAACAGTGTCCTGAGAGAGGCGTCATCAAGTCGACCTGAGCACTGGGCGAAGGCTGCATTCAGCACATTTCTAACAGTTCTAATTTGCCGTTCCCAGACACCGCCTGCATGGCTGGCAGAGGGGGCGTTGAAGAGAAATTCACATTGCCTCTCAGACAGGAAAATTTCCAGTAGCTTGATGTTGCAAGTGCTTCCTTAAACTCATTTCTGGGGCCAACAAAGTTAGAACCTTGGTCACAGTGTAGTTGTCGGACAGCTCCTCTGAGACTGATAAAACATCGCAATGCATTGATGAATGAGTCTGTTGACAAATCTTCGAGCATCTCGATATGGACAGCTCTTGAATACAGACGTGAAAATCAGGCCAGATCTTTTGTATTCTTTGCGGGCTTTCTTTACAATGAACAGGCCAAAACAGTCCATGCCGCTATTTGTAAAAGGTGCTGGGGCTTCAAGACGTTCTTTAGGGAGTTCAGCCATCCGTTGGTTCTCTGTTGGCCGTCGAAGTTTCCTGCAAAGCACACAGGTGTGTATCAGTTTAGCAACCAGCTTGCTCCCACCAATGACCCAGAATCCATTTGTCCTAAGCTCCATTTGTGTCTGGCTTCGACCCTGATGGCATGTCTTAGCGTGGCAGTGGGACACAATCAGCTTAGTAATATGACTGTTGTTTGGTAAGATGATTGGGTGCTTGATTTTGTGGCAGAGAGATGTTTTAATCTCCCACCAACACGGAGAAGTCCTTCAGACCAGATGGGATCGAGACTGAAGAGAGAGCTTGAGTTTGGGAGGTCTTTTTCACCTTGAAGTGTCTTTATCTCATGGGGGAAGGCTTGCTGCTGTACGATTTTAATCACTGCCTCAGCAGCCTTCTCACGCTCCTCCACAGTCACATGTTCACTATGTTGTTTTTGTTTAGAACTCAGTCTCTTGATTCTTGCAACCACTTTTACAAGTGTTGCCCATGAGGAAAACTGACTCAGATGCTGGAGGATGTCGTTGCAGTTATCGGCTTTGGTTGCAAGCACCTGAATTGTCTTGACTTCAGGATCACCGACGAGCAATTCTGCTGAAGTGCTGGGTGTTAGATGTAATTCACGCTCCCAGAGAAACTTTGGTCCTCGCAGCCAGTTCGTTGAGTGAATGTCTGACGCATGAAGACCTCGGGATGCGTGATCTGCCGGGTTTTGTGACATTTCCACATAATACCACTGACTGGGATTACTATTATCTCTAATCAGCTGAACACGGTTTGCAACAAATATGTGGAATGTATATGTTGATGTACCCAAGCACAACCTGCGAATCAGTCCAGAAAATTTCTTGATCAATTTTCATGTCAAGCTCACCCTTTAACATGACGCTTACTTTTAAAGAAACCACCGCTGCTGCGAGTTCAAGTCTCGGGATACTTGTGACCCTTGAGGGTGCGACCCTTGCTTTTGCCATCACGAGACTGCAATGGACTTCATCCTTGTCATTTTTGTACCTGAGGTAAGAACATGCACCATATCCTACGCAGCTGGCATCTGAAAAATGGTGTAACTCTACACTGACAATGTTATGAAAGTCATGTGGGTGGTAACATCTTGGAATTGAGACCTCTTTCAACTTGATAAGACCATTTATCCATTCCTCCCACCGTGGCTTTACATCTTCTGGGAGTGGGTCATCCCATCCGATGCCTCTGTGACAAAGCTCTTGAAGGATACGTTTTCCATTTAAGCTGAATGGAGCAATGAATCCGAGTGGATCGTAGAGAGAGGAGATGACAGACAAACAACCACGACGAGTTGAAGGCTGATCTTTCAAGCTGATGTTAAAGCTGAAAGTGTCGTCCTTTAGCGACCATTGAATGCCGAGAGCACGTTCTGATGGGGTTGGATCAAAACCTAGAGGCTCAATGTTTGCTGCTCTTTCAGAGGGATCTAAGCAAGACAGTGCTGCTTCTTCATTTGAGTTGAATTTGTGAAGGCGTAGGCCTCCTCTTTTGCACAACTCTTGTGACTCAGTGATCAGTTTCTTGGCTTCCTCGACTGATGAAACGCTGACTAAACCGTCATCAACGTAAAAAATTTTCTCCACGAATGTTGATGCTGTGGGATAGTTAGCTTTGTGTTGTTGTGCTAGATGCTTCAAACCAAAATTGGCGCATCCTGGGGACGAAGCGGCTCCGAAGAGATGAACCGTCATCCTGTACTCCTGTGGTTCCTTCTCCAAATCACCACCTTTCCACCAGAGGAACTTCAGATAATTTCTGGATTCTGGAGTAACAGAGAATTGATAAAACATTCTTTCAATGTCACAGATGATGGCTACAGCTTCCTTCCTGAATCTGCAAAGTACTCCTATCAGAGGATTGATTAGATCAGAACCAGTTAGCAGAGTGTCGTTTAGAGAAACTCCATGGAATTTGGCCGAACAGTCAAAAACGACTCTCAACTTATCCGGTTTTCTGGGGTGATAGATGCCGTGATGCGGCAGGTACCATTCTGTCTGTCCCTCGGATGTCGTAGGGGCAGGCTCTGCATCACCTTTGTTGATGGTTTCCTCCATGAATGTTTTGTATTGATCACAGTATTGTTTGTTGGCCTTTAATTTTTTCTTGAGACACTGTAGGCGAACCGTGGCTAGCTTCTTGTTGTTTGGCAGGTTGGGTGGACTGTTGCCTTTGAAAGGGAGAGGCATTTCATAATGCCCATCCTCTTTCTGTGTGATGTGGTTACTGAGGAACTGTATGAAATGAACATCTTCTTGAGACACATATTTATCCTCATACGTTCTCTCAATAAAGTCTGATTCTAGGGCCTTTAGGACATCTGTCGCTGGTGGAACTGGCAGTTCCTTTACTGTGAGTCGATGCACAAAGCTCTGACTTCCTTGTCTGTCTAGGTGGGGGTTTGATGAGCCTATTATACTCCATCCTAGTTCTGATCTCTGTGCGAACGGTTGGTTTTTGTCACCTAAGATGACTTCACGAGGAGCTAGTGCTGCTGGACAGTCGTATCCGATTAGGAGCCCTACATCACAGTCTTGGAGGGGTGGTAACTTATCTGCCAAGTTTCTGAGATGAGGCCACAGTAATGCTGTTTCCTTTGTTGGAACATAAGACTTATCCACCGGGATAAAGTCACGGCTGTAGGCCTGCTGTAGTTGAATGCGGCTCTCAGAGTGGAGTCCTCGAACTTGTAGACCATGAACACTCTTACTCGATATGATTGTGTCAATTGCTGTCATAGTACTAAGTTTCAGTTTTACTGGTTGGACATCCACATTCAATTTATCAAGTACATCTTCTAAGACAAATGTTGAATCACTTTGTGTGTCTAGTATTGCGTATGTGAGTATTTCTCTGTGTGGTTCTTGCACTGAAGACACAAAGACTGGGACGATACTTGAGGTAGCAGATGCACGTTGTGTTGATGTATGGGACATGACTTTGTGTGTTTCCTGGCTTGCATGTTCTTCTGTAGAAGTGGAGCTATTCGTTATTGCTTCCACAGGTCTTTGTTTCCTGTCTTCGTGCAAGCAGGTTGGGTGACGACGGTTGCATGTGTTGCACGTGTGTCGCCTCTTACAATCTTTAGTCATATGACCCTTTCTCAAACATCCAAAGCAGAGCCGATTTTCATAGATAAATGCCTTTTTATCTTCAACACTCTTAGCTGTGAAAGTGGGACACTTTGTAATGCCATGAGCTTCACTTTTACAGACAAAGCAAGGTGATTTTGATGATCTGTTTGTTTCATACTTCTCTTGAGCGAAACTCTTTGGTTGTGTGTTTGTGTTTAAGGCTTTGGCTCTCTTTGGGATTCTATCATCTACAGGTTTAAAATGTATCAACAGTGGAGAAGCAATAGGGTTACAAGCTATCCGTGCTTCTCTGCTCAGGAACTCTGTGAAGCATGCAAGATCTGGATAGCTGCCTGATGTGTCAAGTTCATCTACAACAATTCGACTCCACTTTCGAACAATCCATTCTGGCAGTTTTTTGAGTAACTTGTGGTTTTCCTCACAATTGTTAAAGATAGCTAGTCCTTTGACATATGGGATTGCCTCAGTGCAGCCTTGGAGGAAGTCGGCAAACTCTCGTAGTGCTAGTGGGTTGTTTGTGCTGATCTTTGGCCATTTCATGAGCTTATCATGGAAAGCTTTCTGTATGATGAACGGATTCCCATATCTGTCCTGTAAAACTTTCCACGCTCCATTGTATGCATTCTCTGAATCTCGATAAAAGAAACCTTCTACAGCTTTTCGCGCTTCTCCAGCAAGATCATTTTTGAGATAGAACATCTTCTCACTTGCTGAGAGTGGTTTTCTGTCAATAAGAGTCATGAATGACATTTTCCAATCTGAAAATCTTAAAGGGTCACCACTGAACGTGGTGGGTTCAGGGACTGGCAAGCGATTCATACTTAATGAGCTAGCAATTGCTTGTGCTAAACTGACAGACTCCTGGGTCATTGTCATTTCAGAAGCTGCTTGGCAAGGTTGGAATGATGCAACGTCTGGATTCAATTGAGGTTCAGTTTTCAGCTTTCTGTAGCAAGCGGAGCTAGTTTTGTTGATAATTTCTTCGTTGTGGTTCTCTAAATCTTCAAAACTGTCATATGCTCTCACACGAGCTGCTGCTATAGCAACCTCTTTCTCTGCTTGTAACTGTTGCAGTTTTGCTCTCTCTTGTTCCAACTGTTGTTGCATTTCCACTTCTCTTTGTTTCATTTCTGACAACATTTTTGCCTCTTTGAGTTTCCATTCACTTTGTAATTTGTGAAGATGTGCTTGCTGTGCTTGAATTTCTTCTATGGCCTTTGATTGCTCCAGCTTAGCAGCAAGCTCTGCTTCTGCATCTACTCTACCGCTGTGCGTACTGGTTGAGCCAGAGTGGTTGCTCAATTTCTCTGATGACGCTACTGAGCTTGTAGTTTCAGTCTTGGTGTGGCCAAAGACAGACCCATATTCATTTTTGTTTAACGTTTCTCTTACTCTTTCTTTCTCAAGTTGATTATTATAATCTTCATTAACAGTCTCTAGACGGTTACTTATGAGACTACAGATTTCCTTTGTTAGCGTAACACAGGCGTCCATTTTGTTGACAATCTCAGATGTGGTGCTACTGTTACGTAGGATAGGTTCATATTGCTGTCTTACGGCGTCGTGCTTTGTTTCAATATCTTGCTGTAATTTATTGAGGTCTTCTAATGAGCAGAGGGTTTTTAGTTTTGTCCTTGTCTCCCTTGCTCCTAGCTTCCAAGAGTCATAGGCTTTGTTAAATGTTCTTTCACGTTTTTTGATGTCTTGGTTATGCTTCTCTTGGCCTTTCTCTGTTAGCTTTCTCTCACGTGAGCTAGACCTGAGTGGTGTGCCTGTGGGATTGTTTGTTTCTTCTGTTGGGAGTGACATTTTGTTTGCATGCTGCTTTAAATTGACTGTAGCCCTTGATTGTCCTATGCTTGAATCTATACTTATAAGCTGTAGCTATCTTTTACCACAGAGTAATACTAATGTCAAGCATTTACAGATTATGGACATTCAACAGGATTTTTTAGCATAAAACAGTAACAACAAAAATGTCATAAATGAGCACTGTAGACATTAATAGCTAAAGAGCTTCACCTTTTAAACCTTTTCATAAACAGACATATCATGAATTATTACTCCTTAAACACATGTACCACTTGTCTTGAAATATTAATCAATTTCAGAACTGTTATGCAATAGAAACTAACTCACAAATTATTTTGACCTTAAATGTGATATGTTAGTATGTTAACACTTTAGTTACGCTGTAAGCTTGTATGTGTGTGTAAATAGTCCCATTTTGCTCCTTGACGCTTAATGTCTCTTTTTCAGCATCCGTAGTTGTACTTTTAGTGTGCTGTCCTTTTTAATCTTGCCTGAGCAGGATGTGGATGCGAGTGGAGTCAGCTGGCTGGTAACAGGTTGGTAGCTGGATCTCAGATGAGATGGCGCCAGCTTCTCTGTATGGATGGCAGGTCTCTTGCATCAAAGGAGTTTTCACTGTAGTGGCCCACTTGGAATTACCACACAAGATGCAGAGAGCTTCGACTGGTGTTACTTTAATTCTCTCCTCTTTTCACCACTGGCATTTGACACCTTCTGACACCGTGAATACTATGAAAAATAACAGAAATACAAATGCCATAGTACCAGATTTCACCATCCAATAGAAAAGATAAATAAAATGAACCACTCTTTTACGAGTACACCATTAGCCTCCTCCTACCTCCTTCTGCTTCCAAGGGCGCTAAGTTTGAGCTCAGCCTGCTAGCAGCCTGTCTTCCTCACACACACACCTCGCAGTAACAGTCCTTACATGAGAAATACAATAACACAAAACACGGAGCGAACCACGATAAAATAACCTTTCACAACTGTCAACACAAGATACGACATGTTAATAGTTTGTTTGCATATTTTACCAGTTCTTTAGTATCGTGAGCATGTTGTTTTTTGCTGAGACGGGAGCGGGAAATCTAGTGTCTTCGATGACAGGAAGCAACAAAACAAGAGTGGTGCTCTTCAAAATAAAAGTACAAAAGTAAAGTGGCATAACTGCATAACTTATCATAAACAAGATTAACTGCCATTTACAGGCAATAAGACCAAAAATGTATCACCAGGCTGGAACTGACGCACAACTGCTTTCCTGTCATACCGCTTCTTCATGCTGACCTGAGAAGAGGTGAGGGCCTCCTTCGCCAACAAGGTCGCACGATGCAAATGCTCCTTACACCGTGACGCAAAATCCTGCACATTAGTTTTTGAAGAGGAGTCAGCCAGCACCTGCTCCTTTAGCACCTTCAGTGGGCCACGCACATTTCCACCAAACACCAGTTCAGCTAGGCTGAACCCAAGGGACTCCTGTTTCCCTGTGTCATGACAGTATTTCCTCAACATTGACTTTAAGGTCTTATGCCAGCGCTCAAGTGCACCTTGTAACTCAGGATGGTAGGTGCTGGACACAGAATGAGACACACCTAAAGCCTGCAAAGTTTGTTTTCAGGTCTTTGACAGAAAATTGGTTCCTTTGTCAGTTTTGCACAAATTTAGGCACACTATCTGATGCACCAGGCCACGATCCTCACCGGCTGCACCACCTGAATGGGGGTTCCACTTTCGCATTAACACACCGTCATCAACCATGAACGACTAATTTTTATTACACTCACTAGCGCCCTCAGCAGCAGCAGCGAAATATATGGCCAAAGATGGATCGCACTTCTGAGCCACTTCACTAACTCCCCAGCAGGTGGCAACTTATTTTCCGAAAAAACAGAGGCAAATAGGGAGTCGGACAGGGCAACATCCTGAGCCTGCTTATGGGCCTGAGCTTTTGTCAAAACATAACTCAGGATGGTAGGCGATGGTAAGATGACTGCAGGCCAGGTCATCTTGTTCAGACGCAGGGATGGGGGCATCAACCATTTCAGGAACAGGATAGACTTTACCCCCAGCTATGTCGTTTCTAATGATGAAGTCGACACCATCAACTGGAAAACATGAGTGGACTGCTACTGGGAAGAAACCAGAGACCAGAGCACACTATATATGGATACGATGTAGGGGTGCAGGCACAAAACCCATCTCAATACCTCTGACCACAGAGAATAAGAGATTGAGAGCCCCCAGTGTCTCGCAACACAGTGACTTGCTGCTGATCCTCAGCCTTTCCTGTGAGTGACACAAAACCAGTGAAGATAAAAGGCTTAAAACAGGCATCAGGCTCTTTCGATGTGGTGGTCTGGCCAACAGGGGACACCGATTTGACCAACCCTACACCCTTATGCTGCTTTGGAGCCTGCTGTTTATGCTTAAGTGCTTCACAATCTGCAACCAGATGGCCAGGCTTATGGCAAAAGAAACACTGTTTCTCCCCCTTGGGACCTGAGGATGCAGCACTAACTAGCGGGACGGGCTTATCAATGGCCCTGTGAGACAATTCATTGCAGGAAGAGGGGTCTTGCCTAACAAAACCACTCTTATGTATTAGGGCAAATTCTTCTGCAAGGGTAGCAGCCCGCTGCAGAGTAGTCACTTTCTGTTCATTAAGATACACTACAGTGCACTCAGGAACATAGCTTTAAACATCCTCCACCAATACTAGCTCACACATAGAGGCCATGTCTTTCACCTTGCATGCTGAGCACCACCAGTTGAAAAGGATCGCCTTTTCTCTAGCGAAGTCGATGTAGGTCTGACTAGATGTCTTCGTAAGATCTCTAAAACACTGTCTATAAGCCTCTGGCACCAAGTCATAGGCTTGTAAAATCGCACCTTGAAGCATCTCATACACTAGGCTATCTTTAACTGACAGAGAAGAACATGCCTCCTGAGTCCTACCAGTCAATTAACACTGCAGCAGAATGGCCCACACATCTTTTGGCTAGGCTGCACACCTGGTGCAAAGCCAACAGCTTGCTGTTCAGTCGCCTCTTCCACTGTGGGACAGGGCAGTCCTCACATGGGTATACTGTGGCCTCCAATCCTGGAGACTCCACAGACGCCAGCAAACTAAAAATCCTCTTGCTTACCAAAGCAGTTTCAAGAGCTGCTTTCAGCTAACTTATAGCAAGACTGCTAGGCACCGGAACTCCATAAAACTCCGCAATCTTGTGCAAGTCGCTTTTCACAGTGTGGGATTGGCCACAAACTCATCTCAAACAAAAGATGCCATACTCACCGGGTGATAGAAGAACAGCTTTCAGGCTATGGAATAACTGATTGCCGTATGTGCTGCCGAGCTAAGCTAAACGATGCCATAGCTACTGCTGAGAACTGCTTCCCAGCCCAGGATTACTCCAAAAATAAGAAAAGCAAAATAACAAAAGAGTGCCTGACGGAAGGACTGAAGCAGCCCAGCTGGACACTCAACTACTTAACTGAGAAAGCTGCTCAATTATCGCAGTAGCCACGAGAGACTAAAGCACAAAGAAAACGACTTACTTGGATCTTACACTAGCCTCCTAATCTTTCTCTGATCCCGGACGAGCTCCCAAATGGTATGTCCCTGAGTGATCCAGGGGAGTGGGAAACTAACAGAATAAATGAACCGGGGAGAAAGGAAACCAGGTGTGGCAACCAGGGTTTTATGTTAACCAATTGATACACTCTAACCTTAGCTCAGTGTTGCCAGACAACGCCACCCGGGGAATTTCACCCAGGGAACTCTTACAATCTTTAAGGCACTCAGGTCTGTCATACAACGGGGCAGAGACAAGATACAGTTACAGAATTATTTAATTAAACATATCAAATAATAAAAGGGATCAAATTGCATCCACACTGATGTTGCAAGGGAAAGAAAGGAGACCAGTCAGGGTGGAGGCCTACCAGTAGGGAGATGGGTCCAAGGAGTAAAAGGGGGTCCCAGGAAAGTCACCCCAAACACTCGTGAAACGCACACAATAGTGAAAATCAACCTGGGGTGAAAACACACACACAGCACACAGGGAAGAGACACTGCCACCGGGGACACCACATCCACAACGTCCACCACCGTAGTCTTGACCTCTGAAAGGACACAAACACAATTGAAGGTATAGAAACAAATAAAAAAATAAATAAACAAAATCAAACCTAACCGCACAAAAAAAGGAAATAACTAGATAAATAAAGAAATCACTACAAAACAAACTGAATCATAATTGGACAGACAACAATTATGTGCAACCTGCTAAAAGTAACCACAATAAACGTACAATTAATACAGGCAACCGACATTACTAATTGCAAGTTGCAGGCAACTTAAATTCCCACAGAACAAAACAAAATCAAATAAACAATCATCTAAGCTTAATTACATGCGGACACTCACATAAGGCGAGTGGACGCACACAACAAAATATACACACATATAAATTCCCCAAATCGGTCCCCAAAAGTACAACAATTCCCTAGACAGGGAAGTGCATGAACCAGAGGACCCACCGGCAGTAATCGTGCAGAGCTCACCAGACCCGCGGAACCCAATCTGGCCCTTCAACAAAAACAACAGTCTTATTTACTGTCAAACTAAACACGCAAACTGACAGCGCAGCCACCACTAGCCTACCTGCAAACACCAGCAGAAGAGGGACGGGGATGAGGCAATAGGAAGTAACGTGCCCTCGGCCTCTGCAAACAAGAAAGAGAAATCCGTGACACCTACCAGGCATGCAATTAGAGGCCATCTTTTTTAAATTAGATGATACAGATCCACAATGCTCATCACCCTGCTAAGCATGGAAGGATGGCAAATAAGATAGTTTATTATAAAGTAAATAAGGTAAACCAAGATCCTTTAACAAAAAAAAGAAAACAAGCTCCAGGAAACGGTTGAAAACAAAGAAAACAATCAAAAAACTCTAAGTTAAAATGAAATCACCCTCCCAGCCACAGGGAGTAACACGTTAACACCATCTCATATACACACACAGCCTTCACGCTCCCACCTGGCCTACTGGCACCGGCACACCTCAGCTCCCAGCCTTTATACTGGCTCTGATGAGCAATAGGACACCAGTGTGCTCCAATGCCAAGTATTTATGGTAAATAGTAAATAAGATGTCATTCTATGCCTGGTTATGCTCTGTGACGTGGAGTTTTACATGATGTAATGTGTGATGTGTTCTACAGATAAATTAAACATCCCAAAAATAATACACTTTTACAATTTGGTGGACTGGCTGTGAATATCACTTGTCAGACTTGCCACGATGGCTCGGCTAACAAAGGCTATTTTAGCTGAGAAATTATTTTACTATGTTCACACATACTCATGGGGGCGATGACAGTCTGACAGCCGCACCCGCCGTTGGGAAACGGTATGTGCTGATGAAACATGAATGGCATACCACTGGAGATCATATGCTGCTGAGGGGATCTGCATACACAGCTCCACCACTATACCAACAGCCACTTTAAAATCAGGGCGTCTCTCCACATTTATCAGCTCTAATTCAACAACCTGCTCTGGACTCAAACCACCACAGCAGCTATCAAACACCCAAAATAGCTTTCACCAGCCAACATACACAGACTGTTCTGTGTTTATGTGTGAAAAGGTGTGTCCCTCTGAGTTGCTGTCGGGGGGAAGTTCATGGGCTTTACCACTGATGTTGTGAGGGTGTGTCTCTTGGTCTGGAGGAATAAAGTGCAGTGGAGTTGCTGCTGGACACGCTGTCTCGTCTCCTGTCCTGTTTATTGTTTTTCTATATTCATACAGTATAGGCGAACCCAGAACGCTCGGCTACATTGATGGCAGCGGTGTTCTTCTGTAAACCGCTGTTTGTGTTTCGTTGTGCGTTTAGTCTGTTGCGGCGCCGTGTCTGTGTTTATTAGCTTAGCTGCCCCAGTATAGCTAGCTGGCTAACCTCGCGCGGTGCTTGGAAGACGTGCGCTACGTTGTCGACATGTGGCGTGCGGACGAGGACCCTTTTAAACCTGGTTCGAGCATGCTTGGCAGATACTCACCGGGCGGAAATGTTAAAATCGACCTGCCTGCTCCTTTCACTGGTGACGGGAGCCAGAGTTTCCTCAGCTGGGCGAGGCAGTTGGAGGTGGCCGTCACCTGGAGGTGTACTCTGCTGATGTGAGCCGGCATTTCCGGATTATGGTGATGTTGCACAGAGGGAGGAAAAGTTTCGGCGCTTCCTGGCTGGTCTTGACCTGGCGTTGAAAGCCAAGTGTCTGGAGATTGGCGCCACGGACCTGGAGGAGGCTTTGCATGTGGCGGAGCGATGTGAAAATGCCAGAGTGGCCCTACAGAGAGACTATGTGGGTACTGCTGCTGCTGTCTACGGTGGTGGGAGCCCATCTGTACAGTCTGTGTCGGTCTCTGAGGGTCTTCAGTGAGCTGTTGAGAAGCTAACAGAGGACATGCACACCATGAGAGTGGAAATGAAAGAACTTTATGAGGAAAATCAGAGACTGAGGGCATGGAATACTGACATGAGGGGCCGCAGGTTTTGCTTGCCCTCGGGAGGACGCTGTAACTGTACCTGTGGTACAGTGGTACGTGTGGGCCTTAAGTTGAATCCCAGGAAATGCCACCTTGCCAGGGACCATGTTGTGTTCCTGGGCCATGTGGTCTCCAGGGATGGTCTCCAGCCAGACCCACGGAACACTGACAAGGTGAGAACTTGGCCAACCCCCCGCACCCCGTCAGAGGTCAGGGCCTTCGTGGGTCTATGCTCCTATTATAGGAGATTTGTGCTTGGTTTCTCCCAAAACGCTGCACCACTGAACTGGCTGGCAGGGAAGAATGTGCCCTTTGAGTGGTAGGCTGAGTGTGAGGCGGCATTCACCTACCTCAAGCAAGTGCTTACATCCTCTCCGGTGGTGACGCTACCTAACTTTGCATTTCCTTTCAAGGTGTACACCAACGCCTCTAAAGACTCTGTTGGGGCAGTGCTGGCGCAGGACGAAGAGGGTTGTGAGAAGGTGATAGCCTACGCCAGCCAGGCCCTCACACACACACAGAAGAGATGGTCCACCTTCGACAGGGAGTTATGGGCCGTGGTGTGGGCAGTGCGTGAGTTCAAACACTATGTGGGACTATCTACATTCTCCATCATCACTGACCATCGCCCTCTGCTGGGCCTCAGGCGCATGGCTATTGATAATAACCCTACTGGACGGAGGAGTAGGTGGGTGCTGGAGTTGGACCCAAAAATGCTGACGCTCTGTCCTGCCGGCCCGTGTCCCCTGACCCAGTCAAGCAAAATGCTCCTTCAGCTGGACTGTACACCGTGGCCTCAGTGGAGGCATCTGACCACTCTCCACCTGCGGACGGGGCACAATCGGAGCCGGTTCCTGTCTATTCACTCTGTGGTAGTGGAGCTGAATTGCAGTCACTACAGCGTGAAGACCCTGACATTAGAACTGTGTTGACTTGGTTGGAGCAGGGCATGGTGCAGCGGCCTCGTAGACTCCCCAGAGGTTCCTCTGCCAGCTTGAGGAAGCTATGGACTGAGTTTCACCGTCTGTTGGTGATTGAGGGACTGCTGTGCCGCACGGCGTTGCCTGAAACCATGGGAGAGAAGCGAATTCAGGCTGTTGTTCCTGCAGCCATGGTGCTGGAGCTCCTTCAGCAGTTGCATGGGGGGCCAGCTGCTGCACACTTTTCTGCTGAGCGTGTGTGGGAAAAGGCCAGGCAATCCTGCTACTGGCCTTTCATGTTGAGAGACATAAGACAGTGGTGTGAGCAATGCAGGGCCTGTCAGACTCGCAGGACCCCCATCCCAGGGCCGAGGGCTCCCATGGGGGGGTCCCAAGTTGGCCGTCCTCTGCAGAGGGTGGCCGCAGACATCCTGGACATCCATGACGTCTCGGGGGAACAGGTACATCTTAGTTGTGGAGGACTGCTTTACTAAATTTGTTTCCCTGTATGCTTTACCGAATCAGACAGCGCACTCAGTCGGACGCTGCCTTTTTGAGGATTATGTATTAGTGCATGGTGTCCCGGAAATCCTGCACAGTGATCAGGGCCGTCAGTTCGAAGCAGAGGTGATTCAGAGCCTCTGTCAGTGGCTAGGGATTAAGAAGACATGCACCACTGCCTATAATCCCAAATCTGATGGCATGGTGGAGTGTCACAACCGGACTTTGATCGATCAGCTGGCGAAGATGTTGCTTTCTTATGGGGGTGAATGGGACGCTTATGTGAAGCAAGTCGCCTTTGCATATAACACCTTTAAACATGCCAGCACTCGGTTCACCCCCTTCTACCTCATGCATGGACGTGAGGCCCGGGTTCCTGCTGACGTGCTGGTGCCTGCTAGTGCTCTGGACTCCCAAGACACTGGATCCCAGATGGAGTATGCATCCACCATTGCAGAGCGGCTGGAGTCAACCTTCAGCACAGCCAGGCTTAACTCTGCAGAGGCTCATGAGAGACAGAAACTGTACTATGACGAGAGTAGCTGCCACCGTTCCTGTGGTGTAGGTGTGCTGGTGTGGCTGAACAACCCCACGGAAAGCCGTATGAAGCTGGCACCACACTGGAAGGGCCCATATCGGGTCCTGCAAGTGCTGGTTTCTGGTGGAGAGGCTGCATTAACATATCGCATCATCAACCCTCTTGACCCAATGGAGCGGGCTCAAGTGGTTCATCATGACAGACTGAAACCGTACATCCTGCCATTGCCTGCACAGACTGTTCCTGCCACTTCTGTTGCCGTTATGTCTCCTCCTGTGGTCGAGTCTTCACCAGTTCACCGGCTCCCACAAAGCAGGAATCAGCCTCAGGCTGGTGAGTTGGACAATGGACTGTGGGGGAACTCGCCAGAGCTCAGGTCCGGACAGTCTCGCAGGGGACGAGTGGTGCGACCGCCGTCCCATTTGCAGGACTTTGTCATGTATTGAAGATACTGTGTACTGGGCTAGGCAATGCAGTGAAAGCTTGCTGGTTTAAGAAAAAAAAAAAGAAAAAAAAGTTTTTTGTTAATTTTACTTCAGGCTAGGTTTCATGTGTATAGCCTCAAGGTGTTGCATAAATGTTTGGCATTATTGGTTATATGTTTGGATCACTTGTTACAGGGTGACAGTATTGTTTAAACTTAACCACTGCTTAGAAGATTTACAGTCCAGGTACGTTAATGTATATTCTGGATTATTTGTATTGACTATATTGCGGTCCTGTTGGGATTACAGGTAATAGGAATTTGTGGGGGTATTCTTCCCATGTGTTTTAATTTTTTTTTTACAGGTTGTGTTTTGTTTTGTCCCTGGTTCTGTTTCAGGTGAAACGTGGACGTTTCTTATTGAGGGGGGGATGTGTGTAACAGACTGTTCTGTGTTTATGTGTGAAAAGGAGGTGTGTCCCTCTGAGTTGCCGTAGGGGGGAAGTTCGCAGGGTTTACCGCTGATGTTGTGAGGGTGTGTCTCTCGGTCTGGAGGAATAAAGTGCAGCGGAGTTGCTGCTGGACACGCTATCTCGTCTCCTGTCCTGTTTATTGTTTTTCTATATTTATACAGTATAGGCTACAATATGAACACAAAGCTAGCTCACACAGTGTGTTGGTAAGCATAAACACATGACCATCAAGAAAAGCACAACTCATTACAGGTCTACACAGTATGAATGAGACGGCACCTGTTCACACGATCACTTCCACTGATTGAACTCATCATTCATCTTCAGTGACACAGCGGCCACATGTTATCACACACACAGATCACAGTAGCTGCACATTAACATATGAGAGGGAACAGTTACACTGCTATAGATTTAAATCCTTGATCCCACACCATAAAAAGAGAAACCTGTACTCACCCATGAGAAGTTAATCTGGGCCTTCACTCAGCAAAGTCATTAACATCACTGCTCAAGTCCAAATTCCTGCTCCGCTGTTCCCTGTTGAGTGTAAAGCCAACCCAGCTAACGTTAGCCTCCAGCTGCTATCACTCGATGGACTTAATGCATAGTGAGTAAATTACGACTAATTTCGTCAGTTCTGCCGTAAACTCACCCTGTTCTCTCCGATCCTTCCTCTTCTCAGCACCGTTTTTTTGTTTGAATATGAACATTATGCTGCTAACCGTGCCGTTGCTGCTGACTTCCCAGAAGGCCTCACTTCATAAGTTTTTAGAAGAAAGTAACCAAATTATGTATAAATAACAGGTTTTTTATTTGTTCTTTAAATAAAACGTGCCGTTTTTGAACATTTAAATAAGGGAAATGAATATATATATATATATATATATATATATATATATATATATATATATATATATATATATATATATATAGCAGTCTGTTTGACATTATGTATTGCAGTTAATAGTTTTTGTAATATTACAGCCAATAATCTACAAGACAGTGATGAAGATAGTTGCTACCACATGTGTCCTACATCTGATGGGAAATTCCTGACAAAAATGTTTGAAATAAGGGGGGAGGAAAGCCTGATATTAGTAACATTTATCTTGAGTTCTGAGTCATCTCTGATCCAAGCATGACTGCCAGCTGCTGTAAACTTCTTGGCCTTCAACATTTCTGATGTATAAATGATGACATAAGAGTTGTAAATAGCTTTTATTTGTGCACTGTAGTTTACAAGATACAAATCTCATAATATTTAGTCACATGCTCATCACAACACAGGCCATCAAAAAGAAAAAAAACAAAAAACAATATAGCACTTAAAATTTTGTAGACACCCAAATGATGTCCACTAAACCTCCATCTATCCATCCACTAGCTATACCCACTTATACTCAGTTAAACTTGGTGGATGCTCTGGATGGCAGATTGAGATAATTTTTTATTTTTTTTGGAGTGGTATCACTTTAGCAAGCTCCACCACTCGAAATGGGAGTAGTACAAAGAAGAGACTTAGTACATTGAATGTATGCTGGCATGATTTATTTTATATATATATATATATAAATAGGTATAAGATAAAAAAATAAAAAAATTCTTCCAGTGTTACAGAAAATAGATGACCACCCCCATCCCCTGTGCGAACTGTGTGAAGTTTATTTGAAATACATTCTTGAATTAATCATCAGTTATTCATTTATCCACAATAGTTTAAAACTCTTAAACCGTGTAGGTTTTGGATATTAAACACACACATGCACATTCACAGAAGTGGTATGATTACTCATACATTGTATTGACCTAAATGAAATGCCCCTCCCATTAATTTAATATGCTAATTAGGCCAGAATATTAAATCTAATCCTAAAATACTGCTCACTGTTACACAGGCTAAGGACAAACCAGGACCATCACTTACATGGTGTGAAACATACAGGGCAGTACAGAAAACCTTATGCTGTTGTGTATATTTATGTCTGTGTTATGCTTATATGTCTTAATGTTATTGCAAATGCAGGTACCACAGTTTTAATGATCATTTATGCATGGAGCCTGAATTCTTTAGAAACAGGAGTGATGTTGATGAGGATAAACCTGAATGTAACGAATCAGCAAACGTGCCTGACATAACTGCAGTCACCACGTCATATTTATTGTGTGTTTTTGTTGGCTCTTTATCAGTTCTTATAATGTGTGGAAACCTACTTGTAATAATCTCCATTGCTTACTTCAAACAGCTCCACACTCCTACAAATTACCTCATCCTCTCTCTGGCTGTGACTGACCTTCTAGTAGGGGTTTTAGTTTTGCCTTTTAGCTTGATACTTTTTGTAAGCTCACATTGGTATCTCGAAGATTTACTCTGTAAGGTGCGAGGCAGCTTTGATGTCTTGCTGTGCGCTTCTTCTATTTTGAACTTGTGCTTTATTTCAGTTGACAGATATTACGCAGTGTGTCAGCCTCTGTGGTACCGAATTAAAATAAATGTCCGTGTGGTTGTGATAATGATTCTGGTGAACTGGACTGTTTCTGCTCTAGTTGGAATCGGTGTCTCATTGCCGGGACTGAAGCAAGGACAATATAATAAGAGGTGTGTTATATTTTCAGATACAAGTACAACAATTATGGGAGTTATTTTTGCATTTTACCTCCCAGCTATCACAATGGTCACCATCTATATGAAGATTTTGATAGTGGCACAGAGACAGGCACGCAGCATCCAGAGCATGATGAAGTCTGGAGCAACTGTCAGTAAGATGGAGAGAAAGGCCACCAAAACTCTGGCTGTTGTGATGGGGGTTTTTCTGATGTGTTGGACTCCTTTCTTTTTTTGTGTCACCTTTTACCATTTGACCAGATGTACAATACCAGTCCCTGTAATTGAGACATTTAAGTGGCTTGGATGGTCAAATTCAATGCTCAATCCATGTGTTTATGCTTTCTTTTACAGCTGGTTCCGATCCGCTTTTAGAACGATAATTACTGGGAAAATATTTCAAGCTGATTTTTCTAATTCTAAGCTCTTTTGAGTCATTATTTGACATCTCACTTATGACATCTGGCACTAAAGATTAACATCTCAAGCATCCCTCCTCTTCATCTCATATATACATATAGGAATTACTGCTGTACTATGCATACAGTATCTGTTTATATAGCAGTGTGTACCCTATCCCTTGACCAGTATATGATATGTTAACTTGCTCCTCCATTTGATGTCCAGTTACTGATTGTCCTCGAGCATCATTGTGCATCTCATTTATTGAATTTATTTAGTTGTGCAGACACCGCATCGCTATGTTGACTGAAGGCATACATCTTTAAATGTTTATCTTTGTAAATGTCATTAGTTCATTTGTCTTTGAGCTTTAATTAGGAAGGTCCTGCCACAGCACAGACAGAAAGTGACTTATAAGAAATTATTGCTTGGTAAAATGATCTTTTTCTTACAGTATTTTTCAACCTGAACCTTGTTTTGGCTTCATTTGGCTCATTCTATCTCTGCTCTGACACTTTGGAAAAGCTGTGAATATGCGACTTAGAGGAGGAAATGTTTGCTTTCCTGGCCCATGATGACAAATTGTGTTTACTGTATCCACAGTGCAGTACATTCATATTAAAGATCCCATAATTTACACTTTTCCTGTGTTTTATTTGAAATGTTGATAACCACAAAAAGATATATTTGTGGTTTTAAGAACCGAAAACCATCTCAGTGTAGTTTTACATCTCCTCTCTCAGAGTTCTCTCTGGAGCTTTTGGAACCACCATCGGTTGGATGTTCGGACTGGGTGGGCTTTGCTTGGGGCATGGCTGAGGGCAGTGACTGCTTTGTTGTGACATCACAGAGTTAAGGAAGTCCCAAGGGCTCGTTGTATGGCACACTTTTGTCAACAGGCTGTGTACATTTCTCTGTAGACTGAGCGCTGTAACAGTATTAAAATAAAACCTGAACACAGTTTCACACGAATTAAGAATAAAGATACACATCTGAAGACTGCATATTCACAATTCTATCTCATGCATACTCAGAAATATTAAATAAATATTTAAAATATATGTAAAATCTAAATGTTTTCTTGTTAATGGAGAAGACACAATTTTTTACATTATATGAAGCAGTTGCCCCTTCATAGAAATTGTAGGAGCATCATTGAGTAATCATTGTGAAGGGTTGAGTATTAAGTAGGCTACATCATTTACAGGAAATTGTTGAGCCTCCATTTATTAATTTCACAGATGTCATGTGCTCATTTTGTCACAGACTGATCATTCAGTAAACACAGTGTGAAGCTTTGGTCAATGTAGTATCTTAAGAGAGAAACACTCTTTCATTATTGTATAGTTTTATTTATAATTTAAAAAAATAAAAGATTTGAAAAATAAATCCACTGTACATTGGAAACTCAATAAACACACATCATTAAACAATAAACATCTTCACATCTTAATGAACAGATTGTTGGTTAATCAACATTAAAGTATTGTTTCACTTCATTGCTAGTCAATGTTTCAATTTTCAAGCACAATGCACATTAGACAGAAGCTGAATTCAGGTCACTGAAATTATGTTTTCAGTACAACAGAGATGGCAGAGAATTGTGCATGTGACATGGCTGCTGATAAGCTAACACATTGTTTAGTCACACTGATAACAAAATTCAACTTACCTTCTCACACAATGTGCAAAATAGATCTGCAGCCTACTGACCATGATGTTATCACAGGACTTGAACTTTTGTAGATTTAACGAAGTTTCATTGTTTTGGACATAAGCCAAGTGCCTAGCCGTCAGCTGACACTGTTTTTTCTGCAGTGTAGTTGCATAAATGAAGAATTTATCGCAAGATAAACCTCATTCATCTCAACAGTTTTTCTAATTATGTACTGAAAATCAATACCTCACGATGTACTCGAATGGATACCTGACAAATCTTATGAATAATTAATGAAGTAGATTTTTTATGTACAGATTGTTGCATTGATTCAGATATGGACATATGACTCTGTTGCACCACTGCTGTTTGAGTTGGTAGCTTGTGAAACATGGTACATATCTGAAAGACAAAGAATACGTTTTTGATAAGACAACTGATTTGAGTGAGGAGGAAAGTGGCATAATATAAAACAACTTACATCTTCTTCCAAGAAGTCGACTTATCAAATTTGTTCCACTGAATGAGGAAATACCACCACTTGTACTCTATAGTAGAGACAAATAAGTATGTATAAAATAAAGTGATTGCAGGAAAAAAAGTTAATGAAATGATTTCTGTCGCATTTATATGCAAAGAAAATCTGAAAAGAATTTAAGTATACATAATAGTTATACACATGGTTACTAAAAAAACAGAAATCACTTACTCTTGTTGAATTAGAACCAGTGCCGCTGCTTGTTGTTGGTACTCTCCTTGAGAGGATAGAACGGATCTACAAGCACAATCAAATTTTTGTCAATGTCAAAATCAATAGTATTAAACTGTTATGCAATTTGGGAAGTAATCAATGAGACTAGCGCTTTGGGAAATAGGCTTACTTAGTTTTTTGTCAAAAGGTAGATGAAAAGATTGACACCACTCTTATGTATGTACTTACAGAATGGAACTCCCAGTAAAACCACAACTTGTCATTCTTGTATGTATAACATTCAGGCAGGAACTTAGGAGTTGTTTTTGAAGAGCAACTCAACTTCAATCAGAACATAGAGAGTCTTGTTCGGTCTTACAAATCAGAAATTATGCCACAGACCACAGCAAGTCTCCCAAAAAAACATAGTTGAACAACTTGTTCCTACTTTTCAGTTCATTATTTACTTATTTAAATTATGCAGCAGTTGCCTGTCTACAACTGGAGCAGAATGCGGCAGCTATACTTCTCACAAACACGAGATGGAGACAACGTATCTCTTCAGGCTTGGCTGAGTTACATTTGCTCCATAATGAGTACTTTTATTTTGGATATTCTAATTGCATTTTGATATAATAATCTTTATCTTGTTTTCCTTTTAATACTTTGTTGTAAATTATTATATTAATTAATTATTTCTGTACTGGGTTTAAAACTCCTAATTCATAGTGTTCTGTTATAGATGCAAAAGAGAAACCTCTAGTCCTCCAAAATATTAAGAGAATTTTTACACTGTGCCATTGACTACTGAACCTGCAAGTTCTCTCAGAGTGGTATCTATTTTCCAATCTACCTCGACAACAGCAAAATGTCTCATGTTTTATGTGATGTTAATGCAAAATTGTGACCTGAAGTGTATTTATACGATTCAAATATCTTTTCTCCTGCTTTACATCTGTGACTACACTGATTGTTTGTTGGGCTCTGAGCTGTGGGTCACATTTTCATGTTCATAACACGTAAAACACTAGGCGTTGTGAATGACCTACACTCTATATTGTGCTTGAACACATATTGTGTAGACACAGACGGCGCACATGCTATGCCTCCTGCATAGACTAGTATGAACTTACCTTTGAGTCGAAAAGTGTCCCAAACACTAAAATGAAGAAACCCTGTGGAATGCACATTCCTTAATCATCAGATTGAAAGAACACATAATGATTTTTTACACAAAAATACACGTAAAATACTTGTAAACATGAAATTGCAACTTTGTATTTCAGTGGGTATAAATACCTGTAGTGAATTGAAGAATGCGAAGGCAATATGGATTCCTTTATTTGTTGATGACACCATGGTTCCCACTCCCAAGGACCAGGTCAGTCCAAATAAAGGAGTCAAAATGATCACACATCTTGCAATGACCACCAGTGTATGTCTTTCATCTCTTTGGGCTGCGTCTGCCACACCTCTTCTCAGCATTTTGAACAAGACCACAATTACAATTAAAATGTTGATGAAAACTATGGTCAGGGCAGGTATCACCATGGCTAGAAGGGCCTTAGTCTCATTCCAGTTCAGCCAACAAGCATTTTTTCCCCTGATGTATCCATTCCTTGGTGCTGTGACAGCAACAGTAATAACAGCTATAATTAGCGGGCCGCCATAGCCTAAACAGAAGCCAATGGCCAACATGGTTGACTTGGACATGTGTGAGAAGACCATGACCGTCCGGTAAAAGAGCAGAAGGCCTGACACGAGCATCCAGAAGAACAGAGCAAGGTAGAAAAAGTGCATAAAAAATGTTGCTGTGCTACATGGTCCAAGTGGAACTTCATAGTCCTCCCCTGGGTTTTCAAGGGGGTTCTTAGCTATAGAGGCACCAATGATGAAACAGATGTCAGCGATCAACAGAGACAAGGCAGTATTAACAATGGAAACATGACGCATGAATGCAGTGCTATTTTTGGTAATGGCTTTCCAAACATATCCTTCAATTATGAGACATATAACTAAGCTTGCTAGCGATATCCCAACTCCAACATAAGTGATTATATCCAAGGCCTCTCTCAGTGATGGAGGGATGTCAGTTGCCATCAGAATTGAGAAGGAGGTCAGGTGGTTACAGCTGCAGGTTACTATGTCGTTTAGGTCAGACACAAACTCACATCCTTTATCATCCCAAGCGCCAAGATTGTTGAAGATTGTGAAGTTCCAGAAGACACACTGTGGGTTCAGTATCAAGGTGCTGTTCAGCTTGTCATAGCTCAGACTGACATTCTGAATTGTTGCATTTATTTTGACCAGCACCACAGCTGCATTGATGGTACTGTCACTGACAGTTTCATTGCTGGTGGCATTGAAGAGGCTGGCATCAAAGGTGGAATTCCGTGTTGGCATAACATTATTAAGGGTGGAGAGGATGATGGTGGTGATAAAGACATTGTTCATGTTGGTGCTTGGAATGTCTATGATGACGCTGGAGTTCAGGTTTGCATTGAAGGAGTTGTTAAACGTGGTTCTGTCAAGCTGGATCCGTGTAGTCCTAATGGAAAACTCCCCAACCAAATCATCGGAGAGACTCTCCAGAGAACCAAGTAATTGTGAGCTGGCGTTGCCAGTTTCATTTGCATTCAGAATCACCCAGGACTCTCTTGCATCATCACCAATGATGAGATCAACGGTGGCTATTATATTCTGCAGGTGAGGAGACATTTCACTGTGAGGGTACAACCTCATCAAAAAGTCAAGTACATTTGCTGCCATAACACACATATCCCTTACTAAAAGAACAAAATGGAAGGTTTACCTTACCTGCATGACAGTTTCATTAACAGCAGTGGTAATGGTTGCAACAGTGTTAAGGATGTCAACGACAGCCGATATGGTTGCAGATGAATTTGCAATTTCAGTTTTTTCTTCCTGGACAGTTTTACTTAGATTTGCCACAAATTGTGGCACTTCTTCCTCAACCAAATCCTTGAAGAAAGAAACATTAATAACACAATCAGGACAATGTTAGTATGAGGTTGCAAGCTATGCATGACAAATGCAGAGGTGCTTCAAACTGTTACAAACAACAGCTGCGATCTTTAGGCCACAAGAATGCAGGGCAGTCTGTGCTGCTCTTGAGTGGAAATAAGCATTTATGCCTCTTTCAAGACTTGGGTTTTCCAAGTCTGTCCTATTCATATTCCATATGTATGTTGAGAGAGTTACTGGTGACTAATCATGAAGCAATTCTCTACTGATGCAAATACACTGTAGGAAATAAAGGACAAAATCCACAGGCTTCTGACATTTTCTTTCTTTTAACATTTTTTTTTAAATTCAGAAGTGGACAGTAGAGATGTGACTGGATATGAAGGGAGGAAGAGAGAGAATGATGTACAACTAAGGTCCAGGGCTGAACCAAATATGATGTAATTTTAGCACAAGTTATATGTTCTTAACCACGAGGTGAATAAGATGCCCCAAATTCTCCAAAATGCATTCTATAAAGCTTTAGGTTTCAGCAGCCTTAGTTTGCCATAGTGACTAGTTAACATCCTAAGTTACAGTCTTTTTTCTTGTGAAATTTCCCCAGATAGTGTTTTCTCTCTCAGCTTGGATAAAGGGATACGTCCCAGTACTGTGGATTTTGTACCCTATCTAGTGGTTGGAATTCACAGCCACTGTGGAGAGGAGAAACAATTACAGTGACCCATTACAGGGACCAATTAAAAGAAAAAAAAAGAAAAACTCAAATGCCATATGAGAGAGCACGATGTACATATGGCATTTGAGTTTTGCTTTTAGGTGAGTTAGTAGTGAGTAGCCAGAGCCTACTGACTACCAGGTGGTAACATCATCATTGGCATACATGTAACAGTTTGGTAGATGAGTAGATTACCTACCTGTGAATCAATTAATAATTCCTTGATTTCTGTTACAATGCAGGTGTCCTTCACAAGCTCCCACTTTCTTGTTCCCTGACAGATCGCAGTCTTGCTTCCCTCTTGACCTTCAGCACACCCTATGGTTGATCTGTCACCTTCTCGCCCGACCCCATACTGAGCATCATCACACTTGATATCTTAAGAGTTAAATATACAATTAGTGATAAGGACGGTAAAAACAACAAAGGAATAGCATTGTTACATTTTAAAAGTTGCTCTTACCATCTCTGAAAATGGTCATTGTCGTTGTCATTTCATAACTTGGTGGGTCATCTACCCTACATATAAAACGTAGTTTATCTTCCTGTGATCCACTGCAGCTTCCTATGGTGTAATCATGCTTGATGCAGTTGGCCCCTCCATCAATAAAAGCATCTGTCAACATTTAACAGCATTGTTAATAAGATAAACTTTTAATAGCTATATCCAACTTCACAGCATTGATAGAATGAGGAATCTTACCTGACGTTAAAGGTACTTCGTTTTGAAACCACTTGACTTTGAAGGGAGGCTGCACACAACACTCAAGTGGTTGTATCAGGTTTTCTTCACATCTTATGTTAACTTCACTCCGTAGTCTCACAATGGGAGCTTGTTTGATATTAGCTTCTGTTACAACTCCTTGTTGGAGGAAATCCATTGCTTTGCCCCTCAGAGTACATCTGTAGAGTCCTGTGATCAAGAGAAGCAGGTATTAATGACTGCATTAATGTGGCAATCTCATGGGCTGAAAAATGAAGCCAACACAGAAGTGCCAAAAACTGCAGTTCTTTGAATGACAACTTGAGGCTGTGAGTCAAAAGCGAGACAGTCCCCTCAGACTCCCATCTTAAAATGCCTGACTTCACAGCACAGAAAAAGAAGTTTACAGCCCGGTACAAACAAATGGTTTTGGTATCTATAGCTATTTTCCCCCTTCATGACAACTGTAGGGGTGGTGAACTTTTATGTAATTGACCCATTAAAATTTATTAAGACTTAAAGTTATGCATTATTGCAGGTGTGGCCGCTTTGAGTCACAGGTGTGTGTCCTGTCACAGTTGGCTAACCGCTCTGTGTCTAGACACTAGCTGTCTGCTAGGTGTCACCTCATCTAATTCGAGTCACTGAGTGACTTGTGACCTCCCTGCCATGTTCATGGTGTTGGTGCCTCTTGGTCGATTTTTTTATACAAACATCAAACAAATTATATGACATGTTATGCAGTTAATGGCATAACTGCATAACGTGTGGTAGAATGCTCCTTTTTTTGAGGTGAGTGAAATTCTAGTCTGACTTAACCTGTCTTGTTACCTAAGCTCAGCAGTTTTCAAAGTGTGAGGCACATCCCCCCTGGGGAATGCCAGAAAACTTCGGGGGAGGCAGGGCATGAGAACAAGTAAACCATGAAAAATAAACTGCAAACATCTGGTTGGCTAAACTCAGCTATGCATGTGGCAAAATGGATCAATTTTTAGTATGTACAGTGAGAGAGGAGTCTGGGGCAAGCAGAAAATGGAGTAAAATTTACCCTTATTCCTTTCTACAGTGCATTCTTGCATCAACCACCTATGTGCATCAAGCCCACAGAAAGTCGGAGCATTCTTTATGTCATATTGTTTGTTGCCACAGTTATTAAACTGATGCACCAAAGCCTTGACTTCACGCACACCCCACTTCTTTGCTCATTTTTGGATTAGCCAGGAGTTAAGCAGAGTCAGGCACTGCCAAGATGGTGAGGGCAGAGCAGCCTACTCTGAGCTTCAAAACTGCTCCTTAGAAACCTATGGTCGATGTCAGGGAGGCTACATCCACATTTATATACAATCTATGATCATGACATATAGAACCCAGCTTTTTATGGTCTGTAGTGGGTAACTATTGTATTATACAAGTTGTCAGTGATTCCTTTGTTAGTGATTTCTTATTACTTAACAAAGTCAGCTGGCTCTGACTTACCACTATCAGCAGGAATAACATTGTTAACATTGAGCACAGATGCATCGTTAGAAGTAGTTATTTCCATTCTTCCATCGTTTTTAATTTCCCGTCCTTTAAATTTCCACACAGAACTAGAAATTTGTCCCACGGTAACGTCTTCTGGAGGCCCGCACTTCAGCGTCATGGTATTACCAGTGTAAGTGAGGTCAGGAATGCTGATTGGAGTTGGACCTTTTGATAAAGCAAAATGGATCAGATGGGAATTCAGTCTAGTTAAACCAAAAGTGATAAACTACTAGCCTTTTTTAACTTACTTGTGTAAAACGCAGAAACTGAGCCAATGACGGGGGCAATAATACGCATTGCATCTGGGAGTTCTTGATTTACATTGGCCAGTTCATCAGGGTCAAGTTGTGTAGTCTGAACCACAAAGTCTGTAATTATGCTTCCTTCTCTGTAAGAATGAACAAAAAACCAAAGTTGTGATGTGAAATGTGGTATAACTCCTGCTTCTGAATTTCTGTTCATGCCAAAATTATTATACTGTACCTGAATCCCCTCACAAAAACGTTGATATATCCTGTGATTCCTTTATACTGATCATTTAGCTGTGGGAGAGGTATGGTTAATGATAAAAACATTTGAACACAAACAACAGAAAATACAAGTTAGAATTGAGTATGGTGTTAATAGTACTTACCACTGAACGTATGCTTGATTCAAGCTCCCTGTACTCAGCACTTGTTTGATCATTTAATGCTGCTGTGTATTCTTTGTCTAATGTTATTGACATTTCCACATCGAATCCTGTTTGTTTATTAAAAAAAAAAGAAACGGAAAAAGATGAAGAACATGCATCAAGCTATGGATAAACATCTCAGTTTTTAATGAATTTGTGATGTAAATACACAGATAAGCACAAAAAAGAGAGGAGATTAAATGAAGGTTTAAGGAGGCCCTTTTTCTATTATCTTGGTCATTCCAGAAAGAAACATTAGCCTCTTATTAGTATTTATTTGCAGTGCCAGTGCAGGTTACTCTCAAAATTACTCATGCAAGCAATTTCATTTCTACATGTTTGTGAAGTCAGGCGGCTGGTGGAATTTTAATTTAACTATTAAATGAAGAAATAATCCAGCTGGCACTTGTATTCAATGCAATGTAATCAAATAATATGATCTTATTTTTTGTCAGCAAAACACTACCTGTTGGTGCAATAGTGGTTGTTGTGGTTGTTGAAATGGTACTGGTGGTAGTTGTAGTAGTGGTGGTTGGGGTAGTTGTAGTAGCTGTAGTCGTAGTGGTGGTGGGGGTAGTGGTGGAAGCTGTAGTAGTGGTGGTGGTGGGAGTAGTGGTAGAAGCTGTAGTTGTGGTGGTAGTGGGGGTAGAAGCTGTAGTAGTGGTGGTGGTGGGGGTAGCTGTAAAAGCTGTAGTAGTGGTGGTGGTGGAGGTAGAAGCTGTAGTTGTGGTGGTAGTGGGGGTAGCAGTAGAAGCTGTAGTTGTGGTGGTGGTGGAGGTAGAAGCTGTATTTGTGGTGGTAGTGGGGGTAGCAGTAGAAGCTGTAGTTGTGGTGGTGGTGGGGGTAGAAGCTGTAGTTGTGGTGGTAGTGAGGGTAGCAATAGAAGCTGTAGTTGTGGTGGTGGTGGGGGTAGAAGCTGTAGTAGTGGTGGTGTTGGGGGTAGCTGTAAAAGCTGTAGTAGTGGTGGTGGTGGGGGTAGTGGTAGTAGCCATGGTAATGGTTGTGGTGGGAACAGTCGTATTAGTTGTGGTAGCAGGCGTGGTGGCGATAGTGGTATTAGCTATGGTAGAAATTGTTGTATGGCTTGTGGTTGGAGCTTCTGATGTTTTTGTTGTAATTGTGGTCTGTTGGCTGGTCACATTAATAGCTGAAAATACAATAGTACAAACATAAGTACACTTACTTAAAATTTCCCCTAAATGTGAAGTACATAGAATTTGAATTGAATTCAACAATTTAGAATTTTGTATGTTAAAGTAAGCAGTAAAATTTAATATAACAGTAAATGAAGATAACAATTATTGTAGGCTCTTTCTTGCTACAGTTGTTGGTGTAAGAGTTACACCAACTTTACAAAAGGTATAACAAGGAGAAGTAATTATTTAAAAACACTTACTTGTAACAATTGTTGTTGGTGTTGCTGCTGTTGTAGTGGTCCTATTTGTCGTGGCAACAGGTGTTGTATCTAGAAAGCACATAATATATAAAGTAAAACTCTTAAATTGAGGAAAAATGTTATAGCTTCCCTTATTTCTAACACATGCTGGTAGTCACAGTTGTTCAGTAATTCAACATTTGCCTTTTTAGGATTATGTGTTTACTATTGCTTACAATAAAGCACACATCAAGCATCACATATGTTGTAATAATTATTTTAAGCACTTACTTGTTACAGTTGTTGTTGGTGTTGTGGCCACTATTGTTGTATTCACAACTGTTGTAGCAACTGTTGTTGAATCTGAAAAGGCTATAATATAGAAATATACATCTTAAACTAAAAAAATAAAATCCAACAAATTAATTTCAAACACATTATAACAAGTTAGACCCCCAGTAAATAGTAAAAGCCTACTGGTAAATACAGTTGCTGGCAACTTTTTACAAGATACAACAAGGAGAAGTAATGTAAGATTATTTAAAAACACTTACTTGGTACAGTTGTTGGTGGTGTCCCAGCTGTTGTGGTGTTCATATCTGTTGTGCTAAAATGTGTTGAATCTGGAAAAAACACATCATGTATAATGTAAAATCCATTAAGAAGAATAATGAAGAAAAATGAAGAAAAAATCCAAACTAAACTGGTGACTTAACTAGGGTAATGCTACTACATTCTTTGTCTAAAAAACCTACTTGTAACTACTGTTGTTGCTGCAGTTGTGGGTGTTGTAGTGTTCAGATGTGTTGTAGCAACAGGTGTTGAATCTGAAACGAACATATTGCAAACATATGTTACTACCAACAATAGAAAACAAAATGATTCATTCTTAGATTACTGATGGTAATTTTATTTACAATTTTATATTACAATATGTGTCAACTGTCATGACAAAATGAAATCAAATAAAAATGAATTGCTGAAAATTGTGTTTGTGAAAACAGAAGTTTTACCCCATCCCTTAAATCTACAGGTATATACAGATGTACGTAAATATTATCGTGGAGTTCATAAATAGTGGTAATGCAAAATAGTAACATAGTGGTTACATTCGTGGTAAATTGTGAGTATTCTAATGTTTTGATCTGTTGCAGCAAAGTTAATGACTATATATTTCATACATTTTTAACATTTTTAAACTTTTTTTCTGTGCACTTACTTGTTACAGTTGTTGGCGTCGTGGTAAATGATGTCATGTTCACATCTGTTGTAGCAATTGTTGAATCTGGAAAGAATGTTTTTTTTAATTTTGTATGTCACACTGAGATGTAAAATCTGACATGAAGATAAAAAGTAAAGGAAGCTAAATCTGGAAAAAAGAAGTAATGTTATATTATTTTAAAACACTGACTTGTTACAATTGTTGTTGGTGTTGCAACTGTTGTAGTGTTCATGTCTGTTGTGGCAGCAGATGTTGAATCTGTGGAAAAAACAAAATGCAAAGAAAATAGTGTTGAATCTGCAACCTTTCTACAAACATTTTACATGTATGTAAATGCTGACAATAGAAAGGAAATGATTCATGCTCAGATCATTTATTGTGAAGTTCTACGAAATTTTTCGTATTTATTAGTTAACAATAACCCCCTTCTCATAACAAGGAGGGCCATTTTAACAACTCATATAACTGTGGCTTATGTAGTGCTCAGACTGGTAAATACAGTTGCTGGCAACTTTGAGTTATTATAAGAAGAAGTGATGTTAGAATTAGAAACACTTGTTTTAACTACTAGTGTTCATAAAGTTAAGGGTATTGTGGTGTTTTGATATTTTGTTCCAATTGGTGTTGAATCTTCAAGGACAATTTTACGCCCATATGTTATGGTTGGCTTTACAAACCAAAATTACTCAGGCCCAAATCTCTTTCAATGAAGTTTTACTACCCATTTATGGGGAAAGTATGCCACATGATTCAAACTTAAATAATAATAATTGTGTTATAATAAGTTAAATTATTGTATTGTACAATTGTTATGTAGGTATTGTTTTGTTTAGATGTGTAGTAGTAATATTATTGATAACAATTATTATAGCTAACAATAAAGCCCAGATCAAGTACTATACTGTAAATTACATGTTACTTACTGTAACATATGCTTATTTTAAGCACTTACTTGTTACAGTTGTTGTTGGTGATGTCGTAAACATTGTTGTGTTTGCACCCGTTGTAGCAGTTGCTGTTGAATCTAAAAAGACAATTTCATAATTATGCATGTTAAACTGAAAACAAAAAAACTAAAACAAAGTGACAGCCTTTCAATTGATTCTAAAGATTTTCTGGTAAAAACTGTTGTCTGCAACTTTACTTCAAATGTGTTTGTTAAAACAAGGAAATGTGATGTGAGAATTATTTAAAATCACTGACTTGTTACAGTTGTTGGTGTTGTAGCTATGGTAGTGTTCACATCTGTTGTGGCAAAATGTGCTGAATCTGGAAAAAACAAATAATGTGTAAAGTAAAAGCCTTCAAGAAGGATAATGAAGACAAATGAAGAAAAAATTACAAACAAATACAAAACACTGACTTGTTACAATTGTTGTTGGTGTTGCAACTGTTGTAGTGTTGACATCTGTAGTAGTAACAGAATCTGAAGCAGAACATGAACATCAAAAACTTTAGACATGGTATTGTTCCAGTTTGTTGTAGCAAAAGATATTGTGGCTGGAAGGTCTCAATCCAACCAGTACTTGACATGATCATCTGCTGTTGCTGAAATTTCTATTCTATTCTGTAATATTTCTATTCAAGTTCAACTTTGACTGCATTTTACAAAAACAGTTTTAACCTTCAAGTCCAACGATTTACCTATTTTCCTGACTTATTTTTAAGCACTTACTTGTTACAAATGTTGTTGGTGTTATTGTAGTGTTCACAACTGTTGTATCAATAAGTGTTGAATCTAAAAAGAATTCAAATCATCATTTTTATATTTGTATTTTATATTTATATTTTATCATTTTAAAATGATAAAATATAAATATATATAAAATATATATTGAGTAATATGACAGATTTTCTTATTTATCATGAAAGATAAATATTCTTTATTTCTTTAAAACTTACTGGTAACTGCAGATGTTGGTACAGCTGTGGGTGTAGTACTGTTGATTGTTGAATCTGGAATGATAATATTTACATATAATATACTGTAGTTTTGTGTTTTCAGTTGAGTTTCAGTTGAGTTTTTAGTTTTGTTGCAGATGATACACCCATCTCGTATTTTAAAATACTTGTTACAATTGTCGTTGTTGGTGGTGGTGTAGCTGTAGTGCTGTTTAAATCTGTTAAGTCTAAAGAGAAAATCTTACAGTTATTTATCCACTATATTCAGTAATAAAGTCATGTCCTTCCAGTTGTGGTTTACTGAGAATTTTCAGGCAGATGTTAAACAGACTGCTAATCATCCCTTCTTATTCTTATTCATAACAACATACTGATTACAGATGGCAGTATAGTTAGGGGTGTTGTAACGTTTAGATCTGTGGTAGAAATAGCAGTTGTGTCTGTAAAGAACATTAATCATAATGTGTCAGTGATAATGCAAAATTATTCATGCCCAAGTCATTCACTATGCACATTTTTAAAAATAATTATTCTAAAACAACCAGCCTACTAATAAATTATCACTGAGGAACAACAGAATCATTTTTACCATATCTTTAAATATATACATTCCTATAAGTCATGAAGAAATAATCATAACATAAATATATTTAATGCACTGTATACTTTTCACAAAATTATCTATAAATGTTGCTGTTGTGGGTGTTGTAATGTTTTAATCTTAATACAGTTTAACTTTTACTTGTAAGTATATAGTTGGTTGTGTAGTTGTTGTTTTAAGTGTAAATGTATAAAATTGAATTTGTCAAGCTCAAATCATTCACTGTGGTATTTAGACTACCATATAAAACCCTAATTTAAAATAAGAATGAGGCTTTATTTAAAGTACTTATGTTGGTGTTGGTGTAACTGTTGTAGTGTCTATAACTGGAAAGAACATTGTACCATTTGGTATCAGTTAAACTGTGAAGTTAAATCCTTTTCAAAAATATAGTTTTGCTCTAAAATATGTTGTAACTCATAGTTGCTATAGTAAGCGACCTGAAGTGCTCAGATCCTCTGTAGCAATAGCAGAACTTGAATATAAAGAAGTCCATCAAAACTAACAATACATTTTGCATATACATGTTATGTGTCCCAAATGTAAAAATATAGCATTAGTCACTAGGGCTCATTGACAATGGTGATTTGGTTTGACAAATTAAAGGAGTGCAGCAGTCAAAGAGATTGTTGGTTACACTGTAGGTTTTTACCTTGAACATGTTCTGTGGCAAGTACATGGACTGAGTTCCCAGATAGAACTAAGACAGTAGTGTCCAACAGTTTCAAGTCAAGTCCTCTTACAGTTCGTACTGGTGTTCCATAATGGTCCATTCTTGGTCCTCTTTTATTCACCATATACCATAATGTCATCATCACTGCCACCCTAAACTAATGTACACTTTTATGTGGATGACAAACATACATAAGCTTGTTTTAAATTCTGGTAAAACTAAATATACACTATTCTCTAGGTCACCAAAGAGTGTCCAGTCTAATGCCCAAATCCAAACCCTTCATGGTCATGAAATTGAAACAGCTGAATATTTTCAGGAACTAGGACTGTGGTTGGATACCAGAGTCACTTTTAAAACCCATGTGAAACACCTATCAAGTAAACAGAAAGTAAAAATAGGATCGAAAGACCATTGTACAATCGAAATTTCACCAAATGTGACTCATGCCTGTATATTTGAACATTTCAGTAGCTGAGTGATTGTTGGCACCATAGTTTTTGTCTGATTTTTAAAAAAAAAATTAAAGTTAAAGTTTTTTGAACCTAGATAACTTGCTCTGTGAAGTTTTAGGATGCAGTTGTTGGTGAAATTGTGGCTGTTGTGGTATATTAGTTATTAATTAGTACTGTAGCATTAGTTGTTGAATCTACAAAGACCATTTTTTATCATAACGTGTTAGTGACAATAGAAACTATATTTAAGCCTATACCACTTACTGCATTTCACAACATGTTTTTCTCTGATCTGATCATTATAAGTATAGAGTGGTTGTTGGGGATGTTACAGTTATTGTACAGATGTTGAATCTGGAAAAGAAGAGTGTTACTAATGACTTATTTCTAAATGCTTTCTGGTCAGTGCTGTTATTGGTGTAGTTGTGAGTGTGGTGGTGCTAAGGTCTGTCAGATTTAAAGGTGTTGTGGCAAAAGGGACAACAAATAATCAAATACTCAGACTTAAAACAGTCATTGTGAGGTTTTGCAATTTTTTGACGTACACTGATTATTTATACTTATAATAATGAATGGTATTACAACAAGTATTTACAAACAACTGCTTGTTGATGGTGCAACTGTCATAATGTTAAGGTCTGCTGTCACAACGGGTGTTGATACTTTAAATAGTTTGTTAAATGTATTTATTGGAAAACCTATAGTTTTTACTTTTGGCAATGTCATGCATGTGAGTCTTTTAAGACCAATATAGACATAAAACCATTTTGTCAAAATCTTATTTACTGTTGTTGATGTAGTTGTGTGATGGTTGTAGCAAAACATTAAACATTTCAATATTAACTGAAAAAGTCAATATTTTACATACCAGTTGTAACAGTTGGGGTTGGTGTGAAGGTTGTTGTAGTGATTGGTGTTGTTGCAGCAGTTATGGTTGTTACTAAAACAAAGAAAGAAGATGAAAAAAGTCACTTTTTTTGTCTACTAGACGACCATGAAAACATCACACCTAGAAAGTAACTGGCATAGTTTGGGCCACATAATAGAACCTCAGTAAATAAGAATAAAAAAGGCTGAGTTAAGACTTTGTAACTTAAACTTTGTAACATTGACATTTACTGATGTGAAAAATACTTTGGTATTTCATACCATCTGGGGGAGTTGGTGATGGACAAATGAAGAGATCTGTTTGAAAAGAGTAAACATTAAACCCACAAATCGTAAATGTAACTGAGGCCTGAAAGGTATTCAGAGGAGGCTGTTAGCTCCTACCTGTCAGTGGCTGGCAAGAAAAGCCATCTGGAGGAATGGCATTGATGCATCCACAACTGTTATTAAATTCATCACTGCATTTTCCAAAAGTGGAGCACAAATGACAAGGCCAACGAAACTGCTCTTCACATCTGCACTGGTATGTTGTACCATTGGGGTAACAAACTGCAGAGACATACAAACACAAATATGTCAGATTTTTTAATGTAATTTGAAATTATTTTCAGTATTTTCATTAATGATTTCTGTGCGTTTCTGTTGATACCTGTAGTAATGTTGACATCAGAGATTTGTATGTGGTTGTTGATGCTGATGGGGTAACTGATGTTGCTAAGTATGGTCTTCAGTTGAGTGATTAGTGTAACATCTGAGATGTTCAACTCAAAAGAAATGAGGTACTCATAAATGACTGGAGAAGCTGTAAGGAGATATTAAAAGAAATATTGCTTAATGTGACAACTAGGTGTTTGAGCTAGTATTTATGTTGACATTATTCAATATTGTTCATTGATTTAGCACTGTTTAAGTCTCACTAGTTGGTGCTGGAGTTGTTGTTGTTGTAAGAGGACAAGCTGTAAAGTCTGTAAACAAGAGCAGAGAAGATAGAGGAGTACAGATATTGACACTTTTGAGCCAAACGTTGTACTCGCTTGAGCATAACATTTGAAAAAGTGGGGTCAACACACATCTGAGGAAAAGAGACTGAAATGTAATTATGCAGCTCAACAACAGATGGCACTGTTTCCTTCTAACTCAAGATAACATGGAGCAGAAAGCTATTTATCATGTTAATGTAATGTGATGTAAAACCCCAGTTGAGAATTATGTTTACTACATTTGTTTTGATTTATTTCATTTTGAATGATTTACTGTATAATTTTCAAATGTGCCTCATTTTGCATTTTTTATGAATTCCAAAATCAAGTCTTAAAATATGTGCATCATATATTGGCAATACTGGAAATACATGTGCAGTGAAGGGTGAATCATGAAGGAAGAGCTGAAAAGGTCACAGTCCTTTGACCCTCGTGGATAAACTGCTTACTGTATTGGTCAACAGGCTGGCAATATTGTCCATCAGGGGGAATGGCATTGATGCATCCACATGTGTTATAGGTGATGTTGTCACAGGATCCATACATTAAACACTGGTCACATGACCAACGATACTGATCCTCACAACTGCACTGGAGACCATCACTGGTGGGAGAGCAAACTGACAAAAAACATGTATGTATGACTTTTACTGATAAGGAAATCACTCTAAGGCATTTCATATACATACACACACATACATATATATATACATACATACACACACACACACACACACACATATACATACAAAAAAACACGATGATAAACCCAGTATGAATGTAGTATGAATGCTAGGTTAGCCGTCAACAAAAAATAGCAAACTTACAAATTTAGCAAGTATCCAATGAACAAAGTCAAACATTAGAAAATGAAGCAACACATATTTTTCTGCAAAATTGGAAGAGACCAAAAACCAATTCCAGTTTGTCTGTGTGTGCTGAATATGGGAGTAAGCAATTAATCTGCTAGCATGTAAACCATAACAACCTGCTTCTGATATAAGGAGTCTTTGTATTGGTTTGTTTGTCTTGACATATTTCTGCCCCCATATAGTTGTTTCAGGCCCAAAGTGAAGCTCATATACAGTATATCTTTTTCACAGCAGACATTTGACTTGTCATAGCAGGTAGGGGTTAACATTATGTTTGCTACAGAGATAATGTTTTGAATTTGACTTTGTTGAACCACAATGAAAAACATCCTACCTGTAGTAATGTTGACATCAGAGATTTGTATGTGGTTGTTGATGCTGATGGGGTAACTGATGTTGCTCAGTATGGTCCTCAGTTGAGTGATTAGTGTAACATCTGAGATGTTCAGCTCAAAAGAAATGAGGTACTCATAAATGACTGGAGAAGCTGTAAGGAGATATTAAAAGAAATATGGTTTGATGTGACAAAGATGCTTGATCTTAAGTATTTACGTTATAGTCATTTAATGTTGTTCATTGATTTAGCACTGTCACTCTCTTTGTATTCATAAATAACTGGTGGAGCTGCAGGGACATAAATCAAAAGAGTTATGTGAAAATTAAACTACAAAAGCAACAGTATATCACTTGTAATCAGTGCTGTTGTATCTTTTTGTGTTTTCACAGATGAAATATTCTCTGTAAGTCTCACTTGTTGGTGCTGGAGTTGTTGTTGTAAGAGGACAAGCTGTAAAGTCTGTAAACAAGAACAGAGAGAGATAGAGGAGAACAGACACTGACACTTCTGAGCCAAACACTGTACTAGCTTGAGCATAACATTTGAAAAAGTGGGGTCAACACACATCTGAGGAAAAGACATTAAAATGTAATTATGTATCTCAACAACAGATGGCACTGTTTCCAAAGGTTTCCTTCTGACTGAAGCAAGCTGTTGTCTGTTGCCAGCTTGAACACCAGTTATGACAAAGAGACACTCAGAGCTTGTCATCAAATAACTTCTGAGAAATAGTCAATATTACAGGTGTGTCACAGTACAAGAGCCAAAAGCCAAAAAGCCAGTTTTAAACAACAAAGCCAATCTATCCAGGATGCCAAAATTTGACCACAAGGTATCATAATAGAGCTGTCTTTCAACTTATTGCAACTTATAGTTTTGGAAATCTTTAAACAGCTTAAACTGTTAATTCTGATTCCTTTTAAGACTCAACATGGAATTTGAAAGGGCGGAAAGATATTTATCATGTTTGTTGCATTTAGTTTAAATAACTCTATTGAAAATTATGTTTACTACATTTGTTTGGATTTTTTTTTAATTACAGACCAACTTACTGCATAAATCAATACTGGCAATTCTGGGAATACATGTGCAATGAATAGGGAATCATGAAGGAAGAGCTGAAAAGGTCACAGTCTTTCCTTTCATATGTTTAAATGCTTTGACAAACCTGTACAAAGTGGTTAAAAAGCTGCTTACTGTATTGGTCAACAGGCTGGCAATATTGTCCATCAGGGGGAATGGCATTGATGCATCCACATGTGTCAGAGGTGATGTTGTCACAGGATCCATACAATAAACACTGGTCACATGACCATTGATACTGATCCTCACATTTGCACTGGAAACCATCACTGGTGGGAGAGCAAACTGAGGGAAAAAAAGAATTTTCCAGATAAGGAAATGTTTCTAAAGTATTTAATACACATACAATGGTAAAAAGAAAAAGTTTAATTAATCAATGAGGACTGTGTAAATAATAATATGGACATTATGACTGTTGTTTTCCCGTGGTGACCATTCTACTGAGGAAAATCACCTGACTCAGCAGCTTGTTTAATCTCTTTTTAGCTTCTTTTAGCTGTGGTTGGCTCTATACTCCAACCATTTAGTGTCTGGTTGAGTCCAAAAAGGCAACATTATCCTGTGAACTTGTCATCTACAGACAACTGTAAATAAAGTTTTTTTTTGTAATTTTTTCTCCAAAATTGGTGGAGACCAATATAAAGGTAGGACAGAAAATGGTGGACCTTCATTTATCAGGTGGCCAGAAATGTGCTGCTTTGTGTATGCTGAAAACAGTAGGAGGCAATTATCTGTGAACACATTAACCATAACAACCTTGCCCCTGATATATGGGGACTGTGCATTGGTTTGTTTGTCTTGACATACAGTCCATCCGGAAAGTATTCACAGCGCTTCACTTTTTCCACATTTTGTTATGTTACAGCCTTATTCCAAAATGGAATAAATTCATTTTTTACCTCAAAATTCTACACACAATACCCCATAATGACAAAGTGAAAAAAGTTTGCTTGAAATTTTTGCAAATATATCAAAAATAAAAAACAAAAAAAAAAAAAAAAATCGCATGTACATAAGTATTCACAGCCTTTGCTCAATACTTAACATCAAGGATGTCTCTGTACATTGCTGCATTCATCTTTCCCTGGACCCTGACTAGTCTCCCTGTTCCTGCTGCCGAAAAACATCCCCACAGCATGATGCTGCCACCACCATGCTTCACTGTAGGGATGGTACTGGCCAGGTGATGAGCGGTGCCTGGTTTCCTCCAGACATGACGCTTGGCATTCAGGCCAAAGAGTTCAATCTTTGTTTCATCAGACCAGAGAATTTTGTTTCTCAGGGTCTGAGAGTCCTTCAGGTGCCTTTTGGCAAACTCCAGGCTGGCTGTCATGTGCCTTTTACTGAGGAGTGGCTTCCGTCTGGCCACTCTACTGTACAGGCCTGATTGGTGGAGTGCTGCAGAAATGGTTGTCCTTCTGGAAGGTTCTCCTCTCTCTACAGAGCAACGCTGGAGCACTGTCAGAGTGACCATAGGGTTCTTGGTCACCTCCCTGACTAAAGCCCTTCTGCCCCGATCGCTCAGATTGGCCAGGTGGCCAGCTCTAGGAAGAGTCCTGGTGGTTCCAAACTTCTTCCATTTACGGATGATGGAGGCCACTGTGCTCACTGGGACCTTCAATGCTGCAGAATTTTTCTGTACCCTTCCCCAGATCAGTGCCTCAATACAATCCTGTCTCGGAGGTCTACAAACAATTCCTTGGACTTCACGGCTTGGTTTGTGCTCTGACATGCACTGTTAACTATGGGACCTTATATAGACAGGTGTGTGCCTTTCCAAATCATGTCCAGTCAACTGAATTTACCACAGGTGGACTCGAATCAAGTTGTAGAAACATCTGTAGGATGATCAGTGGAAACAGGATGCACCTGAGCTCATGAGTGTCATGGCAAAGGCTGTGAATACTTATGTACATGTGATTTTTTTGTTTTTTATCTTTAATATATTTGCAAAAGTTTCAAGCAAACTTTTTCACTTTGTCATTATGGGGTATTGTGTGTAGAATTTTGAGGTAAAAATGAATTTAATCAATTTTGGAATAAGACTGTAACATTACAAAATGTGGAAAAAGTGAAGCGCTGTGAATACTTTATGGATGGACTGTATTTCTGCCACTCTATCATAGTTTCAATGCCAATTATGAATATGGCCAAAGGGAAAGCCCATAACAGACCTTTTTCCCAGCAGACATTTGACTTGTCATAGCAGGTAAGTGTTCCTAACAACAATGAATGTTTGCTACAAATGTAATAATGTTGCTTAAAATGATTTTGTTAAATCAAGATGAAAACATCCTACCTGTAGTAATGTTGATATCAGAGATTTGTATGTGGTTATTGATGCTGATGGGGTAACTGATGTTGCTCAGTATGGTCCTCAGTTGAGTGATTAGTGTAACATCTGAGATGTTCAGCTCAATAGAAATCAGGTATTCATAAACAACTGCAGGAGCTGCAGAGACAGAAATCAAAGAAAATGTAAAAAGTAATGTTAGCTGTATTACTTTTAATGGTTATACTTCATATTGACTGAATATCTTGTGAGGCTTACTTGTTGGTGTAGAGGGTGTTGATTGGGGACAAGCTGTGAAGTCTGTTGGTGGATGAAAGATCTTTGTATCAGCAAAGTATTTTCAGTCCATAGGAGGAGCATGGATAAGGTTTGATTATGCTGATAACACCGAATAGTTTTTAGTCTACACTCCACAACAGGGTCCTGTCACAGAATATTCTGGCATTCACTACCAGTTAAGGAAATGCCACCAAAGAGGATTCGTAATGATGAACCCGTACAGCGTAGTGAAAAACTGCTTACTGTATTGGTCAACAGGCTGGCAAAATTGTCCATGAGGGGGAATGGCATTGATGCATCCACATGTGTCATAAGTGATGTTGTCACAGGATCCATACATTAAACACTGGTCACATGACCATTGATACTGATCCTCACATTTGCACTGGAAACCACCACTGTTCGGAGAGCAAACTGGGGACAAGCACAGATTAAACTCTTTAAAGAACCAAGTGAGGGCAAAAAAGCAGTGATAGTATAACAGATCAAAAAATATTCTTTGATCATATTCAGAGCATGAAAAAATAATATTAGAAACAACTATGTGTGTGTACAGAGATTATTCCTACCGGTAGAAATGTTGACATCAGAGATTTGTATGTGGTTGTTGATGCTGATGGGGTAACTGATGTTGCTCAAAATGGTCCTCAGTTGGTCTATCACTGTAACATCTGAGATGTTCAGCTCAATAGAAATGAGATACTCATACACAACTGGAGGAGCTGCAGAAGCAGAAAATAAATGAACGTAATAGAAATGAAATGGATTATACACAAACACAATTCTTGTTTGTGTTTCCTTATGTGATTTAATCCACTAACATCTACTCTATCTACCTGTTGATGGTGAGGTTGTTGTCAGAGGACATGCTGTAAGGTCTGTAGAGAGAGGCAAAGAGTTGTTGGTGATGAAAGAGCACAGAATTCATGAGATAAGAAAAAGGAACTCACTGAAGTAAAATAACAAATATAGCAAAGGAGAGTCATACACTCACAATCAGTTTTGAACAAATCAAGTAGAAAAGGTTTTTTTATCACATTCAAAACATTTAAATAAGTGATGCAGTGATGAAGTAATGGTCATACTCACTTTGATTGTGTATTGACTGACAGTATTGTCCGTCTGTGGGAATCGCTCTGATGCAACTGCATGTGTTGTTTGTATCACCATCACATTTTCCATAGGTCACACAACTATCACAAGGCCAGAAGAAGTCATCCTCGCAGCGGCACTGGAAACCAGTGCCATCTTGGCTGCAAACTTTAGAAAACACCACGTTTTCTACCTTTCTAAATCAAAATTTCAAAACACATCATAATAAAATCTACCCCCTGAAGGCTGAGATAATTGCTCTTACCTGTAGTTATATCAGCATTTGAGATGTTTATTAGCACGCTGGCTTGGACCGGAAAGGTTATTTTTTCCAGGGTGTTTCTCAGCTGATCTACATCTGTAGTGTTCACCTCAATGAAAATCTGGTATTCATAAATAACTGGAGGCACTGTTGAACAAAAATAATTGTCATTATTTAGCTGCACATTGAAATCATGTGATTTTTATCATCTATTTTTTTTTTCTTTAAGTCAGGTGAGACTGGGGATGATTGCATATACTACTACTATGGAGACTATTTGGACTAGACGGATCAAGAATGGTTGCAACATAGTAAAAAGTTACATTTTACATTAAATTTCACTAACACCTACTTCATGTCTGAATAAGCATAGTATTCTGAAATTATGCATTGTTTCACAGTAATATTATAGTATTATTTATATATACAATAATATTAATTAAAGAAAAGTTACTGAGTTTTGTTTTGTGTAGGTTTATCTTGAGTCAAAATAGACACAATTGATTTGTTTCATTGCTGATGATAAACAGAACAGGCAAATATATTTTAAGACGAGGAGAGGCTACCAAAATAATTCCCCAAATGACTTGTTTGTATTCTCTTATGCATTGAAATGAGCAGTTATTGTTGCACCTGTTGTGCTATGGGACAAAATGCATGTTTTATCTATTTTGAACTAAAAATGTTGAATAATATTGTTGTGTGTTCCGTTTTGATATGGCTGCTTAGCTTGGGGACAGTTACAATCACTTGTTTGCAACCGTCCCAACCCTATCATCCATGACAGAACATTATGTGCTGGCTAGATGCACTGACCTTAAAACATGCTAACGATGATAGCATGCTTCTGATTGGAGGAATGAGACTTATTGCAACCGCCTACAGTCTCCGCCAATTTATATTTATATATAGTGTGTTATCCTTTATTTTTTTTAATAACCAGATAAAGATTACATGAACTACAATGATGTTCTTACCAGTAAATATTATGTCAATTTGTGTGATGTTGACTGTGTTGCTGACTCTAACAGGAAAACTGATTCTCTCCAAGGCGTCCAACTGTCCTATCAGTGCAATGTCACTGATGCTGATTTCCACTTCAAGCAAGTATGTGTACAACTGGAAAACTTCTAGCATGCAAAGAAACAAGAAAAAAGCATTTAATGACAGCACTTAAAGATGCAGCGTTTAAGACTTTAGATGTAAATAAGGTTTATGTAAGTAATGTCACCTGTCTTTGGCTGGCAGTATTCCCCATTGGTTGGAATGCTGTTGATGCATCTGCACGTGTCATTAATGATGGGATCACAGGCTCCATATGTTATACAGTTTCTGTATGACCAAACATACTGATCCTCACATATGCACCGGAAGTTGGTGCTATTTGGGTAACACACTAAAAACAAAAGAGTAAAAAAAAACAGAATGAGCAAAAAAACTGCAGTAATCTTGTAGTTTTACAACCTGTTTTTATTATATAAAACAAAATGAAACATAATATCATCAATAGGCTACCAGTGTTTGGCCTCTGCAGTCACTGGGCAGAGTAAGGTCACCTGTGCTGCCCAGCCACTACAGGATTTTGTATTTAAAATTTTTTAACTTGTGTATGTGGCCACACTACTACCCTGTCTATGAAGCCAAGCAGGAACCTTTCTGTTGACGTACAGTGAAGTTTTCAAGTATTTGGACAGGGACATATTTTGTATTGTGTTGGCATTTCAAATAAAACGGTCACTGAGGTTCAAGTTCTGACTATTGGCTTTGAAGGTCTCGTAAAATTCCTGTTCAGAGCAATAATTTGGCTAAAAGTTCCTAAACCATTCAACAAATCTTGAGGTAAATCACATTACATTAAAGGTCAAGGGCGGCAACTTCACCTCATAGTAATTGTTTCATTTCAAATCTAATGTGCTGAGCCAACTGTCCAAGAGGTTACAGACTGCACTGTAATTTTGTGGTAAATTATTAACCGGTGCACATTCACTACTATTAATACATTAAACAGAGGTGCTCAAGCAGCTTGATTTAACATTGTGAGTAATAACAGCTAACACAGAACCAGTGGTAGAAAGTTAAAGTAAATTTATTTGAGAAATATTGTTGTACTTACTTTACACTTCTCCTGCACTACATATATGGTACTTCTTCCTTTACTACATTCATGTAGCAGATACAAAGTTCCTATAGATTAAAATTTTACAAAAAAAAAAAAAAACTAACAAAAAAAACCAAAAAAACCCAAAACAATAATAACTGTCTGAGGCCCAAGAGGTAAAATTTAGGTTACAGGTAAAACAAAAAAACGTTAAGAGAAAAATACAAAAAATGAAAACATGTATCAGAACTTAATTTTTTCCAATAAGCATCTCACAACCCCTCAGAGATATCTGGTGCCCCTATTGAGGAATCTGATCCTTAGGGTGGGAATCACTGGACGAATTTACCTGACTGTATCTGAAGTGGATAAGCTAGCTCCACCTCAACCTGCAACAGCAGGAAAATGCCACTTACACAATGTTGTATCAGTATTAGTGTTGTAATGTAAAACATCAGCCATGTTCTTCAGAGCAAGGCCTGTTACTCTTGATACATAGGATACTGGTGCTTTTTAAATTAGATTTCACATTTGAACATGAACTCACATGTCAACATGCTTTATAGATGAGAAGTAGATTTTTAAATTTGATTCAGTAATACACTTAAGTGATTTAGGTACTGTAGCATAGTAGTAGTATATTCAGTTTTGACCATGGACTGACCATAATGGGCCGACAAAATCTTTAGGACTTTGCATTTAAAAAGCAGCTGTGAGATCAAACTTTTGAATCACTATTGATATTAAGGGCATTTCCTAGTTTGATAAGGGGCATTTGAGTGCTGTTAGATCTGAATCTATTGTATTGATTGAAACATCATTTTTTAATTAATTGTTTGTAGGTTAGACATCTTCTTCAAGTATTTCTCCTAGTAAAGGGAGGTTGGACATTGGTCTTCAGTTATTATTCACAAATTGAGGAGGTAATTTCTTTAGAAAAGATGAAATAATAGCATGTGTCGAAGTCTCAGTTTGTAAGGAAGTGTCTGTAATATTCAATATAACATATTGACGGTTAAAGACAAACTTGAACAGTTTTATGGTGACAGAGGTCAGCACTATCACTTCCTCCAGATATCTGGAGTTAATAGATGAGAAATTACACAATAAACATCTGATGGACAGAGGACAGGAACTGATTTTATTAAAATACACTTGCACCAGCAGAAAGTTCATTCTTACCTGTGGTGATGTCAATGTGCGTGACATTCACTGTGGGACCCAGAGCCAGGGACAAGCTGCCGTTGTTCAGCAGGCTCCTGAGATAATCCACTGTCCCAACATCTGTCACATTCAGCTCCACCTCCACTTCATACTCAACATGATCCAGCTCCGCTGCAGGAAAAATATTGTTTTATTATTTTGGTTTCAGGACATACCAACACTGTGCATGTAATCCAGAGGTGGTGCTGAAGGGTAAAATTTAATTTGTCACAGATAAGTATGCATTTGGCATTTGTTAAATCTATGGACATGGGCATATGCAGCCTAGATTATGCAAAAATGGCGCAGAGATTACCCTGGTTTATGAAGTCTGTCACAATCTGATCTTATTGTATATTATTTATATAATTAACATAATATAATTAATTATAATTAACCCACAGGAGTGTCTTGTAGTGCCCCTACAGCAGCAGGCATATGGTGATTGTTATGGTTACAATCACAAACTCGCACACTGTACCGCAAGCGGTGTACCTACCTTCTTCGCCATGGTTATTATAATAGTAGTCATGGCTTGATTAGTTTTAGAGACTAAAACCACTTGGTTAGGTTCAAGAAAGTTTTGGGTTTTGGGTCAATATTTGTACTTCCTCAACATTAGACGATCTTTGCTGTCATGGTTGTAATAAAAACAACGTGGTTAACTTTGTTAAATGGTGGTAGATAATAGAAACAACAAAAACTGCCAGTTTCACATGGGAATCGAACACAGCTCTCCTGTGTCATATTCCTGTGTTTTGTTGACCCATCCATCCACCCTGACCTCCTCCTGACCTGGACTTTGTTGCTCTATAAATTACGTCACTGCACTTTTCCCTTTGCTCCCGTCATAATTAGTACAACCACTAGATGTTGCCTAGCAACAAAACGTAACTACGGATCAGTACTTACAGGGCAGTCTCTATATGCTATGCATATAAACTTTTTAAACCTGCAATAAGTGATTTTTTTTCCAGTTATCGAAAATAAACTGGAGGTACAATCAGCTCCAGATCAGCTTCACCATTTATAAACCTCAATATGGCAAACTTGTCAGCAAATCAAAATAAGTCGAGTATATTAAAGCTACAGGCTGGGAAACTGAAATGAGGGGCTGAACACCTTTAAACCACTGTGTCAAATGAAGAGAATGTGATAATTTGGTGATATTTTCCTATGAATCATAAATTAATTTAAAATGAAGAGAATCCAACATTCAAGTATCCTGCAAACTCTATATAGACAGATAGAGCTGCAGTAGCAGCGACAGAGCAGACACGCAGCCCTGTGTTTTTCCACAGCAGATCAGCAGCGGCGTAAGCTTCACTGGTTACAGAGGAATCTGACTGTGACAACATGATTGCAGGTTATCTGTTTTCTAGTCATACTTAGCTAAACTAAACTCCTGGCACTAGCTGTATATTTAACAAACTGATATAAGAGCATCAAGCTTCTCATCTAACTCTTGCAAAAATATCAGACTATTCAGCTTCATATCATACTCAATAATACAAAACTATTGGACTAACCATTTCTTCTCTGTCTGCTGTGAGGTAGAAAGTCTTCCACTGCGTCCTGAAGCAAAACCAACAAGCAAACAAAAAAAGCATATCAGGCTCATATTACTGCCTGGTGTTATTTATCAAAGCACAAGTCCCATATTTTATGTTAGGTGGTGTAAATACAGCAGACCTACCGGTGAAACCAGACATGAAAACTCAATGAAGTTATCTGTTTCCAAAATAACAAGTGTGGCTAGAAGGGCAAAGATGGTCACACCATTCTTGGATATTGCCATTCCCTTTAAGAAAGAAAGGTAGAGAGGGAGAGAAAAAAAAACAAGAGATGTGATGGTGACTCATTTTTTAAAGCCAATTGTTACACACACTGGATGTGGAACTTCTTACATTGGTGGCATTTCTGACATCTATTAACTAATGAACAATGAAAAGTCAAGCCAATGATTAATGCTTTGAGTTTCATAACTTAATAATTACTTCATTCCTTCGATGCTAGTCATCTATCTCCCAGCCTTGTCATTGTAAGTGTGGCTTTGGTGCTGGTCCAAATTTAAGCCACTGAATTTGGCACTCATTTTCTCCACATACGCTGATGAAATTAAAAGAAGGTTTTGCTCGGTTCCAACTGACAATGTTGGTACTGTCATTTGAATATTTAAACATTTGTTTCAGCAGGTACCAAGAATAGTTTGTAAATGACATTGACAGGAAATTAACCAGCGAGGGGGCAGATATTCTTTGCCTGATGATTTGTTGCATCTGTTGGTTGAGCACTCTGCATATTACTTTTTATTTTATTTACTCTGTGCCATAATTCAAATCACAGGGTAATGTGCAGAGTGCAAATGGACCCATGAAAGAGAGACAGCTAACACCAGCTGGACCCCAGTCCTTTGTAGAATGAATGAATGTAGGATTACCTGGCGATGACTCAGCAAGTAATCACACATAATCCAAAAGTAAATATACCCGAAACAGTTTTATCCTCCTTTTTCGAAAAATGGAAAAATACACACCATAGCCCCGGTATCAATATAGTTTCACTTTCCTCACACAAAAGGAGAGCAGAATTTAGTTTGACTTTAAAAAGTTGGTTCAACTAAATTACAAAAAAACATATCTGAGATAACCATGTTTTTGATGCTCAAAACAATCAATCAGTGTCTCAGTTACAAGACATCCTCCAACAGGTGTCTGATTTTAATTTCAATAACATGCAGGGGCAGACTGGCCATCTGTGTGATCTGGAGAATCACAGAACGGCTGGTACTCCAGGACGGCCGCATGCCGGCCGACCACCCACCACGCAGTCATCACCTGTTTTTTTCCCCCTGCTAATCTAATCTAATCTAATCTACTGTTTCACACTCCAGTACGGTAGGTGGCAGCAGTGCACCTTTAAGTTGGATGCCAGCGGCCCGGCCGTGCCCGCCAATTAAGGAGAAGGAGAAGAAGAAGTGGAGTAGCAGCAGCAAAGACGTTCAAGCATATTGACCATAGAAACAATATGGATAACGCCGGTAAAAAATGGAAAGAAAAGGGTGCTGCTGAGAAGGCGAGGGGAAAAAAAATGCGACATTTAGAGAGTGAAGCCACTAAATGTCGCAAATTAACTGAAATGTTCAGCAGCACAGCCAGCAGCAGCACCACTGAAGTTCAGTTTAATATTAGCAGCATCCAACATGATAGGGCCACCTGTGATGATGAGGGACAGAGAGATGAGCTGGTTCCACAGACAGATTCAGGGCAAGTAAGTATGGAACATGAGAGAGGAAGAAAGAGAGTTACTTGTGTTACTCGGGCTGATGTTAGGAAATGTTATTCAGGTTTAGGGCTGGGCGATATGGACCAAAAGTCATATCTCGATACTTTTTAGCTGAATATCGATATTCGATATATATCGATAATTTTTCCGTGGCCGGATAATTTCATACGTCTATTAGTAATGGCCCGCCGGTAAATCGCACTCCCACCACTCATACTGCAAATCATACTACAAATCCCACAATGCACTGCGTTATTGTTGTTGTTGAGTTTCCGCGCGCCGATTGCTTTGGGCCGGGCCTAGTCAAAGTCCAGGGCCGTTTTTTAGTCCCAGTCCGTCCCCCATCGGAATGTCTCCTGAAAGAGCACCAATACGGCCTTTGGTTGTCATGGTTACAATAATAAACATGCAGACTGTACTGACATTGGTGCACCTACCTTCATCGCCATGGTTACAATGATAACAGTCATGGCTTGGTTAGGTTTAGGAAAAGATGGTGATTTGGGTTGAAATAAGTAATTCTCAACGTGAGACAATCTTTGTTTTCATAGTTACAATAAAAACAACGTGGTTAATTTTAAACAGTCATGGATAATAGAAACAACAAAAACTGCTGGTTTCACATGGGAATCGAACACTACTCTCTCTGTGTCATATTCCTGTGTTTTGTTGAGCCATCCACCTGCTGATGTGGACTTTGTCGCTCTATAAACTGGGTCACTGCACTTTTCCCTTTGCACCTGTCATAATTACTACAACCACTAGATGTGGCCTAACAACAAAACGTAACTATGCGTCATAATAACCTGCTGCACAGAGGACCTATGGGCTCGTTTTTTACGGGAGTGCCGTAAGCTCCTCAGTTACCCTGTCAACAGTTTTCCAATGAAAAAATCACAGCCAGGTGGAATTTCATTCACCTACTGTACTAGACTGGCTACAGATATAGAGATATGTAAATCAAAACTGACCAGGCACCAGCAACTAGAGGTAACTGAGAGTACATGTTTTTTGTTTTGGGTGAATCCAGAAGACACGGACGTCTGACCTACATTGGCTCTTGCCTCATACAACATAGATATCAGATGCATTTTTATTTAGAGCTAATAAGCACAAGCCTCACGTTGTTTTCCAGTATACACACCTTTAATGGCTTGTCCTCTTCAAGGTCACTTAAACTGCATTAAACAGAGACGCTTCCACATTGCGTTGGTTGTGCGCAAACAGAATCCAGTGCTGCTTGATGGCTCATCAGCATAAGATTCATCACGGGAACGGCACCAGAAAGGAGACCTGTTCAGAACTGGATGGGGGTGAGAAATGCATGAAGGTATTTAAAATGCATCCTAGAGAAAGCATATCTACTCATGTGTGTCTCTCCAGTGGCACACACAATTTCCATCCTTGAGGTGAAGGACGTCAAAGACAGCGACATATCATTAAATGTTATTAGTGTGGGGGAGCATGAATTGGTTCACAGGTGCAGCACTTAACAAAGGAACTGTTGTGATAGAAGCTCAAGTTTTGTTTGTTTTTTATAAAAAGTCTAATCAGTCTGGAAAACAGGAATATCTGTCTGTTGAGGGAGAGGAATGACCTTTTTAAAACAATGTGTTATTGATACTGTGTAGATCTGTGTGATGTGACGTCCTTTCTCTTAACGTCATGTAAATTAAAAACTGAAACACTTTTGTTAGCATTAGCTTGGGACCTCAATTTACTTGACAGCTATAATTAAGTTAATACTAGCAAGCTGCAATTAACTTGTCATCTAAAATGAATTAGACTTTTTTTTAAGACTTTTGCAGTATAGTACAGTGCAGTACAGTAAATGCACAATTAACATAGAGCACAAGATGTTCACACAAATAATTTAGATACTCAAATAAAATGGCAGACGGTAAATGTAGTGCACTAAATTGGGAGAGATTTTGGACACGGCAACGGCACTTTTGATTGCTCACTCACGTACCCTGGGCCAGTTCCTGCCCAGTTATGGGCACGCCCATTTCATAATCATATGAGCATTAGGTTAATCTGAAACATGGTGAGGAAAATGGAAAATGTTGCTCTGAAAAAGTTATATATAATTATCTATAATTATAGTTACATATAATTATCTACATATATATGTATATATATATATACATATATATGTATACACACACCATTTGCCTTGACTAAAACCTTTTTAACCACTTGATAGGAGATAATATTTCTTTTTATTTTTTATTTTATTTTATTTATTTTATCTTTTATTTATTGATGTATTCAGTTGTCTGATAACCTTTTATTACTGTCATTTTTGTCAGTTTTGGGTATAGTGAATATTTTAAACATAAGACAAAGTTCTAAATATGAAGAAACTAATAATTAATAATATAACCCACATCTGCATATTAAGCATAAAAATCCATCCTTTTATTCACCCTTATTTTATTGTACTATTTCATTTCTCATTGTAAAGCACTTTCAGCTACATCTCTTATTTTTTTCTATTATTATTATTACTATTAAATATGTCAGAAACCTCTCTGGTCTGTTTTTGGATTAGTATTATTGAATTGTATCTTATCTTTGACTGTTATTCTGGATAACAGCTTTAGCCAAACATCTGTAAAAATGTCATCATTGACAACTTGTAATGCACTCACAAGGTGACAGGTAATTAGGATGAACTGGGGGACTGCTAGATATCTAACTTTCAGAAAAAACATGTTGATTCTCGTGGATAAATAAATGTGATTTTTTTTCCCCCACATTAATATCAAGGAATAATTGGCTTTGATCAGTATTGCCTTTCTCAGTCCATAACACCATGAACAACTACTTCAACCCAACAATAAACAGTAATTTTACAGAAAAAACACAGCAGGCATTGTGTAGTTTAAGTCAACAAAGATGCAGATGAGTCAAAGCAAACAGGGGGGGGGGGTTCAGTGCTATCTGTTATTTCACACGCTCATATACATACAAATACTTACAGAGCTGTTTTTTGCTGAAAAGACACCATAGAAAATGATTAATCAGAAAAGAGGTCAACCTGTAAACAACCAGCTCCCTCTCAGTGAGTCTATTCCTGACAAGCACCTTCAAAAACATATTCCCAACAAAAGAGCCTGTTCACAGAAAAATGTAAACCAGACAAATTTCTTACCATAGTCCACGTTTTCTCTCTCTTCTGCTGTAACCGTTCTCCTTGTGAGTTCAGAAAACACACTTCATTACAGACTGCTGCAGAGTGTAAAGGCTGCCAAACCCGTATCTTGAACTATGGGAAAAATGCTGCACACAAAACTTCCTGAAATATAGTACGGGACACGCACACACACTGTGCTGGCAGTGGCTCAACAGGTTTAATTATTCCCTCAGTTTCCCTGTGAGATTTTTATCAGCTTGTACGTGAATGTGGAATAAAGATTATAATCTGAAAAGAAGGCTAATTGATAAATAGATTTACAGATTATAAAAGAAAACTGTTTTATTTTTTCCTCAATTATTTAATGGATAGTGTTCTTGGAAAGCTGCAGAAACCGCAGCTTGCAAACAAAGTTAAAATGTAAGACCTTGACCCACTGTTCAAACCATCAGCAGCTAGAGTTAAATAAAAGTGTCACAAACAGATTGCGAATTAATTCATTTTTATTCAATAGGTGTAATATTTATGGCCTAAATTAACAGAAAATACACTATTAATTTATGTTAATTTAAATCAAGGTATGCCAAGCAATTACAGAATGTTACAAAAAACTTGCACTAACATTTAGGCTGCTGGGAAACTGCTGGCAGGCGTAAACATTCAGACTCATAACTCGTGCTCATATTTTTGCGTGTTTTATTTCCCCCAGCATATACTAGGTCAGGGCTAAATGTATCAAGTATTTTGAATTTTCAACTATTGGATGTTTAACACTGAGTACTGAGTGGAAGTTAAACAATATGCATCGTTACCCGTAACAGCTGGCTAAACAAAGCTGATAACTTATGAAAGGAGGAAGTTTTATTACTTTATTTACTATGATTATGTTGATGCAGTCAGATCAGAAATGCAAAACAATAACAGGATCACAAGCACATGAGTACTGTCGGACTCTTGGTATTATTTGTTGAAGGGGCTGCAGCTCAGCATGCTTGAACTGTCAAAGGCAGCAAATATGTAAGAGAGCTGCATCAGCCAAGTCCAATCGAGTTTGTACACATTCACTGCTCAAGTTGAGCAGTAAATTTTGTGTCATCATTGACAGGTGTAGCTGGCATGCCTGTGATTTTATGATCTATCAAATGTAATGCATTGCACTGCTGGATAGTGTACAAGCCATACTTTTTTTGGAATGGACAAAATTAGTGTAAGACTGCAATTAGCTTTTTTTTGGAGGTTTTCAATGTAAATGGTTGAATGAGGATACAGTTTATGAAATTTGAAAGTCATGGTCACTGAATGACTAAGCAATGAAAAGTGATTCTCAGCTTAGTCCATATTAGCTGCCGTTGTGCCGACTGTGTGAAGAGTTTTGAAAAAATTAACTATGCATTGACAGATCTACAAAGCACTGGTTCTTAAGAATTTGGACCAAGTGCCAACTCAGAACTGGTTCTAGGTCTCCACCCTTTGATGTGGTTTTCAGCAATCTGTTTGTCCACAAACACTGAAGGGCGCTGCCAGGCAGAGAAAGGCCCTGTTGTTGCTGTCATCAGTTTAGCTGTAGTTTAAGGTTTAAGAAGCATTGTTTGGAGGTGGGTTGTTTGGGAAAAATACGACAATGAGGACCATTCTCCTATTGCTCATCTTAACCCAACACATAATGTCTCCCCAAACCTGAGCAAGCAGTTTCACAAATGTCATCATTTCACAAATGTATTTTTCAACAGTGATTTGTAATGGTTTTGGAAAGCACACACGAGTGGTATCACCCTGCTGATAAGGACACTGGATCAGGATGTGCCTCTGTATGTTGTTTTTTGTATGCTGACATTTCATTTAGAGGACTTGTTGTGTTACAGACGTGGTCTAAGTAAGGGGTCAGCGGTTAATCTCATTCACCACATTTTTAGCATAGTTCACTGGGGAATGAGGTGGGACAGGTCAAGGGTGGTGACACAGGCAAGAAGGTTTTCAGTATGATCTGTACGATTCAGTATGATTTTGTGTTTTGTGATTTACATGAGCCTTGTATTTACATTTATATCTACAATATATTTGTGAAAAAGCATGTAATTTTTTTTTTTGGGAATGGGAAAGTGAAACTTCCACTTATGTCAAACATTTTTGCTGAAGAGCCAGATTTGGCCTAGCTATTTGCCTGCTACTGGTCTAAGGCCTGCTGCATAGTTCTCACAGCACAAGTCTCCCTAACTCAACCAGTAGGTTGAGTTAGGGAGACAAATATAGGTCATTTTTCTGAAACCTGAAATGACTCATAGTCTCTCCTGTCATAGTACCTCTATGCTGGCAGGAATACAAGAGCTGGGTTGTCATGGTTGCAATAATAAACTGTCATGGCTTGGTTAGGTTTAGGCACAAATACTGCTTTGTTAGGTTTAGAAAAAGATTATACTTTCTTAACATTTGACAATCTTTGTTATCATGGTTACCATAGTGACAAAGTGGTTAACTTTGTCGAACGGTCATGGAAAAAAGTGCCACTTTCACATGGGAATTCACATACTGCTCTCCTCTGTCATATTTGTATGTATGACAGAGGAGACCCCAACCTCATTTGACCCCAACCTCGTCCTGATGTTGACTTGGGAGCTCTATAAACTACATTGCAGCACTTTTCCCTTTGCTCCTGTCATAATTACTACAGATGCTATATGTCTCCCACAGCAACACATAACTATGGGTCATTATAACCTGCTGTACAGATGATCTAAGTGCTCATTTTTAACAGGACAGTCATTTCTGCGGCATTGAGAGCCTGTTGGATTGTCGTTCTTTTCACTTCCTCTTCCTAGCTAACATGAATAGATAGCCTGCATACTTTTAAAGACAAGAAAATCAAGGAAGAAAGTGGAAGAAAATAGCACACAGGTGATGTACCACAGCATTGTGAAGCCCTTGTTACATTTTATCAGATAGATGAATCATATGCTGATTTTCCTGGTTTCACCAACTTTACCAGCAGGTTCTTGTTCACTACTACAATGCTGAAGAGCAAGGGCAAGTTACACAAATGTACACACATAATTTGTTACGGACAGTGCACACATAGCACCAGATAAGGTGGTTTTGGCGTGTCATTGTCGATTCCATGCTCAGCCCTCAATAGAGGTTGAGGGTCATAGACTTCAGTATCAAGGGCAACACAAATAATTTTAATATTTTCTAAAAGTTAAAGTCATTCACAATATTCTTGTTGATCAGGACAACAGTGTCATTAGTATCATATTGATGAATATTGTGTAGTTATATTTAAAAGGTTTCCCATCTGACTAACTTTATTTTTAATATCAGGAGGGTTATTTTTTTTACCTCACAAACTGAAGAAGTCAACTGATGAATTAAAGGTCCCATATGATATAAATGTATGTGTCAATGTTTTTTTGTTTTTTTTTTGTGATTATAAAGCAGGTCTAGGTTCTATATTAATACTGTGAAAGTATCAAAGCCTCAGTCCACAGAGAAATGCACACAGCCTGTATTCAGAAACTGAGCCTTAAAATGAGCTGTCAGGACTTCTGTAACTTTGTGATGTCACAATAAAACAGTCACTGCTCTCAGCCACACCCCAAGTCAGGCCCACCTGGATCCACTGCCGCAGTCTTGCAGGATTTGGTTTCTCTGAGTGTTTACCTGAAATCTGTCTGAAAACAGTTGACATGTTGTTACTAGTGCTCCAGAGAGAAGCCTGAGAGAGGAGATATACTGGCTTTTGGTACTTTAAACCACAAATATATCCTCTTTAAGGATATCAACACTTTAAATAAAACACCTGAAAATGATTAAATATGGCCTTTAATGCAACCACCTAAGTGCAGTATTGGCACTTTAAAATTAATTTTTAAAAAGATCAATCCCCTCTGCCATTTTTTATGTAATATATTTATTACAGATTATTGGTACTGCAGTGCACTGTAAAGCAACAGAGTTAATACAATTATATGCACAATGTTAAAGTGGTATTTTTTTACTTAAGAAACAAGATATATATATATATATATATATATATATATATATATATATATATATATATATATATAAAATGTTGCCTTCTTCTGACTCGCCTAATTTTAGATGCTTTTATTTTGAAAGTGATATTTCAAATACAACTATCAAGTTACACAACCTGTGAAGCATCTTCATTGTGTGATGGACAGTGAAAGATAGAAAAGGTTGTCTGCACAAGAGGCCAGACAGTCAGTCCTGTAGGAGGTTGGCTGCAACTATAATCCCTTAATCTACCTTGTGTCCGTAAAAGTGCCCTTAGGCAGGACACCACCACCCCCCACCACCTGATCCCCTATTGTGTTTGGTCAATCTCAGCAACAGACTCCATAGCTGCAGTGATGTTGTATACAGTGGCAATGACACATAGCTAAAGGAAACACAACCGTCTCTCACCATCAACTTGCTCTGCAGGTTTCTCAGCACTTCCAGTAAGAATCTGAGACTTGACTTTTCTCATAAATGCACTTTCCTCTGCAGCGTCATTTAAAACCAGACCTTTAAAAACAAGTAATTCCCAGATCTGCTGGCAGCCTCACAGCTTTGGACAGCAGTTTGAACACTGGTGGAATCAAGCACTTGGCTGATTTCCATTTGATCTTTGACTTATCCGCAATATCCAGACAACCTATTGTTGTCAGTTAATAAAATTGTTTTTCAAATATAATAGATGAAGCTCCTTGACAAGCATGCAGACCTCCAAGGGAAATATATTGTGTTTCAGAGAAAGCAGAGAACATTAAAAAATATGCTGCATGCATGCATGAAAACAACCATGATAAATCAAATCAAATGTGCACAACAGAAAAGAATGATTTCATTCTGCTCTGCCAGTACCACACGACTAGACTACATCTGACAACCTTGTCAGTGGAGGCACTGGCACACATAGAGCTGTCTGGAACGTAGCACTGGCACAGCTGTCTGGTTTCATGCCAATGATTCAGCAGCAGAATCAAATATATAACCATTAGGAACAACAATGAAGGTGAGGTATTGCTTTCATGATCTTACAAGAACAACAGGAACCTCAAAATGTTTTTGCCAGAGGAAAATATCCTTCAGTGTACAGTTAACTGCCTGTTCTCCAGTGATTCTTAAAGTACAAGCTCAGTGCTTAGACCCATGCTGTGGATTGTACAGCTGAGATAGAGTGCATGAAGCATGTGGTTGTGTTAACAGTTTATAATAAGCAACCTATTACACAGCTGTACATCTGACTTGAACCTAATGACAATAACGCTCTTTCTACCCTGACCACTGGTATGGCAGCAGTAATTTTTGACTTTTGACAAAAACAAGGAAGAGAGAGCACATTACCCCAGTTTTAGCTTCACTTCACTGGTTCCAGGTATCTTTTAGAATAGATTTTAAAGTTCTTGTACTTGTTTTTAAAGCTCTTAATGGTTTGGGACCAGCCTACATCGCAGACTCTGTCGTTTTACAATCCTTCACAAGCTCTTAGATCTTCTACTGCCAGATTCTTAAATACACACAATTTTATGCACAAGAAAATAGGTAGTGCAGCGTCTTTTAACTATGCTCCAGAACTATGGAATAGCCTACCAAGAGCTAAAAGAGACGCGGGCTCTGTGAACATTTTGAAACAACAGCTGAAAACTTATCTATTTAACCTGGCTTTTAATTATTCTCTAATAGTTTACATTTCTTACTGATTCCTATTTCCATTTTAATTTATTCCTGTTTTATAACTATTTGTATTGTCCAATTTGATTGCCCTTTTATTCACCCTTATTCTATTGTACTATTCCATTTCTTATTGTAAAGCACTTTGAGCTACATCTCTTGTATGAAAAGTGACCTAAATAAAGTTTATTTTTATTCATTACTACTACTACTACTACTACTACTACTACACTGACAGGATTAATAACCAAAATGACCACATGCATCATTATTACTCTGTCATAAGAAAAGTCTACAAGCACAAATTGTACAGCTATGGTTTGCCAATAGTTTGCCAATGAAAAATCCTTTTTGCAATGTTTTTTTCTCCAAAAGTAACTGTTCATTCCTAAAGGGTCTACATTAGCAAACAAAGTGATGATTTTACTTTGTTAATGTCAGCTACAGCGCTAAAATTCATTAAGATGCTCAGTTTGCTATAAAAGAGACGCACAGATAAGTTGTACGCACAGAAACAACATTGGCTAGTAATTTTAGATCTCATTACAGCCTATATTTTATGTATATGCAAATAATAATGGCAATGTCAAAGTGATGTACTTAGATATAGGTTTAGCTAACTTTACCTAAGAAAATTCAATGAGATGCTCAGTTTGCTGTCAAAGAAAAGCACAGACACACAGAAACAACATTATAAATAGTAACTTTAACACATTGATCACAATTAATATTACTTTATATGCAACAGTATGTAATGTCTAAAAACAGATAGTTTAATTGATTCACACATTAAATCAATTCAATTAACAGAGAAGCACAGAAATTAACTGTGCCTGAGATCCATGGGTTGTATGTACAGAAATATTATGAACTGTTGATCACTATTGCTCACATTTATTACCAGCTTTTACTATAGCATATAACATTTTATTAATCTGCAAATGACAGCAACAAAGTGATGTCACTGATTGTATTTAGCTAATCATTCAGATCATTAACAGGTTAAATGGGAAATTTACTACCAAAAGAAGCCCATAATTTTATTTTTGTTTATTTAATTCAGTTGAGACAGGTAAGTCATTCATAGCAGAACAATGGCCACCTCCAACATGGCAGCCAGAGGATACATTACATTACGCCCTCTATTCTGTTCAATAACATGTCCTTTGTGAATTGGTGGGGATCACAGACATCATTGTGACTTCAACTTTCAGTACATCCTTGACCTGTTATAGAGACTCACACACTCACCCGCACTTATGGTAAACTCATACACCCTCACACATGTAGAAGAATCTTACGCAAAAACTGTAATGTCCACAGTCAGTGTAACTTGAGCCACACTGACCTTCTCTGCAGCCCATTGTAGGTACTTTAATGACAGAGGGACAGATTTACAACAATGAGGACACACTAGAGACTGTACTTGAAGGTGCATGTGTCTGTTTAACAAAGAAAAAATAAAATATATAAAAAAAAAAATAAAATTTAAGAGTCTGTGCCTGTGTAGGAGAATCAGGAAAGATTTGACAGGACACACATTTAACAAGAAAGCACCAGTGTAAATAAAATGGATGCTCCAGATTCAGCATCCGGATATGGCTCAAGGTGATTTTCCTAACATGTGAAATATGTTAGAAATAATGGGCGTCTGGAACAAGGCACTGTACATGGACTAGAGCAGAAAATAAAGAACTGTTGGAATGCTACTATACAAGTGACCCCAGTGAGAGGGGTTATATGCAAATGTGGCGAGGCTAAAAGGAAGTCTAAATATTCAAAGATTAGTCATTTTAAAAAAACAGACAACGCCACCTAGGTTTGAGAGCCTAGGACTCTAAACAGGCAGGTTCTTAATTTAAAAATCAAGGTTGAGCAGAGTTAAAAACCAAGAGTCCAACCAAGAGTGTACATAAAATGTATTGTTTAAAAATAAATAAATAAATAAATAAATAAATAAATAAATAAATAACCCAGCCTAAAGTCTCGGCCAAGGATCCCACAGTCTCTGGATCTTCTCCCTCTCCAACCAGCTGAAGCGACAGGTGGAGGGTGGAGCAGGCCTCGGTCCTCCAGACCTCATGCACAGGAGACAGAAGAAGAAACACTCGGGATCAGTGGTCACATAAAATAAGCTCAAACCAGAGGCGAGTCTTATTTAAAATCCTTAGTCCGTTAAAAAGAGATAGAAAGGGTACTTAGCTGAAAGAGGGGTGCGTCGCGACAGCACCCCTCTACAAGCCCCGGCGCCTCCCCTCGACTCTGACCGGTGCTGGAAGTCGCCCTCCTCTCCACCTGCGATCCGGCGCTCGATCAGCGCTTTTCCCGGCTGGAGTCGTCCCGCCGAACCGAGGCGTCTCCTGCTGCTGCTGGCTCGGGCCCTTTTCCGTTTCTCCCTCCTCTCTTTGCTTTACGGCCGCTTCCAATATATAAAAGGGCTGCAAAACGCGATCGCCACCACCTGTGGCTCATTGCTAATTAAGTCCACTGCTGGTGAGTCTGTGTACAGTTCAAGGTCAGTCAGAAAAAAAGAAACACTACATGCAACTCAATATAATCCAAAATAATAAATGTCTCAAAACAACACAAAATAACAAAATTTGGTAATCAAACATGCGCAATAAAACTGTCCTCGTCACACAAAGATTACGGGATATATGAATGCTTCGAAACCCGACATCTACACTGACAAAGAAACATCTACTAGCTCAGTGTTCCAACATCCACAAATGGAAACTGCTATCACAACTACAGATTGATGAGGTACAACAAACATGCTACGGCAAGGGGGAGCCAGTAGGCCTACAACAGGTCAGGTGGGAGTTATCATCTCCACACTCCAAGAATGAGTACCAAGCCCCGACAACAAGCACAGAGTCCCTTAACGCAAGGGCGGCTGACCTGAGATTGAAGATCATGACCAGACTGGACACCTGCCACCCCTGTGGCCAATTACTAAGTGACAAAGTCCCCTTCTGAAAGTCTGTTGAAGATGTGAATGCAGCACTACAGGCTATCCCTTCTAAGACCATCACTGAGACCAACGAGCTGATATACACCACAGTAACCTAGATCCTAGAGATGCTTGGCAACAAGTTGAACATGATAAGCCACAGAGGACATCCCCCATGGAGGAGGAGGCTGGAGGCCAAGATCAAGGGGGCAACACGGAGAGAAGTTAGTCAGCTCTCAGAGCTACAGAAAGGTGTGATGAAGAAATATGTACTTAAGAAGTACAACAAACTGTCTATACCTGAGGCACTGGAGACTGCCAAACAAAGACTCACAGCCCTGGCTACTCGACTGAAGAGATACACAAGAGGATAAACAAGATGTTCTCCTCTGAACCATCCAAAGTGTACTCTCAATGGAAGGGAAATAACAAGAACAGATCCACCCAGGGATGAGACTGAACAAAACTGGATGACCATCCAATGCTCAGTGGCTAGTGGAACTAAGAGCAGACCACAGCAATCTCCTGGAACAAGGTCCAGTAACCATCACAATCACAAAGCGAGTGTCAGGCATGAAGAGCTGGACAACACCAGGCCCCGACATGATCCACGCCTACAGCCTAGCAGCACAAATGAATCACCCAGAATGGCTAATTAGGAGTCAGACGCCTACATGTGTGATGTCAGCCTTGACCTTCCAATCTCTCCCTGACCTTTCAAAGTAAAAGACTTAAATGTCTGAACAGATTCTCCTCTCAATTCTAACTTATTTATGTATTTATCAGGGAGGATGCACATTAACTGATGTCAGTGTGATGTAGATATATCACATTTAGTCAAAAGGCTAATGTACATCTAAAGTCCCTCTGGAGATTAATGTGAATATACAAACAAATTACTGTATTTTTTTTTTAAAAACACTTTGGTTTAAGGTTTTATCACATATTTAACCTTGATTGTTACCCTTTCTGTAAGTCGCTTTGGATAAAAGCGTCTGCTAAATGACTAAATGTAAATGTAAAATGTACATACAAAAAATAATTGACAACTACAGACAGCATTATGACAAATGTTTTGAGCTTTAATTGGTTGATTTTAAGAGGTTACATAGTAGTAAACATACTGGTTATACACGTGAAATTTGATGAAATCATCCACTCAAGCCACATTTGCATGTCACGTCTCACCTTCATCCTCTCAGGCTTCCCTTAGAAAACAAAAAGCTCACAACCTGCCGTTTGAGTCTCCACAGCGCAGTGGAGAGCAAGCTCACACATCATCATCATCATCATCATCATCATCATCATCATCATCATCGTCATCATCGTCATCATCGTCGTCGTCGTCATTGTCCACAGCAGCACAGCCTCCACTCCATTCAGTTTGGAATACTTTAAATAGTCATTAGTCCAGGGTCAAGTCCCCCCTGTTGTCAGGCTAACTGGTGAGAGTTCACGTTTAGCACCACAGTAGCTTTGTTAGTAACTGGATTGGTGAAAACAGAGTCCATCGTTTGCTGCTCTAGTGGCGCCTGCAAAAACATCTCCGAACCTTGATGAGTTTTGTTTTTTGTTTTTTTTTTTTTGTTTTTTTTTTTTTTTGGTGGAGCTTTCAGTCTTGTTATTTTAAGAATGTCGACCATGGAAGGAACTGAAAGAGTACATTATTTCTTCCTCACTGAAATCAAGTAACACAAGTAGACTTCAAGTAGAGTATGGAGTATGCATATCTTACATCCCAGCCGGGTCATCTTGTAATGCCAGGCAGGGGTGAATACATCTGAATGCCCGTGAAAACATGACATACAAATAAGTCAAAATGCTAACAAAGAGGTGCTACAATAACATAATAAATCAAACTAAATGTAGAAAACATTACAACAGAATCAAATGTTAGTTAACAGCATTTTAGAGTTAAAGAAAGAGGAAAATACATGTCTGCCTCTCCCATAGAAAATAGAATTAGAGCATCATTATTACATTTTAATATTAGCGCATGTAGCAACATACAACTGCGTGAAACAAATCACTTGTATTTTATTTATTTATTTTTTTTTAATACTCAGACACTCGCATCTGATCGAAGACCACACCGACATGAAGCTCCAAAATGGATCAAGAACACTTTATCAACGCTACATCTGTTGAGGTGTACAGGGATAGCTAGCACAGATCTGAATGTGTGTACCGGTAGAAGTATTTATTGAACACTGTCTGAGTCCGACAGTGACAGAGCTTCCAAAGCGACACATCTAAACTGTTTTAGATAGATGGCTTTGGTTCCATAGAAGCAAGCGGTGGCAGCAAAAACTGTGCCAATCCCATTCACTTAAATGTTTGCTTTGGAGCAAACTGTTCAAGGCAAAGCCATATATCATAATATTAGATAAGGTATCGTAATATTGGATTATTTTGACATTTATTCCAATGCTTTTGATGTATGGCTTTGGTTCCAGAGCAGCAGGTCAGCTGCTCTCTGATCTAATGCTGCCACCTGCTGGTCTGGCAGAGTGGTTACAAGCAAAAAGACCCACAGATGCTCTGTTCCAGGTACAGCTGGAGGGGGTGGAGGGTAAACGAAAAAAGAGGTGAGAAAAGGGACATTTAACAAGTTCAGGCACATGATTTACAGGTCAATTCACACCTGGACAAAATATCTGTGAATGTGGCTTAAACCCCTTAAAACCAAAGATTAATACCAGTGTCATTGAGAGTTATAGCTTATTTACTATTGTCTGTGTGTAATTTTCTTTCTTGCAATAACTGCTGTTATTTCAATTTTTAATTCTTAACACTGAATTCATGTTAAAGGCAAGAGAAGCCTGAATGATTGGCACAACCAACAAAAAACAGCGGTACTATCTTTTAAACATGAAGGCATTGGCCAGTTAGGATAAAGAAAGTGCTCATACATATTCAGCTCCTTTTCAACCAAGCTTTCTCTAAGTTTGGAACCTCTTAAGCCTCATTATTAAGGTCACAGCACTCACGTAATACCACCTTAAACAAGGCTGAACATACTTAAGAAAAGTGAAAAAAGTACATGTCGTTGTGACACTCAAAATGCTCTCATTACATTGATTGTTGACCCTGTATTAGAGGATGGAGTTGTTTTAAGAGGAGTAATAGTGTGCACACACAAGACAACAGAGGAGGGAGATTGGAGGGAAAGTAGGAGTAAAGTACCAGTAAAGATTAGAAAGAGTCATTGAAGGGAGTCGCCACCTTATCTACAATGCCCAGGTAAAATCGTGAGAAAGTGACAGTGAGTCAGGCTCCATCAGATCAAACATCAACCCAAGCTTAATGTGAACAAAACCAGATCTGACTCATCCCTCCTACTTAGACATTCCTTTTTAACCCTGCGCGGATTCTCGTCTGTGTGGTTTCTTCCTCCTCTCTCCATTGGGCTATAACAGGTCTGGGAGGTGGCTGTAGACCGAGTCCAGCAGCGTCTGGCTGGCCTCCTGACTCTTGACTCCCGCAATCTCAAAAAGCCGATCCAGCTTGTCCTCGGCGGCCGGGATCTCCTCGATAACATGCAGCTCTTCTGGGTTCAGGATGTGCAGCATGTCGTCGAAGATGGGCTGCAGGTCGCATGGGTCCAGACGCACTTGCCGGAGCACAGTGTCTTTCTTCTCTGGAGGGGAAACAGAGAAGAGAAACTGTTGTTGTAATTATCTTAAAAGCTGCTCTAATCAATGCTTTTATATTAACAATGGATCAAATGACTGTGTGTTCATCACATTGGCTTAAAAGCTGATAATGTACAGAGTTGTGTTTAGTGATGAACTAACATATCAGTCAACTCTGTAATAGTTCCCCTCGTCTCTACAGGGTGTTTTCTTTCAGATTAATGTTTTTGGTTTTCTAGCTCATAACTTTACTGTTTTGGTTCACTCTGAACATGTTTACAGACGCAGCAGGCAGCTGCTTTCATCAAAAAGCTCTAATAAACCCTGTCTGCTACCATTCTAGTACCAAGCAGCTGACAGACAAACATTAGCAACTAGCCAGAGAACGTAGTGAAGCATTTAGCTGCTAAAGGGCCAGATGTTTCCCTCAGAAGTTACTGAAAACCAAAACAGAGCTGAAGGGAGACTGAATACTGGACTTATTCATCAGGTGACCGACTCAGAATGAATGTTAATGTAGATGTGTGTCTGCCAGATTTGTTTGCTAACAGTTCAGCCAGGCAGGTTTTTCCCTCTTTAATAATTCCTTGTTGAATGAGTGAAAAAAATGTCCAATCTCGAGAAGAGGGGGAGAATAAAGAGCCCAGATCAAATAAATAGAAAGAAGATCTCTTGTAATTGCTACCATGTTCCGTCTACCACATCTGTCTCTAATTTACAGTGTAATGATGTTATTATTATTATTCTAATGTTATTATTATCATTTTACATCCTGTTTTCAATTAAAATAACTTAGATCACTGATCTTAGGCCACTGATCTCCAAACAATGTTCAATTAATATAAATTATTACTAATATAATATCTTATATGAGAATATATGTTTTAATTCAAGAACAATAACTGGAATGACCACATGAGGGCTCTGAGCACCCATACATCCAGATATGAACTTGGTGCACTGTTGTCACATCATTTTCAGTAAATGTGACACGAGTAAGTGAGTGTCTGAATAACTTGCCAAGGGTGTGAAGAATGTGAAAATACTGATAGTCAGCATCTACACAAGGTGCTGCCAACAAACCAGTCTCTCTCCTCTGGGAATAATGATGTGTCTTGGCTACTAAAAATGCCTTGTCAGATAAAAATGTGGGACATGTGGGAGTGAGTCTCCCGTGGGTGATAAATAATTAAGTTAAGTTACTTTGGGGATTATAAAACCTATTAATATAATCTCTTTTATCTAAGTTAGACTGGCTTTGGTTGTCAAGGAGCAGCCTATAATGGACACATCATAAAACCAGTATCAGGTAACAGGTCATTTGATATGCTGAAGGTTTCCCTACTGATACCTGCAGCATTTAAAACACAGATGTTGCTGCCAAAATGGCTGCTACAGATAAAAAAATGGAAAAGTATGAAGCAAGCCTTTGATGTGAAAATACGAGTGTCCCGATCAGACTCAGTGAGGATGCAGTGGAGAAAACTGTTAAAGAAGCACAGATGTTTCGCTCAGTGAAACTCTGGTCCTAGCATAAAATCTCTGTTAACTGAAAAAATGATTATTGATGCTACATTATAAGATATCTGGGTATTTCAGTCAAGTAGTTTCAGTCAGTCGTTTCTTTCTGTCAGATGGGGACATCATCATATAAACATTGCATAGTGACCTTTAAAAGTTGCTCCCATATAAAACATTGTATTTCTCTAAATGAGTGTGATAAACAATAACCAATTAATGGAAACAATGCAAACACATCACTCACTAAGTTAATATATCTAAAAAGTTTCAAACACACTGTAAAGATGTTACATTTGATCACACAATTACACATCAGTGTTTATGTTTGGATGCTAAATAACAGATTTAAAGAATATAAAGTAGGTTGTTCTTTTTGTTCTTACTGATGGGGATTTTAGTGTTTTGTTGAGGCTCCTCTGTCATTACCTTTTAAGATTTCCAATGAATTTGTTAACATTAGCTCACATTAAAGAAGCAGCACTTTTTGAGCACTAAGCTAGCAGCTGTCAAAAACATGCTAACAGTAGAGGGATGTTAAAGAGGTCTCACTCTCCTACTGATTTTTCTTTTTTGTAGAATTAATTTAATATGGACACAGACAACACATACTGTTTGCAGCCTTTTAGCATCTGGGCTGCACTTTGAGAATCCAAAACCCAAAACACTAACGATGTCTAGTGAAATTAAAATATGGTGTTCCTCATTGCTCTTTTATCTTTTGCTATTTGTGTTTTATATTTCGATATATTTTGATTGAAAGACACTCCCTCAAGAGAATAACTGTCACACACCTGGGCACACAAGATGGGTGGAGTATTATCTATTTAAGATCATGGTTTTGGAATTGTTTGAAAAAGTTACGACAAAGGTCTAGAGAGACCCAAACGTTAGGATGATCAATAAATTGTGACGCTGAGAAAGAGCAGTGTGTGAGATATTCTTCTTTTCAAAACTGACGCACAACGTTTTAGAACAGAGTTTTGAAAAGTGAAAACGATCTCTGCCCAGACAAGTGTTTTGGCTCCGTATCAGAAACTGACCATTCACTGGCAGTCGAGGCTGATAAGACCCAATCAGGAAACGACCATGTGTGACTATGTCATCTTTCCCAAAGGTTTCTGTTCCTGCCCATCCAGACTGCAACGCAACCTTTGAGTTTTTGCTTCTGTTAATTGAGTTTCCTCCAACAAAACAAGATTCAGCTTAGCTATAACCACTTCCATTATATAAAACAGTCAATTAGCTACAGGTAGCAAAAAGATTGGTCTGCCAAGGAGGCGCAGTAAAGGTTGGGCCCCTCACCTTTGGTAATGAAGGAGCCATTCCTGCTGAGGGCGGAGTCTTTGCTGGAGGTGGAGTCGCAGCGCAGCAGAGGCTCCGATTCGTCGGGGAAGAAGCCTTTGGTGCGATCTACCGGCGACTGCTCCACACCGATGCCACTGGCCCCGCCCACACTGCCACCGCTGCTGCTACCACTGTTGCTGCCGCCGCCCACGCTGCTGGGAGACTCCAGTGCCTTGTGGATGGGACTGAGGCTTTGACTTACATTCACTGAGGTCATCAGCTGGTTGATGTCAAACTGTGGATGGAGACGGAGAGAAAGGAGGAATGGGAATGGGGGGTGGGGGTGGGGGGTGATAAGACAATTAGTGTGTGTGACAAACCAGCTCAAACACAGATACATAGACTGGTATTTACACATGAGCTTCATTGTGCTGTGTCTGCTGGCTCTCATTCTCTAACTATTTTCCTTCCTTTACTCCTTCTCTGTCCCCTTACTTCCTCTCCTAATTGTAACACACTTCTTTCTTTCTTTCTGTTGTGATGCTCATGTTGAGCCTGAAACACACATCAACACATATTCAACTGTAAATGCCAACACAGGAGGAAGCTGAGGAAATAAGAGTTATCTCTGAGAGCAGATGGTGTTGCAGCACAGAAGATGCAGAAGTGCAGCAGACGTTTCTACCTGGAGCACCTGGTTTCAGTATTACATATGTTCATATATGATTGGATGGCATCCGGGACATGTAGCTATAAAACAACATTAGTGTTGGAGCTGGAGACAGACATATTAAATAATAATCTGCAGGTGGATGTGTGGATAATCTAATCTAAGTGTGAAAGTCAGAGCCAGTGTAAATACATCATATATAATATTAAAATATGATGGTGAAACTGTATGAGAGGTTAATATAGAAATGAAATTTTTGCAGTTAACGGCTCCATTTTTTCTTGATGTGGTTTTTCTTGAAATTCTCTTATTTCCTTATTTCCCTTTGTTTCTTCCTGTAAGGTTTCACCTCTTCAGCTTCATACTGGTCTCCTTATATGATTTCTGTTATCTTCAGTTTCTGTCTTTCTACTGATCCTTTCTCTCCCTTCAACTTTTACCACCATCCTCTGCTTTGCTTTTCTCCCTCTGTGTTCATATTTTCCCTCCTTCCTCTTCTGTTCCCTCTTTAAAGTTTCATCTTTTTTTCTCCCTCAGTCCCATTTTGTCTCAGTTTTCTCCCCCATTCTCTTCCTCTGTTCTCTCGTTGCCCCCCCCCCCCCCCCCCCCCCCCACCTCTCTCCCTCTCTCTTTGGTGTGGTAATGAACCTGTGGTTTGAACCAGTAGTGACTGGTTTGGGGATGAGATCATGAGAGCATGTCTTGTTTTTCTCAGTGTGAACCCACTCGGGCCTTAAGGTCGCAGCCGCACAGAGGTCACTTCATTCACCAGAAGCAGTGGAGATGAGAAACTGAGCTCGGGGGAAACTACACCAAACAACAAACAAACAGAACTATGGATATTCAACTGGGTTAAGACTTTTATTTTTTAAGAAGATCCGTTTTCATGCTGCAGAGGTTTCAATCTTTCCTGATGGATCGTTCAGTTCAGTATTGGTCCTGACTGCTCCGACCGGACATGATACAGAAACCCGGCGCTGCTCGCTCTCTCTCTCCCTCTCTTGTGTTTTCTGTCTCTATTCTGTAACGTCTGGGTCACTGTGCAGCAGCGTGACACGACTTATGTGACTCTGACAGAACAAACACACTCTGTCTCGCTCACAAAGGCTTGCATACATACATGCATATGTGCACAGCAGCACGTGGACACACGTGCACACCGTGACAAAGACACGCTGACTTTCACACAGCAGCAGATGCACCTGGGACAAATGTTTTTTAAGAGCAGATGCAGAAAAGAGAAAAACACAGAGCCACAAGGGATGACAAATTCTGCAGCCTCAGGGGAACAGGAAATACACTTCACAAAATTACACAATCTGATCTTCAGCTTTGTGGTACAGATGTAAAGGTCCAGCAATTGTTTTTGCTCACTGTGTCATTTTTATTATTCCCTTATTGGGTCTTAAAGTCTGAATTTACAATGTCATACAGGTTCAGTTATTACCTGCACAGGTAGTTCATCAAAATAATGTCAAATTATTGTCGGGCACTAATAAAACAAAAATGTGGGTGAATGTTGATTGTACCCTTTCACATTGACAACAAAAGCCTGGTGTTAGCAGGTGTTGGCAAGTTTATGAATCTGAGTAAAAGGAGTTTTAGAAAAAAAAAGAAAAGCTATAGATGATAAAAAAAGAAGCATATCAACAAAACAAAAAAACAAAAAATACAAAGCAACTGGAAACCAGGATCCCATCCCACAGCTGGACCACGTACTGTGATAATGGGTCCATCTCCATATGAAGCCCCATACTGCAGAAAAAACTGTTTAAAAATTAAAGAATACAGATGAGAGATGAGAGCATCCCATTATCAGTGCTTTTATTTTATTTAATTACCCAGTGATGGAATAGAGTGGTCAGCTGATGTCAGGACCTTTAAAACTGTCATCCACATCCAACAGAGAGCAACAGGGAGGAGTCACTATGTGCTGGGAGCTCCCCTGTAGAATAACAGTCTACTGCAGTGACTTGCTCAAGAGCACATTGACAACAATGTGACATGACAACACCGTCCCCTGAAGCTGTAGTATCTAGTGGGCAGAGCCACTGGTCCAGGAAATAAATTCCCATTTGTCAGACTTTTGTTTTAAATGATATCCACAGCTCGACACAGAAACACATGTCAAGTGTCGATCATCTAACACTACAGGTGCTGTGTATGGTACAGACATCAGCTATAATCATTACAGCTTCAAGTCCCAGAAATTGTGTTTTTTTTGTGTCTGGTAAATACAGAGATACCCATGAGCTGCAGTGGCGAAGGAGAACAAGCCACTCAGAGGTGCAAATCAAAGCTGCAGAAAGATGTGAACAATTTGCATGGGAAACAATGGACCAAACTTCTCTGGACCCATTCACAGCAGTCATCAGTGCTGCCCGTGACAGAATTTAAAGCTTTCTTACAGAAAAGCTCCTTGGTGGTGGTGACTGACTTCTCTCCTTATACACCCTATGCAAGATTTTTTTTTTTTTTTTTTTTTTTTAGAAAAGAACAGGTTATTTTTATAACACGGTGGATAATCTTTTGCATTTAATGCACATTCAAGCCTTGGAAGCTCTGCAACTGCCAATCAGTACAGAAAAACATGTTCATGATCTAAACATCTATCTATCTATCTATCTAGAAATGATCTAGATGCTAAGTAACCTTTAGTGTTTGTTATGTGTTGTCTTACTTGATGTCATTAAATGGGTGGAACAGTGGACTGTATGCATGATGTACAGGCTGTAAACACTAAATTACACTCCAGTGATAAACATCATCAGCCTGCTGCTATATGAAAAGCCCCGCCCACATAGAGAGAGCACTTTATCTGAAAGTGTCCTCAGAGCACATAGAACCTGATTTCTTCCTGCTGGCAGACATGAAGAGCTCAGACCTGAGCTGCTGAGGGTGGCGCTGCAGTACAGGGTCACTACAAGGAAGGACAGTATTGCTGTTCCAGAAGGCTCCCTGGCTAATGTGTGTGTGTGTGTGTGTGTGTGTGTGTGTGTGTGTGTGAGAGAGAGAGAGAAGGTTCAGGCTGAATTGCTGACTACTCCTGTCAGCACAACACAAGGGCCTGCTGGGGACAGGGGCTTAGACACATACACACACACACACATCGGGCATACAGCCCAACACTCATATGTGCACACACATACAGACTCAGCCAGTCTGCCTCACTGGCAGAGTTGGCAGATTTCAGCAGTATGAAGGACACAGGGGACAGAAACACACACTGGGGCTACTTTGATTAATTAGATCAAAAATGTTACAGCAAAGAGTCGCACTCTGTAATAACTCCCCAAACAGACGAGCTATTAAATAAGATGCAGCTAAGAAAGGAGCTCAGCCCAGTCCCATAGTTAGAAACTATATGATACCATTTTACATTCAGCCTTTACCTACTTCATCTGCGACATTTAGAGCTGATCCTCAGTGGATAAGCCTGCTCCCAGACTGCATTATGGCAGTTAAAGTCGATACACTCACAAACACATGCAGATAATCTGTGTGAATTACCTTTAAAAGAAACAGTGCAGTTTCTGGGAACTTGTTGTCCTTTTCCCCACAAAGTAATGGATGTGGTTTCATTTTATTATCTAATGGGGCTTGTTATGGAAGCGACTGAAAGACGTCTAATGGGACCTGAATCATAAACACCCTATTACGGAAGAAATTACATTTGATTATGCATCATTGTGGCACGAAGGGAAAAATGACTACTGTAAAGATGTCAGCCTCTGTGTGTGTATGTGTGTGTGTACACATAACAAACAGCAGATTCTTGAGCTTCTCATGCTGCAGACTACATCATATTTCGACAGGTGTCCATTAAAGCATTACTCTGATATGTGATTTGCTTTTTTACTTTTCCTACCAAGTTTTCAAAATTGAACCCAGGAGGTTAAAAACAGTCTCAAAGTCATCTCCAATTAGGCTGTTAACAGTCAGATAGCGATCTACAAACCTCATAGAAGAAATATACTGAGGAATCAGCATCTGGAAGAATTTATTGCTACAGTGTATTTCTCAAAACAAACCACCCACACTGTATGTCTTCCTGACTCATCTTCCCTTTTACCTCTGTGTTTTTAGCCATACTAGCAGCATTATTTTACCTCAGTATATACTGGGTCTGGACAACTGTAAACTCATATATATGTTGTATTATGACAGTGGCAGATGTAGGAATTAATCTGCAGATGATGAAAGTCTTTCAATCAAAATGCTCCATTTGACTCCTTCAGAATCAGGCCCTTCCTCTTATGCACTTCCTCGTCTGGATGGGCCAATGTCCACACAACATTTGAGAGGGCATGCCTTGCAGTGGCACCTGTTGTCCTTAATGATGGGGCAACTGCCATTAAAGGGAAATATGAAGATAACCTTGATACTGTGCCTGAAAAAATCCTTTCAGCCCTCACAGGTCAAGGTGTTACAGATCCACGGCACATTCCTATCAAACTCATCAGGGGCCAGAGGGGACAAACTCACAACCATGGCCTCCTTCAAAAGAACTACTCAAGAGGTTATTTGTAGTTTAGTTGTAGTTTTCTTTGGCACCGTGGTGGTGGGTCTGTCCAAAGTCTGCAGGCAGCAGGAATCAGGATTAATATCCACAGGCAAAGAGGCTAAGCACTGAATCTACTGTCTGACTCTTGTTCTTGCACAAATTAAGCGAGATGCAAAGTGGTTTCTTTGACATTCTTTGGCAATTTGAAATGTACAGGAAGTATCAAGTGCAGAGTCTCCAAAAGAGCTGGTTTGTGCATCAGTCTGCTGGTCGACTTCAGTTATATACGAGTATACAGTTTTGTGTGGGTTTGCAGAAATGAATGGTCTCAGCAGCAAGTGCATACACCTACATTAAGCCCTGACAGGGAAATGTGTCATTCCGTCACCTACCACACTGCTTATAGCTGAACTTTGTCAACATCACTTGATGAGTTAGAAATGTAATTGTAATGCTTTCCTTTATATGGCTAGTTAGTTAGTTTCATGATATATCAATGCTGAGTAGACAGAGGAAGGTGAAATTTTTGTCATAACAGACTTTATGGACTTTGCCAAACTCAACTCAAACCTTATCAGCAAGTACATGGCTATTTGCTGTAGGTAGTACATACCAGTGTAAACTTGATTTGTATTAAACCCGCAAAAGTATGCATGATGCTTACAATGGACCATGAACATAGTATATGAATACATCCTTGAGCTGACCAAGCTTACGCTTATGTAGTCTTCTTTTTTTTCCCCCTAAACTCTACTACTAAATTCGCAAAAATCCTTGCACTCTTTTTAACCTGTCCAGTTTATATGTCTTCTTTCAGTTCAGTCCATGCTGAAGAAAGTTCCTGCACCTCTTGACCTAAAAGGATATCAAAATTTAACCATTCACTTACTTTCTCTAATATGTTTGACTAAGCATGGGATTTGTGTCAAACCAATCCTTTGATTAGCCAAACTCAACTCAAATCTTATCATCTAATTGCTTTCAAGCCTCATTGGACTTCTTTTAATAGATGCCTTTCTAAATTTCAGTAATTATCTTGGTGACTGCAAATTTAACATTACCTACAAGAAAAATGGCCAATAATAAAAATGAGTTATTATTAAATCAGTCACTGCAGGAAAAGCACATTGACCCAGACTTCCCTACAATGAATAGACTTTCTGTCTGTAGCAAGATTAGATAGCCAGCTTCCTCACTGCTTCCCCTCACACAGCTACACACACTCAATACCATAACTCAGGAGTTGACAGCCTTCAGCTGTTGGTCGTAGGCCATCCTCTAAGTCCAATTAGCCAGGCACTTCTAGTTCCAAAACAGAGTGAAATTAGGTTTTTAGAGCCAGAATTCTCAGCATTCTCAGTAATGGCTGAGTCATCTGTATTGCAACCCCAAACAATCCCATCAACAAATTATAGCTGTATTTTTTATTCTCTTGTGCTTTGGACCAGTAAGAGCTCCTTTTCAAATAAAAGGATAGTTAATATGGTTTCAAATGATATTTGACCATCCACCACAGACAGGTTAAATGCTGGGTCAACACTATCTACACAAATCAAGAGGTCTGTCTCAATACTGAGTACTCCAAGTCTGAATTTATGCTCTAGGAAGTTAAAACTCTGGAGAGAAGATAGTACTCTCAATTCATAATTGAGGCAATGTGTTATTCTCACTGTAATATACAGAATATTTCCAAAATACAAAATCTAATACCATACACTACCCTTTATGTACAATATAAGGAACCAAGGAGCACCTAAGGCAACATTGCACAACAGCGCCTTGACTTTACCTTCTGCAAAACTAATTCAGAATTATATCTTATGTTGAGCTACCACTGATCTCCTTTGAATGACCATAGACAATGACCAGCCATGATCTTTAGAGCTGACATGCTAGCCCTCGAGAAGACCAGCTAGTCTGGACCAACTTGTCTGCACATGCACTGTATTGAGTGGCAGCAAGTCGGAGTAGCTCTGTGAGTGTGTATTTTAATGAGCTGTTGGATAATTTCATTTTGCCTTGGGGATAAATAAAGTATCTATCTATCTATCTATCTATCTATCTATCTATCTATCTATCTATCTATCTATCTATCTATCTATCTATCTAATTACCAAATTGTGAGTTTGGCTGTTGATGCTGTTGAGGTTGCTAGAATACATGTCTATCCCTAGTTCACATAAGTCAACTCCCTGAGCATCCTCAAAATACAGTAACTGATGAAACAAGAACACTCCCAGGGTTTCAGACTATGATTGACTCAATGCAGACTTTAAATCACAGCGGGGACCATGACTGATGTCCATGAAAACACAATGCAGTCAAGAACACAGACTGAGAAAGACCTAAGGTCTGCTACTGCAGACTCATCTTCCAGGACACTGTAGGCTAAACATGGCAATTTGCGAATTGATGTAATCGTAAAGTAAGTGCTTGCCTGTTAGAAACCAAACATGGCTGATAGCAGGCGCAGTCATGTGTATCTTTAAGTGATTTCTTTATATGGTTTCCTTTTGAAAAGTTCAGGCTGCAGCTTCCTCTCTACATTTGCTCAAGGCAGAGAGCTTACAAATCTCAGGCTGCATTCACTTCATGCTAACCAATGGTTTACCTCGGTAACGCCATTTGTTGTAATTGTAACTACAGTTACAATTGTAATCTATGATCCCTCATTTTATACCAAAGTCTAACGAGAACATATTTGAAGGAAAATCTATGAGTTAGTTCAGGGAGTCAACTCAAGTTCACTTCGACCACAGCATCTACCTGTGAGGCGAGTCTACACCTCAAACTAGGGAGGAGTTATTATCGTCACTCCCCAATCCCTGCTCTGCTCAGCTTAGTGCTTTCTTGTGGGGAGTGATGATGTCAGCAACTAGACACCATACATCAACCTCGTCCATATACACTCACATAATAATGCAAGTGAATTGGCGGAATGATTATTGGTTGCGAGACGGGCGAGTGTCAACCCATTCATTCATTTTTTCACAGCCTTTCTGTCACTTAAACATAACTGTGCAGACATCTTGAAGTCAGTAATGTGTCAATAAAGACAGAACAGCAAAAAAAAAAAAAAAAAAAAAAAATCACCATCATCGCCCCCTTTGCTGATTCTGTTTTACACTCTTCCCTCAGGAAGGCAGCCCCATCTGCTGCGGTGTCTGACACATTTATGAGCCATACACAGGAGATTTATGGAAGTGAAACAGCATGGCTGCTATTTAATCACTTATTTGTACAAACTGAAGCCCAGGGCCAGGTACAGCTTTGTCTCTATTAAACATTCATCTTATACATTTATAATTTCTGAATATTTTTTGTTTTTTATTTTATGTTTTTTGTAGATGGAAAATGAGATTTGTCAGCATCCTGTTAATGATTTACAATAAATATTGAAAAATTTAAAGTACAAAATAAAATAAATTTTTGACTTTTAGTCACAATCACTACATATATTTACATCTCTGCACCGATTGGTATTTTTGACGTGTCTGTCCAGCAGACTCACTTCCTCAGAGGATGCTGTAGCTCACAGCGATAAGGAAGAGAGAGGGAACCACCTCTGTCTGGTTTCAACTCTGCAGCAGCTCAGATAAAAATAGAGCTGTCCATCAGACAGCTGACTCTCAGTTGTTCCGATGGGAATCACATCGATACCGTGATCTTTCACTGTGCGTTCAACGCTCAATGTCATACATTGCTCTTATATAACAGACGTATTGACAAGCTTCCCATGACTGAGTCACATTGACTCGATGTGAAATGAGCCAGAACATACAACAGTGACCTTGGCCTTTTTAAAGTCCCATGTGCTGGATGTTTTGCACACAAATTTGTTTTTGTTTCTCTACAGCTGTGGTCAGCTCTCCTCAGTCTGATCCTATCTGGGTTTTACTCCCACACATGCTTTTAGGTTTAGGTTTAGCTCTATGCTCTTCATATGATCTTCTTATCTGCAACATAGACTATGTGTTGCATGACAAAAAGTACACTTGCAATGTAGATCAGAGATTTAATTTTGACCTACAAAGAGGGATGGGTATGGAGGTCTGGTCTTTTAGTGATAGTCTTGCTGCAGCCGGTACTGCTGTTGGTATTTGAACATCATTGAATCATCATTGTCGATTCAGTTTTCAGTTAAATGAATGACTTCCCTCAGTGAAGCATGGTTATACTTACATTATGTGGACTGTACTTATAGCAGACAGGGTGAAGACTGTCTCAAAGAATGAGCAAACTCTAGCAAAGAAAAACAGCTTGTTCAATGTGTGTGTAACATTCGTTGTGTGTCATGAATTCTTTGCTCACAAATGTATAGGGTGTTACTGCATGTCACACTGTATGTTTGCAGTGTTTTGGTTTTTCTGAGCAAACTGGCTCAGAGCAGTTTGTTCACTCCCCATGGGCTTGGGCTGGCAGGCAGCTCCACTGCCCAGAATAATGCTGTGAGTCAACTTGCTCATTATCAGAAACAACACCACCATAGGTATAACCTTACACAGTAACAACACTCACTCTAATGTTAGCTCCATTGGTCAAAATCAAGCTACCCTCTGGTCTTGGATGTAATGTATTCCACAGTGTCAGTGACTCAATATATAAAATCCTAATGGTGCATATCTCCTTCTACAAATGCAACCATATTTCTAAATAAGACACACAGATCCGAACATCATATATATATATATATGTAATGGTTCTATGTCCCATACCAAAACCTGCTGCCATTCCAGTTTGTGCTAGATGGGGTTGAGGTTCTTACCCACCAATCTGGGAACATCAAAATCAAATTAAAAAACAGCCCCAAATCACAAGTACACAAGAAGTGTCTACATTTTGACCATATGCTGTATCTGTCGCTCTTAAATTCAGGTTCATTAGGTTCTTAAATGGTTCCAACAGAGCTGCTCCCACTTCCTGTGTTCCCTGTAACACACTGACGTCTCCATGAGATCACAAGGCCTTCCAGTTTTATTAGCTGTTATCTTATCTACGATCGATCCAATGCGACCAACAGGAAAACAATATCTGGAGATCATCTGCTGATTATTAGGCTGTGATGAAAGGCTGAATTACAACCAGGTGAGACACTGAGCTCAGACGGCTGGCATGGCTTCAACAGTGAGGCACCAACTCTATCTCCTGAAAATGACATTTCTGTATCTCTAGTATTAACAAGTTGTTAATTTGAATATTTGGCCAGTCACAAACACATTGATGCTGAATGTATCAGTAAAATTTGTTTGGTTGCCAAAACATCTGATCTTGCAGGACTCTGGATGTGAACCCCAGTCGCACTTCCACCATCCACCCAAAGCACTCCACTGCCATTAATAACATTGGCGCTTCATTCAGTCAAAAAAATATGTTGCATCTGAATATCATCCAGCCAACTATTGATTTTCCTCCAAAATGTGTTGCACTTTAGCTGTCCAGATACTTAATTTGTAGGAGACAGGGTTGGCAGCACTGACCTTGAACAGTGTGGTCAAGAGCATTAACTTGATACGAATCTCTGAAAAGTTAGAGGAGGAGGAGAACGAGAGAGATGGAGGAAAGTGGATGGTGATGAAGGATCCTGTGGGTATGGTTTTTCTTTTTGTGTGCACGTTCTTAGGAAATTGCAGCATGAGACTGATACCAGGCAGATCACGAGGGACCAGTGAGTGAGGTTAGACATGTGAGGTCTTCACTAGATTACAGTCGTCCGGCTGCATGAACCAGGCTGCGTTCATGTCAGCATCTCTGCAGGTCTGACAGACCGAAAATGAGAGGGTGTCAAGTTTGTGTTTGTGAAACTGAGCTGCACCATAAAAATAGCTTGGCCTCTATAGAAGCAATTTATAGAAGAGGAAAGACAAGTGAAGGCAGAGGCAGTATTTGTGTTGTTTTTAGTGCCCATGCAACACTGAACACAAATAAGTTAGTGGTTTGTGGTCAGCCACTGTTACTGATAAACTGAAGTTATCAACCTTCACTTTCCGTTTTGACACCAACCACTAGTTCTCATACTGTACAGGTGAACAAGAACAGAGAGACCAAGGTTGTATGTTATTGTTTCATAGTGATAGTCATCATCTCTAATTACAATTAAAACCAGCTGTTGAAATTTAAAAGATATCTAAAGATATCTAAAGATATTGTTATGTTGTGATTTATACTAACAATGAAACAAGATTTTTACATGTGGAAAGTTACTTTAATAGCAAAAGAAATGTTATTTATCTTTTGTTTTCTATTAATTCTCCCCTTTAATGCATGAGCATGAACTTTAATCAGATGCAAAATGTATCATATATCATTACAATCAAATGTGACAAAACAGTAATCTTGGAAGCAACTATTCTAGATAACAGAAATTCTAATCTTCTGATTTGATGTTTGAGTACCTTCTACATGAGGTTGAATTCCCTCCATGAGGCATTTGCCTTACTGCCCATTGCACCTTTAAATGAATTTCACTTTCAAACAAAGAGGGATGCAAATTTTTGTCTAATGTTACTGTTTGCACTCTGCTCTGCAGCCAGAAGCACCTCTGAAAACATACTCAGACCGAAAGACCGAGGGACAGAAATCTGATCCGATGTCGCATCATTTCCTCCCTTCCTAACTCACTTAGCCCATCAAGCATTTTCCAAAACTCTTTGTACAGAGAGAGGCTGCAAGAGTGTAATTACTGTTTATGCATCAAATCATCCTCCTAAAGTGAGCTGTTTCTTTAATGTGAGGAATGCAGCTGAACCACAGGGACTGGCTTCAGAGGGACACACCAGAAAGCTTTCCTCACAGAGATTAGATTTCAGTGGCAGAGGGACGCAGAGAACAGAGTGTACTACAGCTTGTACCAGTGATGTTGACAGAGCAGCAGATGGAAACTATGTAAAGACAAAAAAGGTCACACTTATTTTTCTGATGCACCTCTGCATACCCTTGTTAACCTCATTCCAAACAGTAGCAGAATGTCTTGCCCAGACATCCATCCTGCCTACCTGTGGGTTGTCCTCCATGACGCAGCGGATCTTCTCCACCACGTCAATGCGCCGCTGTCGGTGCAGGGCGTTGATCAGCTTGGCCAGGTTGGCGTCGCTGTCCCGGATGGTCCAGTGCTGCAGCGCCGCATACGCCCGCTCGTGATCCGACGAGTAGCCATTGGAGAAGGCTGCCACCTCGCGCTCTGTGGCATTGGCCAGCGACTGATAGATGTCGATCCACTGGGTGCCCACGTGGGCCGCCACCAGCTTCAGGATATCCACCCCTGAAGAGAAAGAGAGCGAGAAAAGTTAGAGAACCCAAGCTTGAAGGTGAAAGAAGGTTCAAGCCATTTATTGCAAAAAAAGAAAAGAAAATGAGACTCGTGATGCTGTATTTCCTCCTAATTGAAGAATGAAGGCCAGCAGCTACAACCGTGTTAACAGGATGCAGCAGCAAAAAAATTACCTCATTTATAACTAACTGAGCCCCAGTGTTATACTCCACACAATACACCATTGTTCTCTTTACCCTGAAGATCTATACACCTATCAGCCACAACATGAAAACCAGTTACATGTTTTAAAGTTTGTGGCTGATCTGTGCATGTATGTGTATGAGTGTGTTTCTGGAATTATGTGTGATCACATATAGTTTTGACTTGTGCATCTGTCATGTATCACTAACTCACTCTTTTCTTCTACCTTTGAGCTGGTTCCAAAGGGTTGCATGATAATCTGAGTGGCCACAAGATGATCTACAGTGCAGGAAAGAGGACAAAATATACTTAGTCTGCACAAAATAATGTAATTCAGAAACTTTTCACTGTTTCTTTTTCCTTGTGAAAAACAGCATACTTCGACCTCTTGAGGCATCCAGAAATATTCAAATGAATGAGTCTAAGAGGGAATAAAAAAAACACATTTTGCTGGGACTACTCTATGTGACATTTGGTTGCAAGCACATTTTGCTTTATTTTTAAAGTTCTAAGTTTAGGAGGAACCGTTCCAGAGGAGGATGGTCTATCTATTATTTAAAGGGGCACTTCATTCATTTTACATGTCAAGTCAAGTGAGGTGGCGAAGTAGAACTCAGTCGGACAAGAAAGTTGTTTAACATCTTTGGTGGCTCTGGAAGAGCTTTGTTGAGTCTGAGGAAATAACTTGAGTGATGTTACTTCAAGTTATTTTGTTTTGGGCTTTGAGAGTATAAACTTATTGAACCTGTCTTATGAGCTGTGGGCGTGGAGTTTGGAAGTCTCCATTGAGTTATATTATGGTAATAGTTGAGCTTCTCCAGCTGTAGCACCACTAACATGGCTGGAGAGGTTGGTTCAGGATCAGAATGCTTGGAGAACCCTTGTTGACGTCCTTAAAGTCCCAAAAGTCATGATATCTTTGCCTCTGCTGCGCCACTTTCCAGACTGAACAGATCTCCTAGATGGTTTGCCATATATTATTGTATGCTTATCTATCCATGGTGCCCAGAGGATGTACCCTCTGACTATCCTGCTGACTATCCAGCTGTTAATGTTTGATATCGTGCCACCATCGGTGTCAAAATTTTGATTTGTCCAATACTGGGAATTATTTGTGCAACTGAAATAACAGGAGACTTTCAGGGATAAAGCTCTGTTCTTCAACTGTAGCGCATACAGCTTTCATCATTAGTCATAAGACCAGTGGCACTCCTCAAGCTCGAGCAATTCATGCAATTGCAACAGGTCCACCGCTTAACCGACACCTCAGCTTTCTACACGAGTTCTCTAGATTACACACATTACACACACAAACACACAGGGTGATGCAAGAGACAGTTTGCCATGCCATCAGTGTCGGATGTCCCAGAATCAGCTGGAGCAGTGATTCATTCTACTATGTAGACACACACCTGCTGTGCAGTCTGAAGTGGTGAATAACACAATCATTCATCTTGATGACCAACAGCTGTTGAACCAGAGCTGCTTTGGTAAGAGCAGATTCTGATTCCAAACACCAAACACGTCAGATTTGATGTCATCCTCATCAGTCACAGTCAAGAATAAAGTGTGTAGAGATTAATCATCTCAGAATCTCTCCAGCAGCAATAAATTACACTACAGCATGGTTTATTTGCATGCTTAATTACCACATTTCCTTTCTTTTTGACTTTTCATGCCCCCCTACTGACTTTCAAGGAAAACCAGACCTAAAAGCAGAAGTCACATGGACTCACAAGTCTTATGTTGTGTAACCAGTACAAGAGGTCAAAGATTTTATGGGGAGAGGTCAAAACAAATATTTTACAAGCTCTGCAAAGCATGAGGGACTGATGGACCTGTCAGCACTTGTTATTTATCTGTTGCTCATACCAGCCAAGTGTAACTGCAGAAAAACATACATGTGAGTGATATGCTTCATGGAACAACAGTCAAAACTATGTATTTTACTTTTTTTCTGTCGTTTCCGACCACACTCCTAAGAAATCAAACAACATTTTGATTGAAAGAACAAGCCCTTAGTTTCAGGATAATCTTTACTGCCAAATTAAACGCAGTCTTGAAATTAATTTCCACTGTTACACTGATGATATTCGGCTGTGTGTGCTTATAAAGGTGGATTATCCCTCTCAAATGATCAAATTAGAGGCCTGTTGTCTCCTGTGAAGAGCTTGTTGTCGCAGAATATCTTGTTCCTACATTGAGATAAAACTGAGTTGTTGGTGATTGGCCTGACATTGACACCGGTTTTGTCAAGTAACAGTAACACTTGATTTCTCTGACGACCAAGTTTGACAGCCAAATCTTTGCGTCCAATCCCACCCTCTCCTCTGATCAGCACATTGAAGACATCTCCAAGACCTCTTTTTTTCACCTGCGTAACATAGCTAAAACTCCATGGCAGATGCTGAGATCCTAATCACCTAGACTTGATTATTGTAATGTTGTTTTCTGGCCTGCCATGGGCTACAATTAAAAGTCTTGGTTCAGAATGCTGGAGCTAGACATTTCACTAAATCCAGAAAATTTGACCACATAACACCATGTTTAGCTTCCCTTCACTGGCTCCCTGTCCGTGTCAGATCAGGTTCTTCTTAAGACTCACAAAACCCTAAATGGACATGTCCTTTCATACCAGTCTCATCTCTTCAGAGCTTTTATTCCATCCTAGCGTACAGAGCTTCTATCTGTCCTTAAGTCAGCAGGCTGCAGGGCCTTTTCCTATCGTGCCCCTTCCTTTACACCTTAACGTTCACTTAGTACCTTATTCTTTGATTATTTCAAGCCTTGTACCTGTCACCATTCTCCCACCAACAGACGCAGTCTTAATAAATCTTTTAAACCCGGTACATTTAGTATAGTCCACGTTGTCTTGCTGACAAGATTACTGTGAATTTTCTGATAACACTTTGAAGAATGGAGCTATCCTTATTGTTGATTGTAACACCAGTGTTTTTCATACCATCATAAGTCAAAATGTCTGACACAGCTCCAAGTAAGTTAATTCTATACGGCAAAATCTACAATATTAGAAGAAAGGTGGAGATTTCTGTGAATGACAGACAAAGATATAAACATGTTAGCATACACTGACTCTAACTACTCGCACTTTTGGGATAGTCTGTAGTTTTTAGAGAAGCTCACATATTCTGGATTTTTATTGTTTGTCAACTAATATGAGTCACAGCTGTGCAGGCAACTGTCAGAGTTGTGCATTTTACCTAAGATGCGTTTTCAAGTTATGGTAGAATGGCTTTAAGATATAACTTTTCCATTAGTATTTAAACTGTAAGTGTGTCACAGTGAGTGCATGCATCTCAGACAGTGTCACATTGTCCTTCATGATCTCTCTCATAAAACACTTGGCGATTTGTCTTTAGCCGTGAATATTGATTTTTCACAGGCAGCTTCTCCCCCTCAAACATTCTGCTGCCTGTTCCGACTCTCTCTGCTCCACTTCCCCTCTGACTGCTATGTGACTTGACAGTGACTCGGATAGAAATATAAATGCTGATTCATCTGTTTGCTGTGCAAAAATATACTGGCCTCCTTGTTTTGCTTGACACAGAAAATCCAGTGCTGATGTGCACACGTCCTCATGCGTATGCATTACCCATGCTTTTATTTCTCATGTACACAGGTTTTTATCATAAGGGTTTGATGCCAAATCCTCCAAAGATACTTGATGATAATGATGATGTGGATTCAGTATTTAAAAAGAGGGGGCTTAACATAAAAGTAAAAGCTGAGCTCTTGAGTATTTAGTAAGAAGCCTTGTGGTGAACAATTGGGTCAAGAGGCAATTCCTTAACCTAATTACATGAATGGGTTGTTTGAATTTCCTCAGAAATGTTTGTCAGTTTGTTAAGTGTATTTCACTTACCAACTGACCTCCTTTTTCTGGTCCTCTGATTGGATAACCTGCAGTGTATAGACTTTATGTATCTATATTGAAATAGTGCTTGATGACGAACCAATATGATTACATTAACTACTTTATGGGCACAACCTTCAGTTGTTCCTTTAACTGAAGCGTACCTGTGAGAGTTAGCATCATCCTACAGGTGTCTTCCCTTTTCATAGAGATTTGGGGGAAATAAATTATGTATTTAACACAGGTTGTCACGCCTTAAAGACAAAGTTTAACATTTTGGTATATACGCTAATTTGCTTTCTTGCTTAGAGTTAGATGAGAGGATTGATATCACTCTCATGTCTGTATGGTATATATGAAGGCACTGCCAGCAGCATGTTAGCTTAGCTTAGCACAGAGATTACTTCAAATTCTGCCTAGGTTAACTATTTCCCTGTCCTGTGTTGAAATCTGCTCCCCCTTCGAAAAGTGTTTTTATTATGTTTCCCATAGCGCCACCAACCACAGTTGGGGTTAGGGCTTAGGTTAGTTTACATTAGGCATAGCAAAGGTAACTAGTTGTGGTTAGGGTAAATTTTAGTTCAGATTTAAGTAACCATACTTTGGGCTGGGCATCGTACATTGATACTTTTATGGACCAACTGAATTGGTTTGATGCTATTGAGGATCGAGAAATCCTTTGTCATTTGATTCTAAACTTGGATACGTAAGGAGTAAATAGGTTAATTTTATCAGCATCAGTGAGCCTAGCAGCATGTTTGAGTGTGTAAAGAAACCAAGCTTAAAAATCATTAAGAAAACTAAAATTTATACCATCATGTGTATTAAAATTTGTACTGAAAAAAGTGTCATTAAGAATCTGTATAGAAGCCAAGGTATCAGTATCAGTACCAACATTTTTTTAATGATAACCAGCCCTAAACATACATTAACAGGAAAACACTGGTCACTTGTGCTCAGCTAAGTTAGCTGGTTGCTGGTGGTAGCTTCTTATTTTGTGTACAGATAACAGTTCAATCAATCATTTCAATCAGCAAGAAACCAAATAAGTGCATTCATCACCTTTCTTTTAAAAGGATAATGCGATCATGTCTCTGCCTCCTACTACTGAGGAACCGGAGGATGATTTGTGGAGTTCACCAAACCATATTTTACTTTCTTGTACTACACGGTTGTTAAACTTCCCGAGCATCAACACAGATTAATTCCATAATCAGGCTGATCCCTGATTAATGTCTACTGTAGCAAACATGCTAAGTGCATAAATCCTGGATGATTCAGAGAGACTGGACGAGAGAGATTAAATGGATGTTAGCCAGGCTTCACACACACATACCAACACGCAGTCATATGTACACACTGAAGTGCAAGCACACACAAGCCGAGAGCCAAGTATGAATATGCACGTGAAGCTTGAACACATGCTAACACAGACATCCTGACAGGCCAAATGCATACATGCAATCCCCATACACTCATTCTCCACCCTCACATGAACCATAATCCTTAACTGACTCTTTACAGAGGTGAGAACCAGCCTTGTCTGACCTCATTTTCCAAAGTGCCCCCACTCCAAAATGTCTAAACACTCAAAGGTATAATTAACACACACACACACACACACACACACACACACACACACTTACACACACACACACACACACACACACACTCCGTCCTCTACTCCTGCTCAAGATTAATAAACTTGCGTGAATCCCGAAGGGGACGCTGGACCTCGTGTGCCAGCCTTCTGGGCGGAGAGCCTGTCAACTCTCATCCACATCTCTGCCCATAGCACACAGAGACAGAAAAGAAATCCCCCTGCTCTGCACGCCTCACCGCCGCTGGTAGCCGGTCACGTTCAAATGACCTATATAAGTCTCGTGATGATTCAGTATGTCAGCCTGCAGATGTGTTTATGTTTGTGAGGGAAGTAGCTGCGTAGAGTGTATGTTTGTGTGTATTGACTTGTCCCTCGTAAGCTCTTCAAATGTCAAATAGCCAATAGTTTGAAATGTCAAACAGCAGCTATTTGCTGTTAATTGCTTGTATTTATAGAAAACTGACATATCAAACTGTCATATAACAGCCTGGTGGGGACAAACTGAGCTATCCTGAAGGTGCGTCACTAGAGGCGAGTGTCAATTTGGCATGTATCACAGCGCATAATGAGTTTTTGTTGACATTTGTGGCGTTGGAAAGTAACACTAAAGTGTCATGTCCCATCCGAGACTCATTATGTCTTGAAAATGTCTCATCCTTTTTGGGAGTGCAGCTGATAATGACGTCTGTTGTGACACTAATTACTTTGTCTTTTCCATCAGCACAGTGAAACTGTAGAAAACAACAAGTAAGGCTGTTCAGCTCTGTAAAGAAATGAACTCAGTTGTTCAGAATCTGAAATGTTTGTTGTTTGTGGGCTTTTAATATGCTAAATCATTCAATGTTCAATATTAACTGTATATATTATGATTACAGTTTAGCATAGATTTAGTAGAGTTAGTATTGAACCGTAAACAACAGAAAGTTAAATCAATAAACAATTGTTACAATTAATTTATCGTTGAGTTGATAAATTTAACTTTCCTAGCAACATGAGTATGACTCTACAAATACACTAGAAGCTCTGTTAAGCTAGCAATTCTAGTAGTAAAAATGTTTACATTCTAATATTAAGCAACTTATGTTTATTATAGTTGCGAGCTTAGTTTTGTGTTTTCATCATGTCACCATGCTAACATTCAATAATTGGAACTAAACACAAAACTGAAGGTGATGGTAATTTCTTTTTGCTTCGCAGAGAAAAAGTCAACATGAGAATTCATCCTTGGGGTACTAGACAAATGTCTTTACAAAATTTCATGGTGAGATATCTGATAGCTGAGTTGTGGGCTGTCTCATAGACCAAAAAACATTGCCATCCCTTGGGCCACACTGGTACCATGGCTAAAAAAGCCAAATCAGTTCCAACTTCTCAAATGTGAGGATCTGATGCTTTTCCTTGTTTTATATCACAGTGAACATATTTGGGTTTTCAACTATGTGTTGAATAAAACAATGTAGGAACTTGTAGAAAATGTATGAGGGATAATAGCAGAATAAAATACAATGGTGTCGCTAAGGGTAGCACAATAGATGCAAAGTTCTCCAAACAGTCAGACCAGAACAGGTGCTGCATGACTGAGATCCTCTACACAATGGATCCCTGAGTCAGAACAGGGAGAGTGTTGACTTTATCTCAACTGCAATAACATGACTACATGAATAACTCACTAACAACTGAAAAAAAACCAAGCATGTCTGTAAAAAAATCACATGGGTACCTGTAGAGTTTATGATAAAGTGGAGGCACACTGCTGATCCATCCTCTGCTCTACCACTTCCTCTATCACACCAAAACGAATTAGAGATAATATATTGCCTCTATAAACCTAGAAGACTGTCTGCAAGCCAGATTTGTCTGAGTGTTGCTTCTGTTCGTGCCAAAATGAATAATCACTGGAGTGCAGTGCCTTTCCAGCAAGTGAGGGATCTTTGACTTAATGTCCAGCACAGTTGCACCGGGATAACAAAATAATTTTGCCCCAGGAAAAGTATGGATGGTGAAAAACAGTAAGTTTGGACCGGGGTTCTGTGAAAGTTACAGAACACAGACAACTATTAGCTTGAGTCTTACAAGAAAAGGAAGGTGAGCACGCAGATGGAATCTAGTGTGATTTGTGCCCAGTGAAGCATAAGGAGGATCCCGAGTCTAATCAGATGATCCAACCCCAGGAGGTCCCTTCCCTACTGTGTGGATCATTGTCTTTCGTCTTAAAGTCGTGTGCCGCTGGAATAATATTCTGCAGCTGACAGAGTGTTTTGTGGCTGAGGAGATCTGATGCAGAGGCTGGCAGCGAAGAGGAATTAGTTTTTATATCAGTTCCAGAAGGCAGCTCTGTATTCTGGGGTGAGCTTATCTGATGACTGCCCTTCCTTCAGCCCTAATCATCACCTAGTCAAACAGGTGGGAGAGGCCGAGGTAGAGCCATGGAATCCCATCAGATGGTACTAGAGATGGCTGAATTCCTGGCTTAGATATCTTCAGCCTTTAATAATGTGGTGGCCATGCCTCAGGTTTATCACAAGGTTGGCAGTCCGATCCCCAGATCTTCCTATCCACATGCCAAAGTGTCCGTAGGCAAGACACTGAATCCCAAGTTGCCTTACTTGTAAACTGCTTTGCATAAAACAAATGAGTAAATGTAAATGTCCAACACGTCACAAAAATGTGGTTTGTCCAGAACTTAACTAATGAATGCTGGCCATACTAGAACCCTTTGGTGGCTGGTATTGCTGCATTGTCCAGGACACTCTCAATTCAACAGAACAATGAGGTTTTGTTCAAATTAAACACTGAAATGAAAAATGGTTAACTGAGGAAAAGAACCCTCTGGATCCAACAAGTGGTCTCACCTCTGCACCCAGTTATTGTGTGTAACGTGATGTGAAGCAGGGTGCTGTGTGCGTCAGCATCTTTACAAAAAACATTCTGTTAATCACATCACATAGTACTCTCAAGTTCAGTCCAATTTGGGAACACACAATGTTAAATTGGTGAAATGTGTGCGGGAGCACAACAGGCGCTGTATACCTCCAACCAGGCAACAACGCCCCCCCCACAATCAATCCCAGGCTGAAGTGTGAGCAGGCTACCCCGGCCCACCCTGGTACTGCACAGCGCATTATATTCTAACACGTGGCTCCCTGCTGGGCTTGGATGTGGAACTTGGCATTATTAACAGTGTGGATATTTAACGAGGGAGGATGGTGGGCAGGTAGAATGTTGTTTTCCTTCATGTTTTCCTCTACAATCTGCATCTTACTTTGGAAATATATGTTGTAAATAATATGGCTGTGACCACACGAAGCGCAACCACGCCTCTATCTGATGTGCTCTTAAATGACTCGTATGGTGTTTTTCCATGTTTATGACCATTAACTGCAAACAGCATACACTCTACTGCTGCACAGGAGGGTTTTGCATTGATTTACAACCTTTAAGGCTGCCAGTGGTTTTTATTCATTTCACTGAAGTGTGAAAATCAACTTGGAGACATTGTAATACTTGCACTAGATAGGCCATCCTCATTCTGTTGCCCTATTTTTTGTTTTTCATTGCTTTTATGTATTTAACTACAGATTGCTGCTGGTAATTGTCATAAGTGTGTTGAAAAGTACAACATAGTTACATTATTCCTGTCATTAGACACCTTTAGCAAACACTGGCCACACCATATGCTATGAACAAGTAAAGACATGTTAACTTGATTTGACATGAGATAAGATTGCTGTTTTACTGGAGCATGAACATGTGTGAATGCTGGGAAAAATGACAATGCTAATATCATGATGCATCAGCAGTAGGCTGAGTGTTTTGCATGCTTTGTACATCACTACTGCATATTGACCTTTACGTGTGTGGTGTTTTAACATTTCATAAGCCTTTAAACCCATGGAGCTATAACTCAAGCTGGATTTCTTGGATCATATCTCATTAGCTCACGTCCAAACCAAGGCAGAGCTCTGCATGGTTTTAATACATGGCTGTTTTCCGTCTGAATCCTCACTCTGTCATTTGTTACTTCTGCCAAGGAGGTTGTGTTTTTACCCATGTTTGTTTGTCAGCAGGATTACACAAAAAGCATTGAGCCTATTTACACTGAACTTGGTGGATGGATGAGGGTTGGGCCATAGACGAACCCATTACAATTTGGGGCAGATCCAGATCGTTTAATATGAATTAGAATTTTTTCTCTGAAGTCTGGTGTATGTTGTTTGACATTGGCCTTGGCAGAAGTCTGCACTCTCTTTGTGCCCTTCTATTTGATCCAATGTGGTTAAAAGCTGAAATATGTAAAACCATCTGCACGATCCATCAAGGCTTCACAATGCTTCATATGAACAAATGTAAAGGCAAAAGTATTAGTATCTGTTCCAAATGGTCGCCCTCAAAAGCAGCACAAAAAGTTTGTGGTCATACCCTCCTCTTGGCTGCATGTTATTGCATCTTTGATCTCTCTTCAACCATTCTGTGCTTTTCGTGTGTCTTTGTAGTCTTGACGAGATTAATAAATGGGTAAAAGGGTGCACGTGGTGGCATTTCTGTGTCGCACTTGGTTTAACCAATGAAAAGTCACAGATGTTGTTATTGTTTGAGCTGAGTTCAAAAATTTAGGGCAAAAATGGGTAATGGGTAACACCAAGGTTAGCTTGTTCTAGCCTCAAACTAACCTTTATACAACATTTTTGTGATTCCCTTTTATTTAATTTGACCGCTGCATTTCATTTCAGATAAACAAATAAGTCTTCCAGATCGGGTGCAATAAAAATCTGACCCATGGCCCTGGAAAGCCCCATTTAGTCCTGCTGTGAAGAAGTAGCAGTTTTCACTACTTCCTGACCAGCTCTGAGCAAATGCCAAGTACTGTATGTGTGTGATCTGTGCTTTGACATTTCCCTTTCTTTTCTCCTTTATTGCCCGAGTGTTTTAACTGCTCTAGTAAAGGGGCATTACAACCTTCAAGGGGAGCCAGCCATGCACCTTGGAAGGATTAAGAAGCTGTTTTGTTTTATGTTCCAGAGAGTAAATAGCAGTGTAAAATGGCTGTTTGGGTTGCATGTGCATACGTACATCTCCACGTAAATGCATACACATGGGCACAGGATTACTCACCCAATCAGGAGAACACACTCTCACACACACACACACATAGATCTGTACACACACATTTAGTTTCATCTAGTTATGTTTCCACAAATATTTACCCATAGTGACAGCATGGTTCCCAACAAATCTCCTCTGACCCATAAAAAACAAAGTCATTTCATAAACACAAGCATGTCAGGAGAAACACTGTGTGTTCAAACCTATGTTTACAAACTATCTCGAGTGTTTGTGTGTAATGACTCAGAAATAAAGACAGCAGTAGTGTGACACCCTTACACATTGTGTACACCAGCTACCTTGCAAAAGCAGCACATCATCAGCGTAGCAGCTTTATTCCTGTGTTCAGCCATAGCACTGTCAATACCATCTATGAACTTATGGGCATAAGACAGAGGAAACATTTAGTATCAGTTAAAATGAAAGGGAATCTGTAACTATAGATTTCAACACTGGAAGCCACTTGCATTTGTGTCTCATACAGTCAGCACTGGTTTCTTGACCAGTGACCACGATCTTAACCATACGGTTTTAGTTGCTTAAGTTAAACCAAACCTTAAGTGTAGAGGTGGCAAATCAAAAAACACTCATATAAACATTTAAACAGCCATATGGAGTTTTTGAAGGCAATGACAATCCTACCTATTTTGTCCAGTTTACAAAAGCCAGTAATGTTCTCAATGGTCAGGACCAGGAGTGGGACAATCCAGACGTTCTATAAAAACTAATATGCAGGGTACATTTTCCCAGCTCATGGTTTGATTACTTTGGTTATTTGCATTTAAGTTAAAGCCATTTTTTAAAAAATAAAAGTTGATTGGAGACCCATTTTAAATATAGCAAAACAACATTAAAACACCATTAATTGAATTTCTTTATATATTTTTGGCCACTTGGGGGCAGCAGAACAAGCTGTAACCACAACACTGACTAGCTATCACCTTATAAAGTTGTTAAGACAAACTATAACAATTAGTTGCTTATTTACACATTCAGCAGACACAAATCACTATTATCATTCAGCTGAAGTTGTCCTTTCAGCTCTACTTTGGTCTCCATCAATGCCATGCTTTGCGTCTAAATAAGCCACTTATTCAACAGCCAGTTGATTCCGCACCTTCTCATTCTCTCTCTTCATTTCTTTCCCTCTATATATCTCTCTGTTGCCCTGTAAGACACCCGACTGACCCACTAATGTGCCTTGCCAACCAAACAACAACCCTGATGCAGCTAAAACCAGATTATTCCAGTTCTCTGTGGTCAGTCACTGAGGGAGCAGAGAGAGGGTGGCGAGTGGCTCAGCTTTATCATGGTACACACACACTCATACACACACACAGTTTCAAAGTGGAGACTCAAGCAGGAGGTGTCCCCTGAGTTTGGGTCTCTCTCTCTTTGACTGTGAAATCGAGAGCTCAGCTGTGGGGCAAAATGTTCTCTACTTGTTGATAGCTGCAGTGTCAGGAGACAGGAGGTAAGAGAAGTTGCAAGGGGGGTGACAGTGGCAACAGACCGAAAGAGGTAAGTGTTGAGATAAAAAGCATGAAGACAAGTGAAAAATGAAAATGGAGAAAGAAAAATGAGGACAGATTAAACAAAGATCAAAACATCAGAGAAAAAAGAAAACAAAAATGAGACCAGTAGAGGGAGGGAGGGATAATGAAGCCAACGATATTCAAACCAAATAAATGGGACAAGGATTAAAAGAGCAAGAGCAAAACACAAAAGAGGGAGAGGAAATGAGTAAAACTAAAGGTAGGACGAAGTGACAAAAGGAACAGTCTGAGAAGAAGGGGGTAAACAAAGGAAAAGAGGAAAGGAAGGAGACACCAAGACGAAATTGGAGAACTGAGAGCAGTACGGCAACCTGAGTGTGTGTTGGGGGTGGACAGTGACAGCAGGGTGGTACTACAACAGGGTCAGGTCCTTGCTTGAGTAACCGCTGGCCTTCACACCATGTGCTGTGGGGCAGGATTGATTGGATCAGATACCCACAGTGGTGTGATCAAATCAACAGATGGTTCTGCACTGCTCAGGAGCTGAACCGACACATGTCATTACACCAGAATGGGACAGCCAGTGCATCACAAAAGTCCATGAGCCCCCCCCCCCCCCCCCCCAACACTCCATTTTGCAGATGTAGGGCATACAGAGCTACCTGTCCTTTACTGAGATTAGAAAACCACTCTGGCAAAGACTCATTTGGGTACATCGCAGTGTTGCATATTGCTGTGGACACAACAATGCTACTGACATTGTTATAAACGTGATGACATACACCAGTGTATGCAATCTTCAGTGAAGCATCGTAGGAGTTTGAAAATTGATATTTTACTAATTAAAGACCTCACAATGAGATTTTATCAGTATTGGTTGAAGGTGCAAAAGTCTCATAAAGATGTGGTTTTGTTACTTATCTATTTTTGCATCTTATAGTGATGTTATAAATATTTGCTAGTACATAAATGAGACCTTCCTTGTAACAGTGTCCCAGGTTTAGGCCCACTGCTGTTTGCTGTTTGACAGCTGAATCTGATACTATCCTGATTCCAAACCTCTATTGCTACATCACTGTTTGTTTAACAATTAATTTAAGTGTTATGTTCACGGAAACTATCGACAAGCACAGCTACCTATGTAGCTACATTCATGAAAAATAACAAGTTGTAACATTACATTTACTCATTTGGCAGACAAATTGTTGCAAGTCGTCTTGCAAATTATCAACTGTTAAAATCAACATTTACATTGATTGACGTTCACTGACTCCATTGTGTCTGTGTGGACCCAAAATTACATCAGTGGGATGGATATGTCAATTGCTACTCATTGCTTAGGGCAAAAAAAAAAGAACCACCCCATCCCCCACTTAAAAACTACCACTCTACTTTTCCAGAATTAACGATTTCGAAGCTCAGAAATTGAACTCTTGTTCCTTTTGAGTATGTATGGGAACCATATGCTACGACCTTTGCAGTACTATCTACCAAGACTCTGGACTAATGTTTTGGACAGTGCTCTACACCACCATCAACAGAAGACCAAAATGTTCTAGAGACTCGAAGAATCTAGGACATGGATTATTCAAGTTGTTCTGGAGGCCTGTGATGGACCAACACCTTTCTAAGATGTTCTGTGTTGGTTGAACATCAAAGACAACCCTAGAACTCTTTCACTTCAACCATCCTTTCTTTGTGAAATAAAAGAGAATGCAGACTCACCCTGTCCGTTGGAATAGTAGATCCACTTCTCTTTGACCTGCGTCGGAGGTGCAGATGGTTTCTTCTGGATCGCCTTCTCCATGATGCTGCTGGGATCCTGCATCGGGCCCTTCTTCAGCACCCGAGAGCTCCGCTTCACACTGCACACCACAATTACCACCAAAACCAGCAGCAGCAGCAGTACAATCATCCAGGGCAGGTGCTCATTGATGTCAAAGTGATTATGAGTACTCGGCCTTGGGGACCCCCTGCGAGTAGGCCTGTAGAAACTGGAAACCCCACCTCTGCCACCTCCACTCCCCTGCTCAGCTACCTTGCTGATACCTGTCCCACCTCTGACTACCTCTGCATCCTCCAGATCCTCAATTGCCCGCCCACTGGGCCCGAGGACAGGGTCTGAATTGGGTTGCCCCCGCTGTTGCTCGCGATCCATTGCTTGTTTGCGAGCTGAGGGCGGGGGAGTCCTTGGGGGATCACGGTTGGGTGGGGTGGTAGTGCCAGGCTGGCCAAAAAGTAGCCCCTCTGCACGGTGGTCTTCCCCACCTGGGGTTTCCCTCAGTTGAATGGCTGCCGATTGGCTGTGTGTGCCTGTGATGAGAGAGACGGAGTGATCGATGGAGACAAAGACAGAACAAGCAAGAAGAAGGGAGATGAGAGAGAAAAAAGGGGCAAGATAGAACAGAAGTAAGAGATGAGAGACAACAGAGACAGAGAGAGAGAGAAGGAATTAGATTCACTCACTCCAGAGATTTGCTTAACCCAGACAATGAAAACAGAAGGCATCACGGGAGGGAATTCTAACACTTTAATCCATGCAAGCAATCTGGCAAACAAACAGAAGAAGGCACAACCTCCCCCTTCTGCTCTCACTCATCTGCTTCCCTTCCTGACTTCCTCCATCCTTGGGTGTTGGTCCAATCCTGGATTTTTGAGGCTGTCAGTGTTGTTAGTTGTTAGACAACAATCTTAGTGTGGCAAAAACATTCACATTACATTTACAATTATTCTTTCGGCAAAGTAACGTGCATCATTGTGGCCAATGAGCAGGACGAAGACAATCGTATTGATTTGGCTACTTGAAAAGAAAATATATGAAGAGGCACTGATGGCTGCAGAGATCAGTGTCAAAACCATTAAGAGACATTATTTTCACATCTTTCATCCAACCCATAGCAAGATGAGGACACTGAGAATAAGCGCATCCACACTCAAACAAATACTCAAATTCCATCTAACACAAGTGCTAAAAGGTTGCAGGTGAATCGAGTCTAATCTTTGGCTGACTGAAGACCAGATGTGCTGCTGCATTAGCCCAGGTTTTACTGTGTAGCCCTGCAACAGAAGCAACATGCTCTGTAACAGTTAGTTGGGATAATAATATTTCATATATTTCAAAACATAAACTAGCTATATGTTTTAAAGAGTGCATTATACTGGATATTATATTAGTATCAATTTCAATGTCAGCCAACACGCCGAGGCACCAATATATTTGAGATAAAATAAAATCAGCTGATGTGTCGTCAGCTTCTACTCCCAAAGCTTGTTCTCAAAGGTTGTAGCACTACTACCAAATACAGTGATGTTCATGCCACTCAAAGTCAAAAGAGTTGCACGACTCTGGCATGGATTACACTTACATCAGTCAATATTGTGTCAAATTATGGCAAAAATGGTGACAACTGATCTTGGTGACTACAGTCTAATTTCATTACTGAAGAAATTTGTCATCTATGAACACTTGGTGTATTCCCTGAACTGCAAAAAACAACAACAAAAAAAACCAAAAACTAAACAGTCATCTGCTTCTCATCCTCCTGCCATGCTCTGCTCCAGCTGTGCTCCACCCTGTAATCTCACAGCAAATCAGCTCTGAACTGCTCACCCCACAGTCCAATCCTCAATTAAGATTAAGCAAAGGCAAATCTAATCAGGCTTGGCTTCAATCAAAGGAATAATTTTTTTAAAAAACACTTAGAAAGGACAAATTACCACCAAACAAATCTGTAATCTGTTGAAAAGGGAAAAGAACAGTTAGGACTGTCCTGTTTGACATTAACATCAGCAGATATAATGTTTTCAGATGGGAAATGCCTATAATAGCCAGTCGATATTAGTACGTCAGTAACCTCCATCGATCACTGATGTGGCTGTGTGCCTGTGCACTGCTGCTAATGGCACCAGCGTTGTATAATGACATTAGATCATAAATGGTCTGCTGAATGTTTTTAGGATTGTCACCTGGATGTGTGTTAATCCCTCTCATCCTCTTATCAACAGACAAGGTGCAGGTCTAATCCCCAAATTAAGGCTTGTGTTTTGGCTGGCAGCAGCAAGACTTTAAATGAATGTGAGGTCAAAATGACACAGAGCAGAAGTTGGTGACTGTAAATTTCAACGCTATAACATGAAGTAGAGCGGGATATACTCAGTGCTTTTAATGGGATTACTTTTTTCAGTCAGTGTCAGGGACAATAATTTCAAATTCAGTAATTATATTACAGTTACTAATGCCAGTAATGCTCTGTTTTGACAGCTTGTTCGCTGTCTTACTGGGAGTTAATACTGGGCTGTTGGGCTGATATCTTATCGGATATCCTATTCAAATTTGCCATCATCTTAATAGCCTCTGGTCATTTCTATCCCTCTAGTAGTTTGGTTTATTTTTGTCCAGGTTATGTAGATTTTAGATAAATGAATCTCTTTTATGAATCAGAGCATTAACTGTCTACATATTTTTAACGCCATATGAAATTTGTATTTCATTGTGAATGTACCTGCTTAAAGACTACAAAGAAAGACGTGCAATCTCAAAGAATTAGTGGTGAAGGTACAGTGCTCGGGATGTTTCAGACCAATGAGCAAGTACTGCTTTGACCTATGTTGACACTGTGAGAATAGAATGATGCCGTATCCCATGTGGAGGGTTACGTACAAAATAATGGATGCAGGTGTTTCTATGCACATTGTATGTCAGCTTTGTGTGTTTCCCTTGATCGCCTCATAGTGGCCACAAAGTAATCATTTACTAATCACAATCAAGCTAAAAGTCTAAAATAATAAAATAACCATGATACTGATTTGAAGTCGTATTGCCCGGCCCTGTATTAATGCATGGCTTTTGAGTATTAAACCAAAATCAAACTATCAGTGTAGTTTGAAGTGAATCACCTTTGATGGAGGATTAAGTTTAAAGGGGTTATTTGTAAGTTTTCTGTATGTCTTCAGGGCAGACCGGAGGCTACAGTAAGACGCTATCAGAAAGAGTGGAGCGAGCTGGTTAGCATGCTAACTTCAGCCAAAGAAAAGACATGATAAAGACGAGAGTTAACACTGCTGTGGCTTTCCACAGCTGAAGACACCTGTTGGTGAGTAAAGAAATGAAGTTTGATGCTGAACTTGCAACGCTTGTTCTCGACTGGCAAGTAAGTAGCTGTTAATGCTAACGTTGGCTATGCTGCAATAGTGAAACTTACAAATAGCTCCTCTGCCGAAAACAGCGCATTACTTTCTCTTTCATGTTCTATAATGATAAATGTGTGTTTACTGACATGCTGGTGTCAGTGTTTTCCAGTTACTGGTGTCTCTCTTTCCTACAACCATCACAGCAAATTCTCCGCCGGACGTCTGCGGTTGCTGGGAGATTTGTGTTGTGATTTCAAAGGCTATTTACATGTAGTGAATTACATAAAGTGAAATATAGTGAATACAGTTTGGTTTTTATCACTGCTGTTTTGTTAAGACACTTTTGTACCCTCACATGGTGGTCCTCTCCCCATCCACCAATAAATGACAGGTAAATAAAATAAAATAAAAATAACAGACATGAGTATGTAACACCCCCATTCGCCCACCGCCCCACTTTCCCTCTTACAGCTCAGACGGGGTGAAATTGACTTGCTGAGAAGCCATCGATCTCATGCCAAAACAAACAGCAGTGACAGTATTATAGGTGCCTGTGAGGGGAGGTGGCGTACACTGTCTCTGGATGGTTAATTCTGAGAAATGACCAGCAGAGTGACTGAGACAAGAGTGACGTAAATACAGTTCAACAGTTGACGAGGAAGGGAGGATGAGAACAGGAAGGCAAAAGGGAAAGTGGGGGAGTCACAGAGGAAGACAGAAAAACCCATAACTCCTCCTGAGCACAAATAGTAGCATTCCTGAGATAGGGAGCTGCCACCACTTTGTTTCCATGCCTACTGATGTCCTTCTTTTCGGGAATTCCCACAGGAAAACTGTGTGAGTCATTGATGTAATGATGCTGCAGCTTGAGCAATAATACGCAAAGAGATGTGAGGACAGCCATCTAAAAACCTAATATGATACACAATATAAAGCAATAAAGTGTCTTCAGAAAGTATTCAGAACAATTCACTGTTTGTACATGTTAGCCTGTTGTTGATTTAATTATAGCCATTTTTGCCCATCAATCTACAATCAGTAGTTAATAATGAAAACAAAAGTATTCAGACCCTTACTTCAGTACTTTGAAGAAGTCCCTTTGGCATCAATTCTTTTGTTAATACAATGAAAATGGCAATTTTATTTCTTTGCAGTTTACCCTACAAAACAGTGTGGAGTCTGTATACTTTCTGAAGCGAAAAACCTTCATGTACTGATCGTTTTAATCACTCCTTTAAAGGGCACACATTTGAATGGTAGGAGGTAAACGAATATATCAACCTAGCATGTTTCTTTTAAAGACAAATATAAATCAAGTATGGAGCTGTAGGCAATTAGGATTCAAGCGGCACCTCTATAAATTAACACCTTGTCATGTTTTTTCATTCAATGAGTACACAAATAGAAAATTACAAATTGTTATTTTAGCATGTCTGTTAGTGTGCAGACTGATCAGTGAGCTTTAGAGGTGCTGGTAGGTTCACTTTTGTGCTGCAAAGCCAGCCAATAAGCTGTTTCCCTCTGCTTCCACTCTTAAGCTAAGCTAACCGCCTCCTGGCTCCATTTTTATACTTAACACACAAACATGAGTGGTATCTTCTCATAGACACATGGTAAGAAAGTGAATAAGCCAGTTTCCCAGAAGGCTGAACTATAAATTTGCCATTGAAATTAACGAGGAAAGTACATTCATACTAAGGCTATATATTTCGTCCCATTTAAAGGGATGACTCATTTCAATAAGGCATCAGGGGCAACAAAGCCACTATCTGAAACTTAGGGATCTGTAACACAGCAATTACTATAAATGCAAATTATTGTAAAATACCATAAACTACATAAGAAATAAAAAAAACAAAACAAACAGGGTCCCTGCTCTCACCTTTCTGTGCAGGTCCAGGCAGTGACAATAATGGAGAAGATGAAGTTAGGGGTTTGTGTACAAGCAAAGCCTGTACAGGCCCCAGCGCTGTGGTTGTAGAGATAGATGAAAATGAAGAGGAGGACAGAGCTGTAGGAGGGGGTCCACAGACATTGTCTTTCTCTCTAGTCCCTGATGTGAGCAGCACCAGCCCCTGGGTCTGGCAGTCTGTGTGGGTTCGGCACCTCAGTGCGCTCGACTCCACATCTGAAAAAGTCCCCTTGGTGCACGGTTTACAGAGCACATCCTCTGTTTCAGTGCCCCGCTTCTTCATCCTCGACCCCGGAGGGCACAGCGAGTGGTGCTTACACTCTGTGCCACTGTCCCCCGACAGGAAGCTGTTGGGTGGACAAGTGCAGATGCGGTCCTGGGTGGCTGTGCAGGGTGCTTTCTCAATAAACCCTGCAGGACATGGAGCCCGACAGTGATGGCATTGCTGGACCCCGTTCTCGCCCCGTGTGAAGGTGCCGTCAGGACAAGGGCTGCACTCCCTCACAGCTGTGGGGGAGCAGTGGACGGACACGTAGGTGCCTGCCGGGCACTTATCGCAGACCAGCTGGGTGCCCGACTCAGGGTCGGTGTGCTGATAGTGGCGGGGAGAGAGGATGAGTTGGTCAGCTGGGCTGATTGTGGTCAAAACCCGGGCTGAGATGTCAACCACCACTGTACATAAGAGCTGAGTGGAGAAGAGAATGTAACAGTCAGGAGAAACACCAAACATTTCAAATGTTTTAAAGATATACTAGGCAAGATTTTTATGCAAGAAGATTGAAGCCTGACTAGCTGCCACCTGAAGTGTTGGTTGAAGCAATAGAATAACAGACTATTTAATTTCTTAAAGCAGGGGTCAGCAATTAGTTTCAACAATGAGACAGTTTTTTAGCATTTTAGCATACTCTTGAGTTACAAAGCATAGACAGTGTACAAAGATGGATGTGACATCTCCCACAGGTTTCTGAAGAGCAGTTTTGAAGTTCAGAAAGGGCTGCTAGGTCGTCGCCCTCTTGGCCTGATTCTGCCTAACTCCCAAAATGGGCAAATAACTTTAAGCCTAAAAAAAATTTAAACAGGTGAGTTATAAAAAAATTTGACCCCCGTACCCCAGCTTTTTAACATGCAAGTCTATGTGGATTGATTCACTTTTGTAGTGGCCTGAAGTGGCCATTCTAAGAACTGCAGTCTTTGACGCTTCTGTATTGGCTTCATTTTTCAGTCCTGGAGATTTGATTACAAGACTACATGTTGTCAGGCTTATTTTGGTAGATTATTTTGAGTTTATTTATTTCATTTAAGACTAAAACAGATTCATAAAACTGTTGTTTTAGGATTGTTTTCCCATTTGTCCCATTTAATAGTCAGTCTGGACTAAGAGTTACAGAAGCCCATATTAATACCCAACACACTATGTGATCTATGTAGTATGTTGCACTACAAGAGGAGATGTAATTGGTTGGTTATCCACACTCAATAAATTGTGACCTACTTCATTTCCTGCTGAACTTCTGTTGTTGTTAAATTATAAAACATCAAGACTGTCGCCTATTTGTTTTTGAGATGCAAACTGTTGATTATTATTAGATGTTGCGGGGTCATATTCATTGAGATTTCCATAAGCTTTCATGGGGGGCCAAATATTTTTGTTGGATGGCCAAATTTGACCCGCAGACCATTATTTACCTGTCACTGTTTTCAGAGCCTTCATTCACGAATGAAGAACAGGTTAGGGAGAGGATAACAGCAGCAGTTTTTAAGATACTGTAGCTTGGTCTTAATCAAAGAAGCGGGACAGATGGATGGATGGATGGACAGACAGATGGACTAAGACAGATGGACAGCAGGCTGACAGAGCAGCAGACAGAAGGAGCAAGAGCACAACCTAACTGAGACTCCTATTCACTGTATTTGTTGGGTTTATACGCTCATCAGGTCACAAATTGAGACTCATAAAAACATAAGCATGAAATCATCAGATCCAAAACTGTTTCCTGAGTAGCCGTGAGCAAGCCTCATACACGCAGGCAAATGTGCAGTCACCACCGTCACAGCCAGGCAGGCAGATATGAGTGTGCTGTGTGTCAGGTTACATGGATTCTGGAAAGTCCGATTTTAACACACCTCATGCTGCCATTTAAACTCCTGATGCATGAAGCTGCTTTGATGAGATTCCTGTTAAAATTCCTTATCAGAAACCCATTTAATCCAACATCATTTTATTTACTTACTCCCCTGACTCATCGTGTTCTTCTTAACTTAAATGCCCAATTGTGAGCAACTAAGAATTTAACACAGACACATAACATTAGTTCGTTTTTTTTTACAGGCTCCCCTCTGACCTCTGCTGGGAAGCCAACAGCTCACTGGATTTAGGGGAATAAGCCACACATGTCCAAATTCACTCACACACACACACACACACACACACACACACACACACACAGAGTGAGTCATGTCAGATCAGTAGTATCAGGCAGCCTGCCTGGTGGAGGACTGTCTCCGGTAATGCTAGAGGGCTGACAGCACTTTCCTAATTACAACAGCAGCTCATGCAGGGCACTAGTTTATAATCCTTCACTCCTCCTGTTTAGCAATTAGTTTAAACTGATTAGTGAACAATTAGTGTGTCCACTGCCGCGTGTGAAGGAAGGTTTTCACTGACGGCTGTGCGTTGATGCCTCGCTCAGGCAGAGGTACGAGAAGTAAAAGAGGTGAGGACGCTATAGCAACCAAGCATTGGTTTCACAAGAGAAATTCTGAATATCATAGGGATCAAAATGCAACTATTGCAAGTTAATAATCATTCTTTTCCTGAACTCTTGAATTCTGAATTCAAAGATTGTTTAAATGAAATGGAAATATTAAATGTGTTTCCCCATTTTCATTTTTAATGATCTGAATGGAAAAAGAAGAAAAAAGGTGGGAACACCCAGGGTAGTAAGATGTCCATCTAAGGTTTCTCTGGCTGTACTGCTCCAGGTTCAGTTTCTGTCATAAAACTGTGTTTACATTCAGCAGGTGGAACAGCAAAGTCCAACTCCAGCACCTCCGTCCCAATTCTCCTGTGTACTTCAGGGTCCAATGTATCAGACATAGCCGACTATGTCAAGTGACAGAAAGGATTTATAGCTCTATGATTGCCTGTGGTCGTCCTGGCAAAAATATAGTGAGTCCCAGATCTAATCCCAGAATAAGCATCACAGAACAGACAGACAGTATCAGTAATGCCTGGAGAAGAGAGAGCCATAACTTTATATAACCTCATATAGCCTCATAACTTCATACATATACAGACTATTGTGTCGTGACATAAATAACAAGCAGCAGGAGGAGGGCTGAGAAATGTGAGACGCATAGCGACAGAAGGTATGAGAGAAACCCAGACAAGCCTGGGGCCAGAGCAGACTAAATATGTGTGAATGGAGATTACCGACTCGTGTGTGTGTGTGCAGAATAAACATGGCTGGTGGGTTTGAAGTGATGCACTGGGTGGGGGAGAATTTTGCTGATGACGCATGTAAATGTTTGTCATCCATGATCCAAATCTTCCACTGAACAAAAAACATTATTTCAGGGTCAAACCAAAGTAGTACCGCTTCATCAAGTTTCCCAAGCAACTGGCCACAAAATGTTTTGTTATTTAGAATGAAATCAGTGAGGTTTATTGTGACAAGGACAAAGATAAATTTCCCACAAACATCCCTTAATTAAACAGTCAAGGGAAGACAAACTCATTCCATGATTACTGCTAATAAGGACAAAGCTGACCATTCTTCCACCACTCCATTGTCCTTTGACCACACCGCCCATTCGGCTCTTTGTGTTCATTCCCAGAACTTCATCCATAAACATCAGAGTGTGTTCTCGACATGCTGTTCATAACTCAGTTGCGTCAGTAACATCAACGCATTCATTCAAATCAATGTTCAAAGTGAAAACGTCGGTAGGAAGCGCAGCAGCAGTAAAATGGGAACAGTCTGCTTGTTATAGAGAATGGATGGTCCCCCCGCGGCTCTTTCTGCTTGTTTGTAGAATTTTATGCCCTGAACATTACCATAATTGAGGTGTATCACTCACTGTTTAATGTGAGGTTGTGGAAGGGAAGGTATGCTGGTATTAAACAGGTACTTTCTGATGGTTCAAAGTAAGACGCTCATACTTTTCATGCCAGTACCCACAGTTCTGATTTTGTTTTGTCTTGAAAAGCAAGCTCATTAAAAAAAATACCATGCAGCTGCTAAGTCAAGGAAAATGAGCTTCATAACTTATTTTTTGAGTAAACAAAATAATCTCTGTGGCTCATCCTCGAGGTTGAAACATGCTAGTGTCTGCTAATATATTAGCATGTACTGTTCACATTTCAGGTGCTTGTACAATGAATAACAGCAGATGTAAACCACCTTACCATGGTAAAACAAGAATAAATGATTACTCTTTCATGAAATACAACATTAACCTTAAGGGGGAATGGTGCAACATGAACATGTTAAACATGAGCAAAGTCTAAAGTAGGAATCAGTGCTAATGTTAGCAAACAGGGCTAACTAGCTTCCACTTTCCAAGTAGAATACAAACTTAATACCAAAACTGGTCCTCCCAACAAATTAATCTACTGACAGGTAGAATGCTAATGGTTGATGCAATTTTAAAAAATGACCAACAAAGAATAACTTAACACTAAGGACAAGAAATTATTTTTACAGTTAGCTTGCTATACTATCAGTTGATTCTAGCCCCACGCTCTATTTTTCCCAGAAAATAATGAATATTGCAGAACTTTAGATCAACCAAAATCTGCGAATAACCTGTGATTGTATCTCAATCTCTACTTCAAAGCCCAAAGTACAAAGTCTTAAACCGAATCTAATTCTGTTAGCACTTTGCTATCAGTAGCCTGCTAGCTAGTAAGTCATATACATTAGCACACAGCTTGAGCGAGAGTTATGGGTAGGTATTTAGCCTGTAAATCTCACATTACTACAATCTTAAAGTTAAGAACGGGTGTTGCTCTTAAAAGGAGGCAATTGCTTAGGATTTTATCCAGTAATGATATCGAAAACAAGACAAAAACATAACAAAGGGCGGTGTCATGCATGGATGTGCTAAAAGAAATTCCCATACCTTTACTGCACCCCTATTTTTCATTTTCTGCACAATAAAATAAATATAGAACTGAATTACATTTTTTTTTTTTAGCATTTGTTGTTTAGTTGCTTTATGACACATTGTTTAAGGGAAAACTTAAATGAACGTGAACTTGTTCATTTTTTTTGATTACGAACCTAGTTGAAAACTCAAAATCATGAACTATGAAACATTTTAATCTGTGTGAATTGAATTTTGAGCTACAGACAGGTGACAAATTCAAGGTAAAACCAACATAAAATGTTTTAAAATGACGTCAGTGTCTGGACTCTGATGGAGGGATGAACCCCAAGATATTCCCTCATGTGGTGTTTTGGGTAGCACTGTCAAGCACATCAGTCCAAAATCTCCCAGAGGTGTTCAACTGGGTTGAGATCAGGTGGCTGTGAAGGCCATAGCATATGATTCACATCATTTTCATACTCATGAAACCATTCAGTGATGCCTCCTGCCCTGTGGGTGGGGGCACTGTCATCCTGTTTCTCCACTCATTCTTCAGGTTTTTCCTTTTTAATTTGTTCCCTGTCTGTGGCTCTAGTGAATTGTGGACTTGCACAACACTGATGAAGGGTCTTATGAAGAACACAAGCCACACTGCTGGTCAAACACCAGGTTGAAGTTAGCTCGGTTAGCTTGAAGTTTGATTATCACAAGCTTAAGACATATTTAACCAATAGAGAGAGAGAATGAATTAGAAGTTTAACGTTACATATTGACCAGCTGGACCTCAACTCTAATGTTAACAGTTACCAAGAAACAGTTACCAGCATTTATATCCCATAATGATCTATATCAGTCTGATGAAGAGCTGTCTACACCGAGCCTACATGTACTATAATATAGCTGGTAAAACATAATGAAACTGACCTCAGATGACCTGGCTTTGTCTCTGGCTACAGTTTTAAACCAATGAAGATAATGACTCCAATGGCTGATATTCAACATGTCAGGGAAGGAGTGCAGTAAGCTGATGGCAGCAAGATAGAGCCTGTGTGTCTTTCAATGGTTGTGTCTTGACAATATCTGTCTCTTCCTCCTAATCAGATACAAACCACCAGTCTTACGCCACTGCATTTCCTGTTTGCCATTAGGAAAATAAAATGCTCTCAAAGACAAAAAAAAGCAGAAGAGGAAACAAAGTGCACCACTGGCACTGTGTCAGTACATTCCTGCTTGCACACACAAAAACACACACACACACACACACACACACACACACACACACACACACACACACACACACACACACACACACTGTCTGGAGCCTCTACACAGTTACCTCTTCAGATCAGCAATGCATGAATCAATTTCAGTCTTAGTGCTGCCAGCTTTCTTATTATTATGCCAACTTTGTTTCTATATCTTGCCGCACTGTCCATAAACTAACTGTCCATCTGCTCAGTGCAGAGCCCAGTCAGCCAATCAGAAAGCCAGGCAAGGTGATGGGACGAGACCAGGGCTACCATTATCCCTGTTCACTTCCAATCTGGCATGTTCAGCTCCCTGCGTGCACTGCAGTCCTTGTCACTGCTAACCATGAGGATGCTGTTCGCCTTCTGTTCACCCGTCAGTAATGTGAGGTTCACACCACCCTCAGACTCCACCAACCACTGTGCAGGCACCTGAACCAACAACTAGGAAACAGTGGTGTAACAACAAGGGTGAGGACCCCCCCCCCGCCAAACAGAGCTGTGTGTGTTGTGTTGAATCTCATGACCAAAACTTTGCTTCACCTGCTATGATTGGTGTGTTTATACAAACTAAACAAACATAAATGAATTTCATCTGACATCATTTATTTTGTACATTGTAACATATGTTTTCACTTACAGGTACAGAAACGTATGTTGGGATTTTCCCTGTCAGTGTCCTCCTCATCTGTCTTCCCCTTTCTTTCAAATGCAAGGCGTGCACACAAACACATGCTTGCACACTTCCTGGTAACTATCTAGGTTATTACATACATTATTATGTTATTTCTGCGCACATTACTATGAAAATATCATATAACTTGATGTTACTTTGCCAATGTAAATGCCTGTTAGCTAGCTAGCTTGCAAATGATGTAACGTTAGGCTAACGTTATCAGTGTTACATAGTTTGACAGATCTTAGTTAATGTAATTCAATTCACAATGTGAACTGTCCTCATCCACCGTTTACGTTTGCGGGGGAGTTAAAGCTGTTACCTGAGGAACCAGCTGGACGGAGTGAGGAGCTGTGAAACCTGTTTCTGTGGCTGTGTTGAAAACAAATTGTACCAGCGTACTTTGATGTAAACATTTTGCTACGCAATATATGTACAGGTTGACAGGTCTGGACACATAAAGTCTGTGTTACAAACCAAAAACATGGACAATTACTGGACAGAGACACTCTAATAAAGACCCACTATTAAGCTGCAATATAGGAAAAGAAGGATCCACAGCTTATGGAGCTTTACCCATAGTAGGGAGTGCTATTGTGGGGAGAATACTGTAAATAGCATTCACATAGTATTTAACTCTAACATGACCAACTCTGAAATACTAATTTTGAGCCGTCTGTTCAAAAGTCCCAATAAAGTAGATTTTTCCATATCTACTGTGCATCCCATACAACCTGGACATAACAGGCAGGATTTCTCTGCCTCTGCTGCTTTGACCCGCTTTATGCCAAATGTGCATTATTTGCTGTTGTCAGTCAGAATCCAGCCTTTAAATTGAAGCAGCTACAGATATGTTGCGTAACTAACATACTTCTAATGGCCTAAGTGAACAGTTCCTATGTTGTCAAAGCTACAACTCAATGCCATATTCTCAGCTTTGACACTAGCAGTTTTGGGGGGGTTTCTCAGCCAATGTCTCACTGACAGAGTAAAAGACAGAGCAGATCTGAGGGTGGAGTCGCCAGTCAGCCTGCTCTTGTTTACATCATATAGGCACCGGAGTGGCACCACTGCACCACTGCAGAGCAGATTCCGGTTGTTGAGCATAGCCACACACACAGACGCACACACAAGTCACTCAATGAAACAAACACCTCAACCCCCCCAACCAGTTTGTGAGTCTGAGCAGAACACCCTGTAATTCTACCTCCAGCAACAGCTAGCCCTGCCGGTCCATAGACACACCCAAGAACCCATTTGCTTGCAGGCACTGGAAGTACAGCTGAGAGGTCAAATCTTTTTTTAGGTCACAGATGGTTAAACCTGAACCGTTTAACTTCCTTGTTTTTGTTTGTGAACATAAAGTCATCTGTGCACTTTTTGGCATGTGATTGGGGCCATGGTTGCACACATAACTCATCAGGTGGTGTTTGTTTTGACTGACATGGTCCATGCATGTGTGTGTTCGTCACATTACTGCATTATTGATGCCACATATTGGTAGAATAACATTAGGCAGCCAATGTCTCATTACTGTGGCGTTGTTGTTTGGGGGACGTCATGAATCCTGGATTTACATTTAACACTTCTCAGAATATTTTTCAAGTGCTGGAACCACATTATTCACATGTAAGTAAATTTTGGATGGAGCCTGAGGTGAGAGTTGAGGTGGGACGAATAAACACCACCACCACGACTGAATGGGGTGGGCTGAGACACCTGTCAGTCAAGCTAACATGACTCAAATTATTACTTATTAAATCGCAGAAATTGTAAAATTATACACATTGGTAGAAATATGTTCTCAAAAGTTAGTGGAACAGTGTCACGGCTTTATATTTCCCAAGATGCTGGAGGGTTTTCCCACTGGTTTCAATGAGGGGTGTTTTCTTGAATCTACCATCTAGTGTTCATTACAGGAACCGCAGGTTAAAGGGGCACTCCACGAATTGTAGAGTTTCTGTTGTCATGGAGATGACTCCTTAGCCCGTTAAGACAGTTGTATACCCTTACGTCTTTTTGGCTTTGTCAAGTTTGAGAAAATAACCCTGACGATGTCATAGTGATGTCATCAACAGCAAATGTATAATTTATCATTTAAATAACAGACGGTGTTACAAGCTTGGGGGAGTGAAGGTTAAAAATCTGGGTATTTACCAGACAGGGAGAGGGAGCTGCTATTGAGTTGCATTATGGGAAATGTAGGATCTAGATTTTTTAAGATTGACCTGTACGAAGGAGTAAAAGTCAGAATATCTCCGCCTCTACTGCTTTGTTTTTAAACATTCTTTTAAAAAAGTATAATACTAAATAGCCGGAGTTTTTCTGCAAAAAGAGACTGCTGCTTATCTATTCAAGTTTTCTCTTTAACTAAAGAAGAAGATACTGGAAGTGCTGTATGGATGCTTTATGTGTGCATGCTACAGTAAAACTGCTGAATCATTATTTTTTTATTTTAAAGTTTATATACATTTCTCACAATGAATACAGTAGTCTTAGCACTGTATTCAGCACCTTTAACCAATGTTTAAAACTTAAGCCTGGAACATAGTCTCTGAGCCCCACACCAAGGGCAAATGAACCCATACACCTGAAACCTGATATGGAAGCATCTTTGAGTGTTTATACATTTCTTACCAACATCCTAAAATAAGCAGTCGGCGTGCACGTGGACAGACAGGCTGCGTGCCACCACATGTATCCTGTCAACGTCAGGGCAGAGCCGTCTGTCTGAAAGACGTATGACTTGAAGACTTCGCTGAACTGCCACACAAACCGAGCACAGTCTCATCCTGTGACAAGACTTGTGATTAGTGCTAAGCAACAAAGTGAACCACAGAGCAGGAAGTGGACTGAGGTCTAACGGCAGCTTCTGAATAATAATGTCATTCTTGATCTTAATTTTGAAGATTTTAAGGAATAACTTGATTATGTGTGGACATATGATGGAAAACAATCAAGTTAATGTTTAGGATGGTGTGTGTGTGTGTCTGTGTGTGTGTGTGTGTGTGTGTGTGTGTGTGTGTGTGTGTGTGTGTGTGTGTGTTGGAGCACATGTTACATAATGAGGTGTGTGCATACAAACATTTGAGTGTGGGTGGGGTGGGATGTTTGCATTTGTATGTGTGTGTGTGTGTGTGAGTGTGTGTGTGTGTGCGTGTTTGGCAGAAGACATGTGCTGTAATTACTATCCAATTAAAATAGGGCCCCACCACAAACAACAAACACACACACAAGCATGGATATGCACACACTTGCAGACAAAATACACACATGCACTCCTACATGCACTTATTCACTTTGCCTTGCGCACACACACACACACACACACACACACACACACACACGTTCACCCACATGCCAGGCAGCGCAGCAGCACCTGTTGCAGTGTGTTCCTGTACTGCAGTCGCAGCTCATTTCACCTCACACAGAGAGAGACTCTGTTTGGACTCAGTCACGCTGAATTTATCACTGACAATGGCCGGCGATGACTGTTTGTAGATGTTTGAGTTTACTGCTAATGAGTGAAGCTGGGAGAAGCAGAAGAACGGAGCTCATCCTTTGTGAAAATAAAACATGCTAACACTGGTCTCCGGAGGCTCGGGTTCACAGTGTGGAAAGATGTTTGGTTTTGTGTCATTTAAAATATATTTAGCAGATAGATGGAATAGGCGAAACTGACTGAATACAGGCAATGATTTCAATTATTTGGCTGAAGTTACTTTGCTTTTTCATGCTGCAGTGGACTAAATTTATGATCTTGTCTTACTGGAACCAGCTTTCACTTTTAATCTAATTTATACCGTTAAGTGTATGGATTTGTTTCAGATACACTGTGGCTTAATATTCATTCTTTAAGTAGTTTTGGAGCTTTGCCACTGGACAGCTGGGAAACAAGCAGGAAGTAAATATGGAAGTTAATTCTTCCAACATTAGTGCTAACTCATGAGTACATGCTGAAATTTACAGTGGTCTTCATCGTCTGAGTGTTGCTGTTTTCACAGTGGAAGTTTTGACTTGTCATAGTGGGTAAAGGACAGTGTTATTAATACTTTAACGGCTCCATTATAAATGGAATTCAGCCACCATTCATTTCATTATTTCCACCTGTGCTTTTGCTACTGTCTGTGTTGAAAAACAAGCTTATATCCTCATTGACACAGGTTTACATGCTCTCAGTTGCAGCCATGTGGATGCGCAAACTATAATACATTTTTTTGTCAACACATATGGTTGGTACATACAGTTAGCGGAGTTATAAATGTTGGGCGGGATGCAGACAGACCCTCAATAAATAAATGGGTATATGGCTATGACTAAATGTATTTTACATTGACATTTGAATACCATTGTGGCCAAGCATATTCGGATAATACAAGTTGCACTTTCGTCCTCCCGAGAAGCCTATACCCATAAAAACCTCCGTCATCAGCTGCAAGGTGCTGCAAGAAACTACTTGGTAACTACATGGTAATAACTAGTTAGTTAGTCTGTAAGTTATTTTAGTTTCCTAATAGGGATGTTCCACTATTATTAACACTTAATATACATTTGTACTGAAGTATTGTTTATTTCAATCCATTAAAGAAAGAAACAAAACAAAAAGGAAGCTGAACCAGACCAAAGCTCAAACCTTTACGCAAAAACACGGCCAGAGCTCAGTCTGTAAGCCGGCGCTTTTTCAGGTCTGGTAGCAGAACTCCACAAATTTAGATGTTTTATGTTTTAGATGCGGCCCAATAACAGACTCAGTCCAGTTCTGTTTATACTACATTTGCACAATGTATATTTGAATTCAACATTTCTATTTTTTTTTCATAAGGTTTTTTTTTTAATTAAGTCCTTAGAAAACTGTAAAAATAAATGTGTGGATAACAAAGCTTGCTATAAATTTAAGATAAGTTAATCCCTACATAGCAAAGCTGTCTGCGCACTTATCTTGAGGATAAAGCTTTGTTGATACAGCAACAGTTTGACAGCGAATTCACATCAATTTCTTCACTCAAAAAGATAATGAATAAAACACTTTGAAGATGTCCAGATTTTTTTCCCCATCATTCTGTCTTAAGACTCAAACCTCTATATTCCATGAAAACAGTCCTTAAAAGTGAATCAGACGTCTACATTACACTGATGATCCTCATCTGACGTAACACACAGACTTCACCCTGTTTACAGGAGTCTGAATCACCTCAGCTCAAGTGCAGCCTCCCTGCTTTGTGAGGAGACAAAGGGAAAGTCTTTGTCCACGAGCCCCATCTGACTCACTGAGCATGGTGGGACCTCGAGCTCCAGCATCTACTGACACAACTACAGTCAACATATCAGTGTCCTGACAAAGGGACACCAGTGTGACATCATGATTACTGGCCTGAAACCATCCATCCATCCATCCTTGACACTTAAGGTATGGTGATAACAATAAAGTGTTCCTTTTCTATTTTTATTTTGTTTGCTTTTTTTATTTTTTTATTTTTTTTGATGACTTAACAAACCCATGTAATTGTATCCATTTCAACTGAATTTCTCTTTGTTCACTTGTGAAATCAAACCACGTCTTTGTTGTGACAGATAAGACTCCACATGACTGACATGAGTGTAATGGGGTAAACAATAGACAGCTAAGTCCCACTTTTTTCTTCATCTTTTGTGCTGTTCACCCACAATTAATGAACTACACACTGATCAGATGTTAAATTGTAAGAAAAAAAAAGTTTTTCTGGAGTCAATTTAACAGTTAAACATTTTAGATAGTAGACTGAAGTTCAGAATTTGGAAGAAAAAAACAGGCACTGGCCCTTTAAATGGAAAACCTGCTGGAGGACTCCTTAGAATAAATAACAGAACAATCAAATGTAACGCACTCACCACTGCGGAAACAACCATGGCAGGCATCGTCCTGATTTAGAAAGTACAGGTGATGAGGATCGAGCGGACGTCCTTGCCCAAGTTGTCTGCTGGAGAAACACTTCTCATCTCTAGATGTTTCTCATCGTCATCATCCTCCTCCTCAGCTCTACCGGAGGAGAGAAGCTGAGCCGGGCTCTGATGCAGCGTCAGTCTCAACTGCAGTGTTTTATAGTCTGTGTCTCCAGGTGGACCGGTTTCAGATAGTACGGGATGAGGGCTTGGTTCAGGAAGAACGCTGTGGTAATTCCCATAGCGATAATGGATGAGGGCCACACTTGGATCGCCGCCTCGCCCCGTCCAGGCTCGTCAGTGTGCAGTGCGGCTCTCTGTCCGCTCTGCAGAGCACTGCCGCGGTGACGTAGCCGCGGAGAGGCGGGAGCTAGACGCGTCTCAGCCAATCGCAGCGCGGAGAGAGCCGTGCACGTGTGTTGAGCCCCGACCGTATAGAGGGAGGGGGGACATGTGTCTTGCAGGTGAACCCAGGTTGAGGCCCGTGAATGGCATGTCCTTGATGAAGGCTTTAGGATAGCTCCTTAATACTCTGCACACAAATCCAAGCAGGGGTATTTGGGATTTTGGAGAGTAGTGCTGGGAAAAAGTGCAATCAACGCCAATCACACATATAGAATGTGTACACACCCACTGTATTTATCCATGTTTTACAGCAGGGATCTGTAAATCTACCCTAAAGAAACAGTAAAAACAGTTCAAAATCGTGCGGATGACCCAAACAGAATATTAGGGTCACATGTAAGTCGACCAATGAACAAGCCCTCTTCGGATTTTTTTCTCTCCCCTGCGGACTTTATTTTCATTCCCTTTGTTTCATTTTGACTTGTGCAAATGAAAGTCATACCATTTATGTTGGCACATAGACCTATAGCCTACAAGTTACAGTGTGTTTTCCATGTAATCATCCCTTTTATGTTTCAGAGGTAGGAGGCTTCAGAAGAAGCCTCAGAACTACATCAGATATCCTCAGAAATAATAAATCAAAGATCAGAAGGGATGACTCAGAAATTCTTATAGGACCCAACTGTAAGTTTTGTTATTGCTACATAGCCAACGTTAGCAGTACCAGCTGTTTAATTTCCAGTCTAGAAGAAATGTTGTGAGTTCAACATCAGCCTTCATTCCTTTACTCACCATGAGCTGTCACCAGCAGTGGGAAGGAACCCTCTTGTTTTGCCTCTATCACTTTCTATTACTTCTTCATTTATTCTGGTTGGCATGCTAATCCACTAGCCTTGACAATGGCGCCGGCAGGATTGCATTTAATAGTGCACACGACAGTGGGATCATCCCATATTTGGAAATAAAATGCTGCGTCCTGTGTTGAATCAGTACGGGACGCAATTTGTCCCGTATCCCATGCTGTGAATAATGTAATGTCAAAAACTAATTAGAGCCTGCTGGTAAGTTAAGAGACACTGGCTTTGTAGCAATAGCTAAACTTACAAATAGCTCATTTCAATGTTCTGTCTTTTTCTTAAACTGTTTCAAAAACATGTGGCTCTGTTTCTACAGCTAAAGTAGTATGTACTGACATACTTTAGTTTTTGGTTTTGTTGGACACACAACCTAAATATTTTTATATTTTCATGTCCTATATCCCTTGCAATATGCAAGACAATTGGTATTTGTGCACTGATTTGTTATGCAGTATTGACAGTTCTGTGATACAACAACAATTGTCACTCTGGAGGACGATCCATAAGTAACCAGAAAAAATAAGGTCCACTGTTATAAAAAGTGCATTCCCATTTGCAACAATGAATAAGCCTTCTAGTTGCATTAGATTGTCCCTTTAAATCCAGGTAACAGGGCTGTAATGGCTTTCTGAGCTTGTCTGTGGCCCATCACACAACCTTGAACTATAGAGCCTGGTTTCTAGCACAGCCCTTTTGTCGGGGCTTAGTCGTTCCATTATGACAACCCACATTTGGTTTCCCCCAAAACAGCGCTGTGGCATTGTTTGTGTATTTGGCTGTTTAGAAAGAGCTTAGTAATGACACTCATCTATAACAGCCTTTTTGATCCTGTGCTCCAAATTTCTGGTTTACAAATGGCCTGCCAACATTATTTGTCGCTGCTGTGGAAAAGAGGTCATTGATATCCCTGAAAGGGATTTTTTGTAAAGCTCAGATGCAGTGAGCTGCCCTTTGACCTGCTCTAATATCATCTGGGGCACTGTAGTCATTTTGATAGTGAAAATTAGAAAGAAAACTGGATTTTGGATTCCACTTGAAGTGGCAAAGAAATCAGTATTTTACCATTTAGCCAGAACCTCCATTAGGCTGCATTTGTGTGTTAAACTAAAAGGGGCCAAAAACAAAAAATCCCTGATACTGTGGATATGGAATGTAATATTTTTCACTTTCATTTTACACAGAAAATAGCATTAATGGTTTTTTTTTTTGATGATTTGGAGGGAGTACAGCAAGCTAGTGTTATACCTTCCACATCAGCAAGTACATGAGGGTTTGCTAGGGTCAGTAAATCTCGTCATTAGAGGCTTTATGGAAGGCTCTGTGCAGACGACCATGTACCTACCAATTTGTTGTGCCACTACAATACAAGGGGATGCACTCACAGACAGCTGTGGACACCACGGACTATGTGTTGCTCTTATTCTAATTCTTTCTAACCCACTTGGAGCCTGCTTGGTGGAACATGTGCAATTGCTGCCCGAGTAGCATAAGGGCTGGTTCAGCCGCTATGGGGGATATTGACTCATATTGACTTCCTACAGTATATGCAGATTACCTGGCAACCTCACTGTGAAAACAAAACACCAGGAAACCAACATATAATGAATTACTTGGTCTGTTAACAATTGGATGGAGTTTGGTTAGCTGTCTGCCTCTGTCTTAAGTCAGTCTTTATGCTGAGCTAAGCAAACCCTCTTCTGGCCTTAGTGCCGTGTTCACCGAACAGGTTTGGGAGTGGTACTGATCCTCTCAGTTAACTGTCTCAAAATAATAATAATAATAATAATAATAATGATCTGTGTAAAAAGTAGTTTTCAGAGCAGTTATATGTGTCATGAGCACTGTATCTTAGGTCATGTTCTCATGTTTGGTTACGTCTTCTCTTTTTTCACGCTTCCTGTTTCAGGGGCCACATCCTTCAGAGGACACAATCCATGAAAGTGTGGCCCTTCATAGCCAGTATAGACCACTAACTGAAAAGAAACAGTTTGGTCTACAGAGGATTTTCGCTGTGCGTCACCAGCTGTGGCTGCCCTTGCTTTTGCATCGCAAAGCTCCTGTCGGTTAGCAACCTTGAGGTTGAGGTTTTAAGACTTGTTGTTTTAACAATTGTACCATTAGCTGCTGAACTGAGCTGAAACCCAATACTTACTAAGTGTCAGTCTCTCTGGTGGTGTTGTTTGCTTTCATTACCAATGTGCAATCTTGGGAGAAGTTGGACCATGAAGGATCCACCCATTGGAGCCTTCACTGCTCAGGAAAAGAAGGCCTCTTTTCCCTGCCAGAGCCTTCAACACGGGAGTAGTTGCCCCACTGTGACGCTATCGGTCTTCAAATGCAGCCTCCAAAAGATGCAGCCCTGAATTGGGACACAGCTTCGAATACTTCCTGCTCTCAAGTGTTTGCCACACCTGTGATTGTCATCTTTGCCCTTATGTGTTGCACCTGCGTCCCTTGTCTCCCCTCTCCTAGTGTTTTAAGTCTGAGTTCTCCCTTCCGCTGTGGCCAGTTCTTCTTCATCCTTCATGTCAAGCGCACCAGCCTTACTTTCTTACTGCAGTTGCTACTTCATGAATGACTTCAGTTTAGTTTTTGACCTTACCTACTCCTCTTATATTTATTTGCCTTGATTGAATTGACTACCTGTGTACTAAACTTTGCCAGGAAAACACCTTGATTCCTGAAAACCCTCGCCCGTGTCTTGAGTTGTGCTTTTGAGTCCTCATCTTGTGGTTTCAGCGCATGACAATATGGACCTATTTTGACATGCACAAACAGGACTTGATGGAAAAGATCAAATTAAACGGCATCTGAGTTGTGTGCAGCTTTAAGCAGTAATCCATGACACAGTCACAGCCACCTGTAATTGGTTCATGTTTTTACCGGACGGGTGATGTCAGGCACCAACTGTGGGAATGCCACCCTCCCATATGTGTCAGTGGAGCAAACATGGAGGCTTGCAAGCTACTCAGTCATCTGTTCGAAGCAGTCAACCTGTCATCCATCTAGTTACCAACGTGCTGTCGAGATATCCAGACACAACGTGAGCAGTGCTTTGGCCCATCAGGCAGGCCGTCAGTAAACACTTTGCATACACACAAGCTGGCGTGCTTATAGCCTCAGACGTTACTGCAAATAGCAGCAGCTGATAAAAGAGCGGCGCACCATCTGCCCTGCACGTGGAGCGGAAAAGAGTGGACACAGAGCGAGGGAGGGAGAGGGGGAAGAGATAAAGGGATGAAACGTGCCGCTTTGCTTTTGCTGGTGGGGGAGATACTCAGTATAAGTGGGTCAGTGACTCAGACGGATGAGGGGGGAGAGGGTGAAAATCCATGAAAACTTATGAATTAAGTCAATTCTTTTAAATACTAGACCTCGGTTTATGAAATGCCAGAAGAAAGACACAGAAGCCAGAGAGCAGGATGCTAAAGATCCATTGCATATACAGTATGACCTGACCAGCGCTCAGGCAGACTCATGCTGCAGAGCTGAGCTAATGTTCAGTGGGCCAAACAGCTGCTGCAGGGCCACACGTATCCTCAGACTGCAGTTACTAGGTGAAGTTGCCTTATATAGAGCTTATGTAAAAACAGGCTGTGGTGGGTGAAAGAGGATTGGTCTGTGTCTTTGAGAGAGTGTGTGTGTAAATATGAAAAAGTGAGCAAAAGACTGAGTGAGAAAGGAAGCATGCATTCTTCAATATGAGTGCACGAGTGCACTAGTGCCAACTGTTGTCTTTTTAGGATTACCTCTGTGATAAGATATGCTCCAATGGTTTCAGTGGTATTACACACACACACACACACACACGTCTATCTTTGTGAGGACACTCCCTAACTATCACAACTAATGGCCTAACCCTAACCTAAACCTAAACCTAACTCTAACCTGAACCTTTAAACCAAGTCTTAACCCTCAGCCAGCACTCTGAAGTTGTGACAACCCCACTTTCCCAAAATCTCATCACTCTGCAAAGTCTATAACTCAGACTGGTCCTCACAAAGATAAAAGTCCACCCATGCACACCTGAAAAACACAAAAATCCAATCCTCTAAGCAGGCACACAACCATCTACTATCAACACCCACAAACAGGAGCCCGCCCTTCACACAAACATGCAACTGCACAGAAATATCAATCAGAGAATAATTCTGGTTCACTACAACTTGGGTCTGATATTTTTAAGGAACAAAAGCAGTCAAAACAACCCCCAGGCTACCCAAAGTTATTTTTTGAAGAGAAAACAAAGCTGAACACTAAAAGCTGACCTATCATAAATCCCACAGTTGCTCATGTGCAGTTTTCCTGTGCAGTGAGTTATATTTGGCAACATGAACCTGTCTGATAATATGACTGTATCTTGGCTGCAGCTATGTTGCATTCCCAGGGCTCACCAGTTTCATGTATGTATTATAATACATTTGACCTAATACATATGATCCATGTGCAGTTATTGCCCAATGCTTTCAACTTCAAAAGTCACAAAGCATTTAACAAGTGCGCAGGGTTCATTTTAGTCTCTCCTAGAAACACTTCCATTGTCGTGTGAATTTCTTGCAGCGCATTTGTGTATTTGGTTGTGTTGTGTGTAATGTCATGTGCTTTCTTATTTTGAAATGTGTTGAGCTTTCAGGGCCACCATGCAGAAAGGCTGTTTTCCACTTTCATCAGCTGAAGGGGTATTTTTCTCTGTCACAGTTCAAACACATCCAACATGATTTTGTTGCATCTCGACTAGTTGGGAGACAATATGCAACTTACACAAGTGATATGGAAACTTTAAACCTTTACATACACTGAGAACTGACTTTTTTTAATCAGTATAGAAGGAGATGTCTTGTCTCCAGTAGTTAAACATTGAAATAAGGAGTATTTGCATATTTACTGGGGGAGAAGGAGTGATCTTAACTGCATAAGTGAATTTTATTGTTGAATAAAAAATATCAGACACAAATTATTATTCAAAGCAAAGTATTGTTATATGTCTCAAAACATGTCTGGAGAGGATTTTAAATGTCTCTGTCAGTATCACCTCATGTTAGGCAAACAATTGCAATCTGCAATTGGTATGAAATGAGTTGATGACTTTATAGACAAAGAGAGGGATAGAGAATCTGTCTATGACATTAATACTGTTTGGTTTCCTGGCAGCAGATACTTTAAAATGCTAATTAAAGGGCATTAACTGCTGCAGGTGAGAGCATTATGAGCATGTTAGCATTATGTTTGAGACTGTCAAACCTGTAATGATTAAAATGAATCACAGCTACCTCACTTTTAAGCCTTTAGGCCTGAACACACTTTGTATAAATAAATACATAATAGGTACCCTCACACAGTTTCTGACCATTATATATCCGCAAGAGGATATGTTGAGTCAATGCCCCCGTCACACTCACATTTTCAACTCTATGGGTGTTTAAAGGTGCATGTTATTAACATTTGGTTCTCATAGCTGAGCAGTGTTTTCCCTGCAGGGTGCTGTAATCCCATTGCTCACTCAGTTCTGTGAAAATATGACTTCACTGTTCATACCAATTATGATTTTAAAAGCCATACATTACCTAGTGCTTCTTTAGATATACTGGTCTGTATTAACAGTCACTGTAGTTATAAGTGTATTAATGCTGTAACTCTTGGCAATTTAAACAAAGCAGCCTAACAGACTATGTTTATAACCTAATGACTCACACCTTATCTCTCCCTACTACTACAAAAGCCCACTTGTTTAATAATCCAAATGTGTTAATGTGTACATTTGCGTAATGCATTGAATTTTCCACTTCAGTCCATCATCTGCACAGACAAATGTTTATTTCTGCTGTAGCTGAATCCTGCCACCCAGGATGTACATAGAGGAGGGTCCTGTAGATGTTTGTGTTTGAACTAAATTAATTTGATGACTTGTCAATGTTTGACTCCCCTCTCAGGCAACCCACTTCTCATCAGATGGTCAGACTGATGCTCCTCAAAGGTAAATACTTGGAGTTTTAAGTGGAGTCTCCAGGTAACAGACCAAACTCAAACCCAAATGTCCAACGCAGCAGGCCTAAAGGTGTCAACTGCACCACTGTGTTCACCAACTTCATCTACTGTAAGATTACAACTTAAGCAAACTCTACATCATGACTTCTCATCTGCCGAGTGGAGAGAAACCTGTTATAGTGAGTCAGTGGGTGGCACAGGTTTTCCTTCTTACAGAGGTGGCTTGCTATTTGAAAAATAATGAAAATTCTGCTATTTTTCCAGGAGTAACAGGCCCATTCTTCAGTGAACTGAGATGTTGGACACACATGCATTGTAATATTGTTCAATTACCCAACAAGGTAAAACTCCTGAGCTCTAAACCAGCAGTCCCCAACCAAGTACCGGTCCATGGGTGATTTGGTACTGGGCCGCACAGAAAGAATAAATGATTGATTATTGGAGTCTGAAAGCTGTTTTATTTTGAAAAATGACAGGATTCTCTCCTGGAGTTTTTTGGAAAGAAAAAAACGGCTCCCACTGATTCAGCATTAAGGTAAGTTGTATTTTTATGCACTTTATATTTGTTTTTATGCCAGTCATGTCATTTTATTTCGTCATATTTATCCCCCACACCTTGAAGGCCAGAACATGAAAATATTATCTTTCATGAAACCGGTCCATTCCACAAAAAAGGTTGGGGACTGAATGACCTTTTCAAGTTTGAGCACTTACCACCAGGAGTTAGGGATCCCCTAATTTTTGAACAGGTTTTGATGAAGACTGCTAAGAAGTTGGTGACCTTTAAATATGTAAGGCAGCTACAGTGAAATTCTAGCTGTCAAAAGGCCCTTTTCAACCATTTGCAGACCATTTGACTTGTCATGGCAGGAAAAGCACAAATGTTTCTTATAACATTAACAAAGGCTCAGTGTCCCAGGAAGCCATGGCAGTGTGACATTGAGCCAGCATGAGCAATACCAGGAAGAAGCCTACAGTGGCTAAGCTAGCTCCCCATGCTCACTGTAATACTGTACATTTTACATTTTGTTATTTTTGATACAGTTAATGAGCATAAATAATCATATTTTAATATAAATAAAACCAAAACAGTATTCATATTAAAATATTGCATAAAAACATCAATAACCTATTATCAGGCTATCAGTAGTTTGTTTCCATAGTATTATTGGGGAATTTACAGGGACTCAACAATTCAGAAAGAAAAGTTAATGCCTAAGTTTCTCAAGTCTTAAAACAACACTAAGGTTAGCCTGAACTCTGCTGGAGAAACTTGGTTATTGCAAGGAGCAAACTCCAGCCCTCATGTATCAGAGTCAGACAGTTCATCCTAATCTCTCTCACACACACACACACACACACACACACACACACACACACACACACACATCTCTATATACCCCGCATGCCTTTTAGCAGTTTCCTGTATTTGATCTTGATCTTGGGAAAATGCATCTACCACTAAATGTGATGCACCTCTCTTATCTGACTGACAGCTAAGTGCAAAAATGCAGTTTAAACTAATACCTTGTTTTATCCTCTATTGATTTTACAGTGTTTAATTAATTTAAAATAAAGGGCATCATATTAATTTTATTTTTATGATGACTATCTTACAATAATTAAATACTGTGTCAGAATAATAGGAATGAAATTATGCCTGTGTATGAAAACATTTATAACACATTATAATGTGGTATAGTAATGTACAGTGATAGTAATGTATGCATGTAAGAAGATATAAAGACATTTTCAGTGTTTAAGATATATTTCAACTGTACATCAACTGTACAAATGTGCTAATTCATTATTTTTTAATACGCCAGCCTCCATGTTGTTGTCAAACCCATTATAAGGACTTACATCAGTTAAAACATTTTTGTGTGTTTTAAACCATTTATTAAATGTTAATATACAACATATAAAGTGTTTCCAAAACCTTTCATATCTCCTATTATCCACTGAACTACTTTGAAATCAATATTAATTTAGCTTTTCATTCTTATCATTTAAAACAGTTGTTGGTAATAGTTGGTATTACCCATCAGCTTCTCAGTGCGACCTTTGAAAGGAGTTGCGTTCACTGACCTCAGTTTAAACACAGTATAAAATGCAGGCTGAGATATGAGCTGATATAAAAGACAGTTTGCAGTTTGACATCTCACCCACTGGGTGGCTCTGGATTACACAGTTAAACCAAGTCACCCTGAGCAACAGGTGTTTTCAGTAAGCACTGACAGATACAGCAGATGATGTAATTGAACAGGGCTGGAGGAGCTTAGAGTCAACATGTTCAGTATAAATCTGTTTTTATCCAGTTACAGTCCATTGTAGATGTTTGTCTGCAGGAAGGCTTCAGACTGGGACCAGCTCCCAGTATTTTCATCTGATTTGTCTTTGTTGTTCAAAACAGTCACAAGACAGTTACGTGCAAATCTTGCATTCAAATTGTTATCATGTAGCAGCTACACACACCCTGTCATTGTTTGGCACTGAAGAGCTTCAAAGGAAGTGTTCATGTAAAGTGCTCTATCTCAATGGCTCTTTGATAGCAACTTTTGATATGGAAACAGTTGCTGATGAGCCATGTAGAGAAACCTCGGGCTAGGTTCCCTGGAAGCACTGAGTAGCTGAGTCTAATTATATAGAAAATAGACAGTTCTTTAAAATAACTGCTAATATGAATCCAAATAATCGGTCATTATACATGGATTATTTGCAACTTCACTCTCTCTATATGCAGTCAGGGGGAATTATTTAATTGATACAACTGCAATTGTATCAGTTGCACAGTTGGAACAATGAATGAGTATTTATGTGGGATGAAGATTTTTTTTATAAGGATGTTTCTATTTTCTTTACAATACACAGTTCTTATTCAGAAGTAAGGAATCAGATAATAAAGTGCTTCCTATTATATTATTCACATCTTCTCATGCTCAGCTGACTGCTGTGCTCCTTGGGTTGGATTGACACTTAACTGAGATAAATGAATCTGAACTGTACCAACTGAAAACTATTTTATATTTTCCCCAAATATTTACTACTGAATTCTAGAGCTCTTTCCAGGAATTTCTATGAAATTATTAGCAAAAGTATTCAGAAACTATGGGCCCATAAAATAAGGCATAACCATATTTGAGTCTGTACTGGTGAACACAGCAGCTATTAATCTAATTCTTTTTATGTTATATCTGCAATTTTCAAAATATATTGATGAAATAAAGGCAACGTGTTTTCAGTGATCTCAAATCGTTAGGAATAAATGTGTGAACATGAATATGCGATATGTGTGTATATGAATATGTGCTGCCAAAACAGAAATCACTGATGTTTGCATTCATGAGAGCAAATGAAAACAGTTGTGGTTCCCATAATCCACTTGGGCAACCAGTTTCCCAATGTGTTTTCATTCATACTGACCAACAATGAACCTCGCTCTGTGTGCATGCCTGCCTGTCTCTCTCTCTCTCTCTGTTTGTTTGTGTGTGTATGTGTGTGTGTGTGTGGTAGCGGTCAAACGCATTTGCATAGAATTTTTTTTTACCCTGTCCTTTGAAAGGTTGTTGACATTCAGCTTTAATGGCGCCTGTCAGGATGAGTTTGCCCTCAACTACTTCCTTTTTTAACAGTTCATTCTCTGGTGTAATTGGCAGCGGGCACTGGACCAAGTGCTGCCAGCAATAACTCTGCTTTTAATAGCATAATAGAAAGGATTTGAATGCAGGGTAATCCAACCTTTTTTGTCTTTAAAAAATTCATAAATGAAGGGTAATAATCATAATTCTTACATGTCTTTTTATCTTAAAGCAAGAGACTAAGAAACTAGATAGGAAAATAACCACTAAGGAAGATTTTAACGTCAATAATTTTACCATCAGAGAGTTAATTAAATGTTAAACATACATTATTTGAAGGTAATTTGGTTAATTTTGTCAATTTGAAATGAAAATGCGTTCCAACACTTAGAGTATGTATTTTGTCAGAGGTTATAATCGAATTATAGCAGAAATATATGTTGAGCAGGTTTTGCTTCATTTCCTTCCCTGCAGGGATGTTGTTTGGGGTGTGGTGTGAATATTTCCCGTGGCATGTTGTCAATCAGCCCACAGGAAGGAACATATTGTTCCTTCTCATGCCAACTATTTTTGACATTTTTAAAAGTTATTGCATCCAGCAGGATTTAAATCAGAAAATGTTGAGAAATCATTGATTCATTGCTGTGCACACGACAAAAGAGAGAGAGAAAACAAGACAGGGGAGAAGGAGTCCAACAGCCCCCACTGATATGGAAAGAAAACAGGAAATTATTAAAAAAGAAAGATAGGTTTTGGTTTGTTGTATACCTCTAACCTTTCAACACATGGTTAAACTGTTGCATAGTCGTGAGTGGCGAGTCTCACCTTCACCACCTTCACCACCACAAGCACTCACACCTATCTATACTTACCTCTCTGACCTCATTACACTGTATGAGCCTGCCTGCACTCTACTTTCTTTTGATTCTGGTTACAAATTGGCCATAGAGGTTGTATATTATATCAAATATTGTATTGTATTGTATTACATTACATTGTTCTCTTCCATTTCTGTAATGCATATGTCACAGTGTTGTATTATTGATGCAAACTGTTTGACTGCACATCATGGCTGCCAGAGTTGCACTACTGGGCTACATTTGCACAATCATTCGTACAGCTCACCTTTATCTTATACTCAGTTGGCAGTTTACTGGGGACACTCAGCTAAAGCTAATGCCATCTAATACAGCAGTCTAGCAACAAATCCTTTTACATGAAAGTTATACAGACAGGCGTTTCTATTACTTTGCCCACCACCATTAGTTTTAGCTTGGTGTTCCTGTCAGTGGAGGATATATTACATAGCTTTTTAATCTCAATCCTTTCATCTCTTTTTCTTTCACCTTTTCATGTTTTCATTCAGAGTTCAGCTTTTTTTTTTGTGACAGTGGAACTGAAAAAAAAGCACCACATATTGTAAGCTTCAAAAATGTTTAAAAACGATATTATTGAACAAAAAAAAAGAGATCAGAAAACCTAACTAAAATGAGTATGGCTGGGTGTGGAATGTTGCCTGATGCTTTTCCTTGATGTCAGCTCTTGATATCGACGTTGTGTATTGTAGAAAGGCTATAACCTGCACATTAAGCTGTAGCTTCAGCCTACGTCTTTTTCAGATTACAGAAATCCTCATGTTGTGTTATTGTGGTGTATTTTTTTCTAAATTCAAATTTCAAAATTTGAGTATATGATTTTTATAGTCGCCTATAAGAGTCTTAATGTCTCTGTTTCTGGTTGCGTTTGAAATGATCATATCATCAAATCAACTGACATGTTTGACATTTTTCTTCCCTGTTCTTTGGTCTTTGGATTCCTTACCCTGATCTGATGGAACCATCGTTCCACATATTAAAACTTTTTTTTTGTCCTGGGAACCATCAAAGCCAGAATGAAAAGTCATGCTCTCACTGTCCTTCAACATATAACTCACCATACCAACACTCATTGTGGTCTAACAACTGTGTCTGCTTTTACATCTTCTTACATCAGTCTTCCATTTGCTTTTAACATTGGACGATGCCTTCTTTCTTTTCGTTCTCTTTCTTATGTTAAAACCTGAGTTTATGTTTGTTTTTACTAATGATTGTCTGTTTATCCTGATGGTTTCATCCTTTTTAGGCATTCATTTTATGTATTGATGCGTCTTTTGCTGTCTCCTTGTACATGAAAAGTGCTGAGTTGTACAAATAAAATATTTGTATTAGACCAATATATACACATAACAATTTGTTATCAGTTGTTTTGAGTAATAACAGTATTTATAGTGTAGAGTTGTAGGGTGGAGTTGATTCCCATGATCATAAAATTCCGGAAACCCAAATTTTAAGTGTCACAATAATAGGAGGAGCTGGAGTGAGTGAATTACACACACACACACCGACAGTAGTTAGTGTACTTGCTGAGTGGGCCAGTAATAAAGGGGGGATCAACATTCCATTAAGCATTCCTCTCGCGGGACTGTCCCGCCTGAAGCATCGCGAAGTTTCCTGTTGGTTTGTATTTTGGTGGCAGCAGGCAGCAGCGGTAACCCGTGGAGGCAAGTCCAAGAAAGGTGGAGACTCCTGCTTAACTTCCTGCACAATAATCTTGTACCACCACCAAGAGAGGACTAGGGAGGCTGGCGGTGCTGCTGCTGCTGCTGGGGCAAGGGCGAATGGATAAACGGCTGAACTGACTTCTTTATCGGCTGTGAATCGACAAAAAACACTTTGTGGTCGATTATACACATCTACCTGGCTCGTCGCTAGCTAGCAGCGAAGCTGCTGGATCAAATATTCCCAACGTTTGATAGCGAGGCGTTGCGAAGGACAGGAATGGGTAAGTTTTCCATGATGTGGCGCTTGTGTTGTGTTTATACGTGAACTGCTCTTTCTTTCGACTCCATGTACAAAACAAGTCCAACCTATGTAAAGCATTAAACCAAGTGTCAGTGTCTTAAATTATACGTCCAGCTTTTGGCAATAAGGAGTTAAAGTTAGCAAGCCACTTGGCTAGCTGTTTAGCCTAGCCAGCTAGCTGTTTGGTTAACTGGATAACGCCACCTCCATCCCTGGATTTGGCTGCATTTCTAGCTAATGTTAACGTGAGCTACCTCAAAGCTGATGTCGACATGGCCTCTGCAAAACCACTGACTGCCCTGGGAACACAGGAGTAGCCAGATACTCCCAGTTTATCATCAGTTATCCAAAGTTAGGACTGCTCACAGTGTACATTTGTTGAGGTAATTCCACAGACAGGAAACTTCTGACATCAAGTTAGCTTCTTCTGATGTTATAGGTTAACTTCCTCTTTCGTCAGTCTATTTAAGGCTTGTGGAAGGAATAGATATTTTTATTGAGCGCACAGTGTCGTGACTTACATTTATCCATGACAGTGACAAACTTGCTGCAAGCTCCCACACCCAGATGCATGCAGTGCTTTACTTGCCACCACTGAACACTGAACCATAATGGACCCTTGACCCATCATTTAACCTTACAGCAGGGTATTAAATGAACCTGATTCTTAAGGTGATAGAGTTAGTCATCTCAAGGCTGACAACATCATACATTCAAGAACATTTCCCTGTGACACTTTGTCATTGCAGCCAAAGACAGTTGCTATCTTTCATGTCATACACAGGAGTTGATGATACTTGTTGTTACAGAGAGTGGGTGTTGTCATTGTCATGCTGTCTATATGTAAAGGAAACTCTGATCTTTGTGTGCACGTTGCAAAGCTTTTGTATACCTGCCAACTGCGTCTTGCTAGATGTGCAGTCTGTGTGGTTGTGTGCAGTATGACGTGCTCAAGAACTTTGCTATGTTGTAAAACAGGTTTTAAGCTCGGCCTCGTTTAGCCCTCAGATGTGTGAAGCTGCAGACTCTGCTCACACACTCTTAAGTCACAGAACTGCATAAAAACAAAACTGTTTTGCGCAAATTGTGCTAAACTGGTGCTTAAACATAGTTTGAAATACCAGAGTGAGGATGTAGGAGAGATGTAAAACTAACACTGTGTTTGTTTCACAGAGAACAACAAAGCAGAGAGAGGATTATCAGAACAAGCTGGGTTGTTCTTAAAAATGTGAACCCAGGAGAGAAATCCATCTCTTTTGTGGTCTTATTAAAATATCTGACAACCACTCTATATACAGACTTTTTAACTAGTGTCCATTTGTAGTTTATACTCTTTATACTATTCTTTGGTATGTCTTTCTTCAGGTAGCTCATTGCTTAGGGTATTTCAGCTGTGTTTGAACATGTCCAAGCTGAGTATGTGAGCCCTACACATTCTGCATGGTTGCGTTACCCTGAACTTAGCTCAGGCTTCATGCAGCGTACCAGTGGTTGATCAACTAAAATCTAGTTTTGTGGTGCATGGTGTGGTCCCCTCCTCTGTGCCTTAATTTTAATAGTGGATAGTATAAAGAGGAAATGAGGGGAGAGAGTGCTGGGATTACATATATCAAAGGTCCCATACTTGATTTGAACAGGGGACATTGGGATTACAAGGACAACTTATTAGACCACCAGAACGCCCCAGTTATATCGTTACTTCACTGTAGCATTCAACAGAATCGCAGAAACAAAGACTGGACATGTGCCAGAACGTCTGGTGAACATTAACCTCACTGGCCTCACTCAATATTTACCAGAATGTGTTCATGTTTTCCCACCCTGGCTTTAACTTAACTGATGAAGGTCAGTTTACCAAACCTGGTTAATATGGTGCTTAAATGTTCATTATCATTCAGTAATAAATAAAAAAACTAATTGTGGTCCTCTTTTACTCCTTTTGCACATATTCACAGAGAAATAGACTTCAAATTGCAAAACTGAGGTGAACACTTGATGAATGAGAGGTCATGGTTATAGGCCTGTACCCCTAGTTAGATGAAGACAATACAGCTTTGATGACTGTCTTCAGATGTAAAACTGTGTCACAGGAACTCACTTGTTGTCTTTGATGATAACCTGACAAAACAGTTCTTTAGTTTTCTGTCTTTTTCAAATGTGCAAAAGATCAGTGGAGATAAAAAAAAAAGAAAGTAAAGGATCTGAATAGAGATTATTACCACCGCAGAGGGGCTGGTATTGTTTTCAAAATGTGGTCCTGGAGACACCTACTGTAGCAGGAACTACCACACAGGAGGTTTTGAGGACAGGTGTTTATGTGTCTGTCTGTCTTTGGACAGATTTTATCACCAGGATAGGGTCACAACTGTGCAAGACACAGTCATGAAACTTTACAGGTGTGTTGTTGAGATCAAAATGAAGAGTTCAAAGATTGGTGTGCTGAGTACTCATGTAATAATGTAGTAATGACTACTCAGGGGTCTTTGACAGGTGTTGTGGCTGGTGTGATCCCATCCCAAGAAAGATTCTAGTTTGTTTTGTATTTATATTTAGAGGAGCTGTAAGTTTTGCTATTGATACAAAGCCAACATTAGCATTAACAGCTGTTTTCTCACCAGTCTTGAGGAAACGTTGTGAGTTCAGCATCAAACTTCATTCCTTTATTCACCAAGAGCTGTCTCCTGAAGTGGAAAGCAACCCTCTTGTTTTGCTTCTATCTCTATCACTTCTTGTCTTCTATTGAAGTTAGCATGCCAACCAGCTAGGTCCACTGTAGCATCTAGGTTGTCCTGAAGAAGTAGTGCTGCTCAGAGGACGTATTCCTCTTGCATTGTAAACTCAACAATTGCTTAAATTCTTGATAAGACTGGTAAGTAAACAGTTGTTAATGCTAACAATGACCATGTGGTGATAGAAAAACTTACAAAAAACTCCTTTAAAAAACAATACTATTCATTGCTATATCATTATTCAATTTTAAAAACTCCCAACAGCATCAAAACTCTTGTATCAGTTGGGCTGTGTTATCGAGTAATCCTCCTTATTTGTGCTTTAAAAGTGATTGAAAAGATGAATCAATTGTCAAAGTACTTGACAGTTGTTGATTAATTGACTAACTGTTTCGGCACTAAAACAAGCATAGTATAGTCACTATCTGACATCGTGCCTTCACATGGGCAAATAAACGACAGCGGTGGTGATAGTAGTGGTTATAATGTAAAAAAAAAGTGTGGTCACGGCAGTAGTTCTTTTGCTTGCTCCTAGAATAATTGCTTATGTAATCTGTGAAGCAGGGCAGGTTTGATAACCTGAATAAAGCTGTTTAAAGCATGTCTGATTGTCTAGCTTGGCTCCCAGGTGTGTGTAATGTTTGGCAGGGTGCTGGAAAGTACACATATTCAGCTATTATCTTCACACCGTGCTGCGGGTAAATGAAGGTGAGCAGCAGAATCCAGGCCCTCATTTAGAACAGACTGCTCCATCTCACTTGATTTCTCCTGGCAACACTTTGCCCTTCGTATCAGCTACCTCTCAGAGCAGTGAGAAGGAATGCAGTTATTGGTTTCCTCTTCTCTGATTGTGTGTGTGAGTGACTGAGAGTAACACAGAGAGCACACTGATCTAGACAGTCTGCCTGGCAGTCAGCTCGCCTGCGTGGCCTTGAGTATTCCCCCCTCTCTTTTTCTCTTCCTTCCTTCCTTTCCCCCCTCCCTCCCTCCTTCCCCTCTAACATCCTCCTCCCTGTCACTGGCTTATATAAGACCCATGTTGTAAAACTCTTTACCTGGAAGCATTGTGTGTGGAGGGGAAATCAATAACCTGGAAGTTCTTCTCCGTTTGCTGAACTTTGACCCGGCACACAGACAGGAAGTGCGATTAAAATTTGCTGTGCTTTACTTGCTACACTTGAAAGCAAAGATAATACAGAGATTAATAAAACTGATAAAAAGACTTGCATTAATGTGCAGTGAGACTGAAATTGTCAACTTCAATACTGGTCATAATAGAGAGCAGGACTTGAGTCACTCTCTTGAACTGTTTAAGTTTAGGAGGTTGAGGCTGAGGGGAGAAGATCAATTGAATCTGATAAGAAGAACACAACATGAAACAAGACTGGGCTGAGACAAATACACACAGACATTCATAACAAAGCAGCAAACAGACAGCAAAACACTGTAAATTATTTTAAATGTGTTCAACTTAAAAAATTTCCCTGCCACCTTAAAAACATGATTTAACTGAACTCAGGTTGAAATTCTGAATTAAGTTAAATAAGTTAGTTCAAACTCATTTTATAAATTTTAAAAATGTAAAACTGAGTTTAACTGGAAACAAGTTCAATAAAGTTGAATCGACTGTCATGACAGACACATTTACTTGTTTTCTCAGTTTGAAAAGTCAGTTCTTCATGAAGACATGAGGAACTTACAGCTGCAGCTGCTGAAGTCATTTTGTACCAAAGTCAGTCAAACACAGCACGTGATCCTGCTCCCAGTGACTTAGTGTACAGGGCTGAGACTAAATTCAGTGCTAACCTTCATTATGATTCACATTGTTTTTATTATTATGAAAAGAAACAACCATGACTTACCTTCGCATGTATTAAAAGCACAGAGGGTTCTGTGTTCTGCTAAGTTCTGCTCCAGTGGACAACGTGTTCATGTGCCACTATGCCAGGCTCACCAAGGCTGCAGAGCAGAACAAGGACCAGCCATCAGCAGCTACAGTTAGTGGACTAACTGTGAAACTATCGACACTGGGCTGGTTAGCAGTTTGAACTTTTAAAAATAAGATCTTAATAAGAAAATCTAAATGTTGCAACTTTTTAATGATGCAATCTGTGTGAAAAGTAGATCATATGCCAAAGTAAGATCATCCATGATATAAGATGGTCAGGCCACATGAGTGTATCAGTAAGTGTGTTGATTATTTAAGCTGCAGTGATTAGTCAATTAATCAATTAGTCCATCGAAATGTACCTGCAACCGTTTCTGTAAACGATTAATGATAAAGAAAGAATACCAGTATTCTCTGGTCCCACCCCTTACACATGTACTTTCTGGTTTCTTAGTCGTCTATAATAGTAAACTTAATATCTTTGGAGTCGTTTCATGACATTTTAACTTATAAAAAACAAAGGGGCATTTTTATTCTCTCACCACACTCACCCATATCACTGCATATAACAACACTGGCTTGATTTATAATAATAAATTACATCTGTTTCCACTCTAATGTCAACATAATTGTCTGAAAGTGATCTAAAGGGTTGGGAGTAGAGTATAGCTTAACATTTTTTAATGGTTGTCCATCCAGTATAAAGTCTGCCTTGATCCACTTTGGTTGCATTTCTTTTTTGTTGCATTATTATATGCATTTGTTAAAAGAAAGCTGTAGTGTGGGCTAAACTTTCTTAATGAATAGATAGTTAAAGTTACTAAGTAATTTGAACGTAGGCTTACTGAGTACTTTCTGAGGAGGTGTGTTGCAGATGTATGGTGAAGCAACAATTAACAAAAATTTAAGAAAAACACATTAAGATGACATTGGACTTGACATAGCATTATTTGGTTGGGACCATCAGAGGTGACAGGCTTATGTTTCTGTTGGACCGCTATCACAACTTGGTGCATACATCTGCAGAGGAAATAGTGCACAGAAAGACACAGTAAGCATGTTTCACCCCAGAATGCTGTGGACTGACTGTTCCTGTAGCTTTTGACCATCTGACTCTCTCTCTCAGTCACCCATATGTGTCAGCTGTAGCAAATATGTCTGGAATCCTAAGCCACCACTCCCTAAGGCCTAGGTGTCGTGCCAGACTGTTAACGAGAAAGATTTCCCTGTGTGTGTTAGAGTGTGTTTCTTTGTTCCTCCTTATTTCTGCCATTATCTCTTCAAACACACATCAGAAGGGGTTGACTTTGTTTTCCCTTTGTCGCTTGGTGTCCCGTAAACCTGTGGGCCACGCCAGATATCAGCCAGGAAGTAGTGTTTTAGTGTGGTTTGTGTTAGTCTTAAGGTATGGTTAATCTTTATCTCTGTATCATTCAGTCAATCAGTGTTTAGGCTAGTGAATGGAAACATTTTTAGTCACCTCATATCTCCGTCTGATACCTCATACACACATAAAGAAGCAGGGGAGGCTGCTGACGTCTCGGGAGGGGAGGGAGACTTTATTACTCACGTCTGTGTTGTTTCTGTGTAGAGGCAGCAACTGGACCTGCTGTTTTGTCTTGTAGATGTTTCATCACATACCCAATTACTTTCACATGGATTTTAACATGCATCAAATTTCCATTAGTGCATCTAAAAGCAAAAAACAAAAGTCAAGATATGAGTAACGCTGATACAATTTAACTGCAGCCAAGAATCTATCAGACATTGTACCCACAGCTGAGGTTCATGCCTTCACAGTCATTACAGCCCAGAAGTGTAGGCTGTGTCTTGTATTATGCAAATAATTATTACAGGATTACTGCGGCCACATCTTCAGTAACATAAATGTTATAATATTTTTAAAGAGCAGATTAAAACTACTGTTGCCAGTAGATTCTACTGCAGGACACAAGGAAACCCTTCTAATTCTTGTGTATCATCTCCTTCTTGGACAGTCTTTTGGCTCTTGCTCTGCTCTTATCTGCTTGGCAGCACACCATTTAGTGGATGCTCCTTTGGCTATAGCTCTTAGCTTTTTGACCTATTTCTGCGTTTATGCCAAGACAACACAACAACTCGTGTAGCATTTTTGTGGCTGTTGCTGAGCTCTCAGTTGTTTTGGAAATTTGTTGATACAATAATATGTTTGACTGGAATTAAAGTTATGTAACTGATTTCACATAATCGACTTCTGTATGTGTGATACCAGTAACAGAAAATAAGCATCATGTTGCTTTGTACTGCTGCATAGTCTCTCGTGACGCACTTAGGCCATGAATGACTAGCAGACCTGCTGACCCACATCCTCACTGCTCCATTAGCACAGAGCTAGCCAGGGAGACGTGCAGGCAGGCCAGCTAGCTTCCTGCTTTGGCACTGAAAACTAATGGCTTTAGCATTCTTTCAGTCAGTTACCAACTTACAACCAGTGTAAGCTTTATGGGCACTAAAAGAGACATGCAATATGGTTACTTTGCCTGGAAAAGCTTAATAATAAGCCAGTATGAATATCACAGTTAAGGCACTATAGCTTTTCCTGGGACAGTGGCCAGGAATGGATGAACAGAGTCATTCTCCAACCCCAGCAAAAACCGGAGGATAAACCCTGATTGAAGAGCTTTTTGTGATGTGACCATAGGTGGTTGTGATCCAGGTTTCTCTGTTGTTGTTGTTGTTGTTGTTGTTTTTGTTGTTTTTCTGTTCACTTTCATTTCTCAAGAAAAACTCTCAGTTCTTCCCTTCATGAGTCAGTACAACAATTGAGGCCAGAATCCCCCTGCTGCTGCCTGACTGCATTGGAGTGGCAGGAAGTTTGCTCCTGCTACACACACACACACACACACACACACACACACACTTGTTTTACTACATTTGTCGGGACCCATCACTAACTTCATGCGTTCCCTAGCCCTTACCCCAACTTTAATCATCATAACATAATGTCTAACCTTAACCCCTAACCCTTAAGCAGCCATTCAGATTTGTTGAGTCCAGCATTTTGGTCCCCACAGAGCTGTCGGACCACAGAAGTATACTGGACTCCTGGTTTTGGGACCCCATGAATATAGTAAAACAAGCTCTCACACACACACACACACACAAACACACACACAAACAAACAAACCACCTGTGTGCTGACTGTTTTGGCTGCATTTAATGTATTTAGAGAGGCATTTCCTCTGAGGAACAAACCAAGGAGACTTTGTCCACTGTCCCACTGCTGGTATTTCACAGGCCAACATCTATCACTCACTGCACTCATTCAGCAGCAGCGGCCTCAGTAAGCAGAGAAAAACAACCAGAGTTCATCTGTGCTTGACCTTTACACATTAAAGAAGGAGACATTTTGCATTTACAACCATAATCAACCATAATCACCACATATGCCTACACCAGAGTACATTTACCAAAAACCTCCACGAGAACAGACCTTAGTCCGGTTGGTCCCCCAGCTCACAAATACAGTCCAACCCAGGTTGTAGATAGAAGTAAACAACCTTCACACTATAACACTGTAATAGGGTTTCAACTGACTTTTCATCATCAATTAATGTGCCATTTATTTTGTCAGTTAATTAGTTGTCTATGAAATAGACAACAGTCCAATGTCAAAACATACTCAGTTTACTGTCATAGGAGACTGAGGAAAACACAAAATGGTTAATCATTTAACAAAATAGTTGCTAATTGATCTTCTGTTGGTTGACTTATTGATTAATTAAAACATCATTTAAGCTCTACACATTTGTTTTTACCTAGAAATGTTGCCTATTACATGTTGAAAACATAGCCATCAAATACCATGAAAATAAAGGTTATTATCTACAAAATGTCAAATTTTCAATGAAGGTCCAGTTTTAAAAGGTGGCTTCTGGGTTGTTACCAGCTAGTCCAGCAATAAAGAAAAAAAAAAAACAAAGCAAAATCCACAAAATCCATGAAATCGATTTCACTTAAATTAATCAGCATGAAATCTTCATGTTCCAAGCAGCATGCTGACAGAGGACCAATGATTGTGCCGTCCCACTGCAGATATCTTGCTGATATTTTTACGTTTTCTGGCCAACACCCCACTTTTATGATATTGTATGTTTTGGATTTTTATGAAATTATGTATTTCATCAAATCTTGGATTGCAGGTTTGATGATAATAAGACAGGAAGTAACTCCTGCTCGCTGCAGTTTCTCCACAGAGAATCACTACACCAACCAGCAACAGTAGTGTTATCAGGTGCAGCCGTGCAAGGTATTTAGCTGCAAGAGCACCAGCTGTCAGAGCGAAGCAACACTCCGCTCTTGTGCTGTGCACATTCAAAAGATTTTATTATTGCAGGAGTTTGAAGCACCAACCTCTATGAATGTATTTTAATTTTAATTTTGAATGTTTTCAGGGCTGCAGACTTGAGCAGGTTTTGATGCATTCTCTAAAATGTTTTTTCCCTACAAATTGGTAATGGTCTGGATTTCTAAAGCTGGATAATAAGCGGGCGATATCAGTTGTAAAATCAAATGATCAATCAATATTTCTAGCCATAAGGCCCAGCCCACCTACTATATAAATTATTATGTTTAAAAACCAGTCTTAAATGATTTTTAATAAATAAAAATTGGCTGAATTTTGTACCTTATTTGGGACTTTTATTGTGAAAATTGCAGTCACATCATGTCCACTGTGTGATTTGTGTTTTGTGAAACTCTTTTTTTTTTTTAAATAAACATTGAAAAGTAATTTAAAGTAATATATATATATATATATATGAATATATATATATATGAATATATATATATATATATATATATATATATATATAAAAAATGTAAACTGCTTCCTGTTTCATAGTTTTTTTTTCTAAGACCGCGATAACAATAATTCCAGTAACACATTATTATCTGGCATCTTAAAGATAAGTTCAGTGAGAAAAATCCTATCATAGCAGTGTGTGTAGAAGTGATTTAATAGACACTGATTTGTTTGGCCTGCGTTCCTGAGGCAGGGTGTGTTTGTGCGGTTGCCGAGGGACTGTAATCTGTGTGGTTGCACAAAAGTCCCTCTGCTCCACATACAGTCATCTGGAAGATGAGCACTGTCCCGTGTGTTAGCTAGCTGGAGTATGACTGTGCCTGTCAGTGTGGCCTCTTGGTTTGTTTACTACAGCTGAGCAGACCATATCTCTTCCTGTGGTTACATGGACAGATAGCCCTAAATTACTGTCTGGGGCCTTGGCTAAGTTGTTTATTTGTGTATTTCTCAGCATGTGTGGTGTTTCTTTTTAGTCTGCGCCTCTTGTGTCTAGACTGTTTGGATTGAGTGTAGCGCTCAGAAATGTTCTGAACATGTATTGTCTCATCTGTGGTTGGCCAGAAAAAGTGCAGGGCTAAGGGTTATGACAGCCGCTGGTCTCATATCTTATACCCTTTTCCCACCAAAATTAGCGGGTATAAGCAGGTTTTTTAACCGTGGGTAAATCCGCTAATAAAAGCTGATTGACCCCTTTTTCACTGGCACTCGGTTTGTCTTTCTGGTTGGACAGAGGACACACACAACTGCAAAGAGCGATGTCACATCACATGCACTTACAGAGCACACACACAGAAGCAGTGGAGACAGAGTGAGCTGCTAGCCGCTGTGCAAACAGATCTGTCACGTCACATCCCTGGGTTGTTGCTCCTGTCAGTGTTGGAGCCTCCCTGTGAGACTCTTCAGTCTGTGATGTGTGTTTTTAAAACTTATATTGGGTCTGCAGCTCACTCTTTCATCCCTAAGCACGGTGTAGCTTCGGTGCTTCTCATGTAACAGTACTGTGCTGGGCAGGTGGCAGGTGTGTTTACAGTGTTTGTGTGATCTGAAAGGCGCAGCAAGAAAAGGGGTGAAAAACTAGTTTGTTCACCCGGGTTTTGTGTTTACATCAATGCCAATCTGAGCCAGAGCCAATAAATCCCTGAGTCATTTGACCTGGGTGTGAATGCTGATTGTGCCTTTTTGCCTGATGTTAGTTGGTCTTAGCAGTTTTTTTTGACCAGTGGAAAGGGGGCTGTAGAAAATGAGTGTTACTCACCTTGTCAGTGTTTTCACTACCTGATCCATAATGTCTGTTTTGTCTCCACCAGACCAGAAATGAAGAAGTTCATTATCCTGTCCAACACCATACATACACTATGAAAATGAGGAGGGACTACTTAAGATTGATGATAACTGATTTATGGTTTTACTCATTTCAAGTAAAATGGTGACAAAACCAGCCAAATACACAAAATTCTCATTGCAGCTCCTCAAATGTGAAGATTTTCAGTTTTCCTCTGTTTTTATATCATTGTAAAATGAATATCTGTGGGGCTACAACATCATCCTGGAAACAGGGATTGACATTTATTTATTTATTTATTTATTATTTATGACATTTCACCCATTAGATGATGAATTGGTTAATTGAAAAAATAATCAACGTATTGATCAAGACTGAAAATAATCTTTGGCTCCAACTTCAAACATAACATGGATTACAGTAGATAAATTGTTGCTTTGGCAGGTTGTCTAGCACTGCAATAATGCTATCTATACAATACTTAACGTATATTTCCAGATGATTTCACCTGTTTGTAGCCTTCTTTAAAATCATGTTGCCTCTTTAGGGCTGTTTGTTAATGAGGGAAAACAGGTAAAAGCAAAAAGCTGCTTCAACTATCCTAGTGTTAATATTGGATTTTATTTAGGTTTAACTCTCAGAGATGGTTCTTTTGTAGCCTTGTGTAATTGCAGTGTAAATGTGCCACCATTTTAAATGTTGGATTATGCAACAGCAACCAGTTCATGATTGGCTTGCTGTCTGCCTCTTCTAATGACATTAATTTGACATGATATGATTGTGATCAGTGTCAGCCTGTTTGGAGCATCCCTGAATTTCATCAACAGGCTATAACACTGTGGGACCCCTGGCTATTTCTTGTGTTTGATCCTCTTACCCTTCACTGCAGACAACAGTCAGCAGTGAGACAGTGGAGCTGGCAGCCGGTCTCTCCACCCCTCCGGCTCCCTCTCCTTGAACTGCTGCTGCTCTCATCCTCGTTTCAAAGCCTTAAACACTGAGTGTTTGATGTAGAGGGGAAAGCTGGTCTGAGATCGTCAGTCAGGGCCAGTTCCTCCTCAGAGGCTGGGTCAGGCTGCTGTGGTGTTTGGGCCAAGGTTGAAGTCAGAGGCACACACAGATGCACCAGCAGTCAAAACTGAGCCAAGGTTTACACCATTGCCTGACCAATGTGGTGCAGTGCTGAATGACTGCACAGGTGTGTGATTATGTGTGTGTTGGAGAGAGACACAAAGTTGCAGTGTACCCTGCATGTTTTTGTTTTGGCTGTGCTTGGTGTGAAGCCAATCGTGCCAGCGGAGTCTCTCTGCTGTGAGTCATGTGTGAATGGGCCACACCACATAGTAAAATACCTCACTACCAGTTAGTCCTCTGCAGCCCACTTATTTTTAGAGGCTGCTCAACCTGCTGCACTGGAAGCAGCCACTCTGCCTGTCAGTCTTGCTTGCCTCTCTCTTTCCATTGCTAATTGTTGCTGTCTTTGTAATCACAAGTGTATTTTAGCCAATTGCACATTCCACACATTGTTTTGGCTGTTGTGTGACAGGATATGTTTTTATCCCTTTGACAAACAGCAAAGAAATGACAACAAATAACAATGTTCAAACAATGCATGATCATGACAAACTTAATACCACTATTTTGCTAAATATTGTTAATACAATCTAAGATGATCAGTGCAGTGCAGTGCAGATGTGTTGCTTTGCAGCAACACATCTGCACTGTAGCTGTGATATTGATATTACAGTGTTTCACCTCCGTTGACAGCTTTGGGGGGAGGGATTGTTGGCGGTGGGGTGGGGGTATGGTATGTGCACTTGTATGTGTATGTGTATGTGTATGTATATATATATATGTGTGTGTGTGTGTGTGTGTGTATATATATATGTATGTATATGTATATGTATATGTATATATATGTATGTATGTATATATATATATATATATATATATATATATATATATATATATATATATATATATATATATATAATATAATCCATTACTGCTCACGACGGCATTGACCTCGGTGCATTGCTTCCTGATTTCCCGAGCTACGGAGTGGCCCGAGGTTCAAATGTCACAAGCGTTAATCATGTTACTCCCGTTAAAGGCATGTTACGTTAACGCGTTAATAACGCGTTAACGTAACATTTAATTAGGGAGACTCCGACTGCATTGTTGGCAGTGGCATTTTTTTTTTTTACAGTGATTCCCACAAGTTGAGAATTTGCTAATGGTGGTGGGTGGTGCACTGTGTGACCAATGAGCATGTAGAGACTTATTCAGTTAGAGGTGAAGACTGTAACCCCAATTTACTGAAGTTTCCTAAAAGCCTTGCATGCAGACTGTTGGTAGAGGCTAACTAGGCGGCTGTGCTCAGAGAGGAATTCCAATGTATTAAAATTAGTTTTTGTTGTGTTTGGATTTTAAAATCTAATTATCAGCCAACATTATCTTATAGGTTTTTTAACCTTCAAAAATCAATACCAGTATCAGTCTCAAAAATCCGGCATTCGCCATAATATAGATAAAGATGGTTTGTGGTCAGTCCAAAAATACATTAATTATTCTAACAACCTAAATTTAGTAATGTTGCATTTTCAGTAAATTTTCTGACTCATATACTGATGAAACAGTGCAGAGCTGCAAATACTGACATCTAGAAACTTTCTATTGTTTGTTCAGCTACAGTGGCTGTTGTAGGTAATTTTAACTATTTAGTTACTCTTCAGTTTTTCTTGTTACTGTTGTTTTATCAGCAGACAAGAGAGTTTATATATGAAAGTCATTCTGAATATAACTTGATCATATTGTTTATTATAATGTCAGTTTGATGTTTTGTTTAAATTCTGTTATTGTTTTTCTTACCCCCCCCTTATTCTTTTCCTGAACTTCCTCATCTTATCTCTCCTGTCCCACGGCCTTCCTTTTTCTGCCTCTCCTTTCTTCTTACTCTTACGCTTCCTCTCTTTCTTACACCATTATCCTCCATCTTTTCTTTTTCCTCTGTATTTCCTCCTTCACCCTGTCCGGAGTAGAGGTTGTGGTGGAGTACGAGTATGACGCTCGCCATGACGACGAGCTGACTCTGCGACCGGGTGACATCATCAAGAACGTACGGTATATCGAGGAGGACGGCTGGATGGAGGGAGACCTCAACGGGAAACGGGGCCTCTTCCCTGACAACTTTGTGAAGGTGAGAAGAAGATGGTTACGTTTATGTTCATTTGCCACATGGATCATTTCAAATGCTGAGTTGTAACAGAGTTATCTTGTTTTCCTGTGGGAAGCTGACCTGAGCTTTTAAATGCTCTTGTTGTACCATTAAAGATAATCCTACTCAATTTGTGGGCATTATCAGACCATAGCAGATCAGATGTGTTTCACTCACAGATAACTTAGTCTCATTTGGGAATGCTGTAAGCTTAGATATTCCTCAATTTATGTGTGTGAAAGTTAAAAAAAAAACAAAAACATTTTAGTAATGATTTGTTTGGTTTGACATGATTAAAAACAGGCAGACAAAACTTACTCAAATCAAGTGGACAGGTACAGTACTTATAAAAAGAACAATGAATGAATAAATAAGTATCAACTACAATATCTAAACCCCTTTCCATTCCCGGCCATGGAAAACAAAAAAATTAAAAATAAAAATAATTAAATGTAAAATTAAGGAAACAGTCTTATTTCAGCATCTGGAGGTACAAGAAAGGTACAAGGGTATGTGATACAGAGGGGATAGATCTATTGGTTCCATGTGCTAAGGAACTTCTGAGTATTGCCAGACCTCAACATGTAAGACACCAATCAGTTCTCTCAACCAAGGGGCATATTGGGGAGGTGAGTTTGATTCCCACAGTTTCAGAAGACATCTCTCGGCAGTTACCATGCCATAAACAAGGACTGTGCGGATGTTATGGTCTAGCTTTTATCCACAATTGTGGAATGCCTGAGCAGAACCATTTCACGGTCAGGAGTTGAAGTAACCTTTAAGTTCAGAAGTTGTGAGCAAGTGTGCTCTCTGCAATTGTGCACCTATCGTAAAGAGGTGAGAGACCAGATAAAAATGAATGCAATTTAGCTTAAGAGTAGTGTAGACTGTGAGTAACTTTTAATTGGATTATTTGGAGCCTCTGGGTGTGAAAGTTTCTGCAGAAAAATGAAACAGAGAGAATAAGAGCAGGTGTCACGAGTAAGACTGGGTATCGTAAAAACTTTTACGATCTTGGTACTGATACTGATACCTTGACTTCAAAACCGATTCTTAATGACACTTTGTTTTAAACCAATTTGGTCAAATTCATTTTGACAAAAAAAAAAAAAAAATTTAATACACCATACGGTATAAATTTTAGTTTTACTTTAGTTTTATTTCTAAGCTCAGTCTCACCAACATGTTTGTGTGAATAAGCAGCCAATCACCAGTATGATTAGATCTTCGTCCAAGCATGCTGTGTGCTGATTGGCTCACTGATGCTGATAAGATTTACTCATTTGTCAAAAAACTGGGATCGAATGACAAGGCATTGTTCAATCCTTGAGAGTATCAAACCAATTCAGTATGCACATTAAAGTACTGAAGTTTGATACCCAGCCCTAGTTATGATGTACAGCGTGTGGATGACTCAGTTTCACTACATCTACCCTCCCATCTGATTTTCCTCGACTGCTGTGGTAAAAGGAAAAGTCTGTATGAATACAGAAATCCTGATGCAAAGTTGTGGTAAGCAGATACTATTGTAGGTATTCTGGGAGTTTGTGTATCAGTAAATCATTAAATCACTACAAACTGATACAGGAAGTGTGTTTACAAAAGTTATGTGCAGACATGTAGAGGCTGTTTGAGCTGTTGTTGATGTGAGATGACTGATGGTAAAACACTAAGAGTCAGATGTTTTAGCCTTTATTGGTATCACAAGGACAGCTACAAAGCAGCTCTTATTCTGCTCTGTTTTTTCCTGTTGGCCTACAAACTGTTGATAGCAGGGGTTGGTGCAGTTTGATGCAGAATTAGATTTTATACAGCACGGCATGATTTTACTTCCATCCATCGTGGAAAAAAAGCTTATGTCCAGATACTGTCAGCAGAGGATTTTTAATTTGTACACACAGTTTACTCCACAGCAGGGCAGGGCAACATGTGGAATTGATTAGATTAATTCTGATTTCTGTTTTTCCATCATGTGTAAAAGGCCTGTATTGTGTATTTAGATAAAAAGTAACACAGATCATAGAGAACTGGCTACATTAGCCATAAATAGTTGCCCTGTTTGATTCGAAACTTAACTTTGAAATTGAATTTAGCAAGATGGTCCAATCTCACTTTTATTATCTAATTTATCATCTAATTTTATTTCTGAGCTTCAGAATCCATCATATATGTCTACAAAATAATGTTATGGTCTCCTAACTTGTATCGATCTGAATTCAATTCAACAATTCATAGACTCCAAAACTAGACAAAATGCAAAGGCCAGACTAACAAAGACAAGAAAATAAATCATATTACTCCCTTTTAATGTCTTTACATTGGCTGCCAGTTTACTACAGAATCTTACTCATTACTTTTATAGCACTTCATAGCCCTAACCCAGACTGTATCTCTGAATTACAGCATTCTTATGAACCTGCACACAGGCACCAAACTGAACTTGACTTGACTTGACTTGTGGCCCCCATGTCCAGGTGTAAGGCTGACGGGGTCAGAGGTTTGGCTGTTGAGGCATGTTGTCACATTGTCTCAAACAACCCTCACCGACCTGCTGGTGACATGTTGTGATTGGGGCACTGAGAACAGTCCTGGTACGTTCATGTGCACCTCCAGTGACAGGCATGCAGAGAGGGTGGGTAAGGGGACAGGTAGGGACAGTAAAAACTTAATTGATTTTTTTGGAGGCCCACTGATCCACCGATGCGGCAGGCTCTCCCCAGGTCTGATGGCTTGTCTGACTTTGACAGACTTGTCCATTGTCAGTGTGTTTGAGAGCGTGAGGGATAGGTGTACAAGCAGGGGCTGAGTGAATCAATGCACTGTGAATCATCTGAGCTTGGAAACAAAAAAAGATTTTGTGTTTTGGCCATATTATCCAGCCATAAGAAAACATTGACGAGCAGTTGTCTTAGAAAATGTTTGCTCATGATCTTTTCCAACTGTAATTTTAGCAGAAAAGTGTATGAAATGACATTTGGTAAAACTATTCTTACATAAACAAATCCACTTTGTGATGCTCCTGCAGAGTTAAGGCTGCTGTGTCATGTTGATGACACAAATTCACATCAGGATTTGACCAAAGTCGCTACCTGGATTTACTTTACTTCCTTTAGTGAATAACATGACATTTCCGTTTAGATTAATTTAATTCAAATGAATTGAGTGAAACATCACTGACATACTGTACATGGTGATTTGACAGGGCTCTGTTGCTAAATTAAAATTAGGTGCTACTAGTTAACATCCTTTTAATTGAAACTCCAAAAAAACTCCACTTGCAATCAAATTTGGAAACTCAGTTCAGAGACACTTAACTATGCAGCTGCAGACCAGGAAGATCTGTGGAGAAGTGAGTTGAGTCATCTCTTGTTATGTCTTGGTGGACCACTTGAGGCACCTCAGTGCTCTACTGTGAACTCTCCTTTCTCCATGCAGGATATTTACTCAGCTAATACAGTGTGAAATGAGTCACCACATTGCTTTTGGCTTCTCTTCTCTCTCATCTCTCCTGTTTTCTCCATCCCATAATCCTGTGTAGTGAGATAGGTAATCTGCTAAGCAGCCCTGGCCCAGTCACTGGGCTCGGATAGTTAATCCTCTAAGGAGCCTGCCGCCTGTTGAACTTTGCTCCCAAAAACCTTACAGTCAGCTGAGATGTTGCATTTCTTCTTCCTGCTCCTTTTAATTGGTGGTGTAGCCGAGCGATCGGGGGACATGAAACATGCCTGGTATGGTAAGGAATTAACTGAGCTCCACCACAGTCAGTGGATTAACTGAAGTAACTTTAAACTGATTGTAATCAGTGGAAGATTGCCATAAAGATAGAAATTCCTGTGTATTTGTTTGAATCTACTGTATATGCGTGTTTCTGGGGTCTGTGTTGTGGGGTTGGGAGCACAGGGTTGTGCTGACTGTAGTGATACAGAAGTTTTAAAGTAAAGCACTTGGACAAAGAATAAACACCTCATTTATTTTTGGAGGCATGATACAGTTAGCAAAGATCGTGATACAGTTAACAAAGATAGATGTTTGAATGAGCCCGGACTAGAGCCTGAATATGACCACAATCACTCCTTCCCTTCCTCTCCTTCTCTTCTTCTTCTCTCCCTCTTTCTTTTAGATTCTCCCTCCCTTCTCTCTCTCTCGCAGTCCATCTTTGACATTGTTGTGACATTAGCCATGCATGCTAACTCATATCTAAACAAATGGACGTGCTGTTGCGTGACGTAGTCAGATAGACATGTCCTGGCAGATAGCTATGTATGTCCTTGCAGAGAAATTATGCCTTTGTAAGAATCAAGGGTTATTGTGTTTAGGAGCCGATAAGCAGAACTGAAATTCACTTGACATTTTGGTCGCCGCCCATACTGTGAATTGTGTGTATTTCTCTGGGTGTACAACCATCCACTTGTCACTGCTTATCCTGGGTGTGTATGATTTTATGTGACTGTGTGGATATGACACATTGGAGGAATGCAGTGTTTCATACATATGATACTTTTATCAGTACCATCATTTCCCTGAAACTCTTGTAATCGTTTCCTCCAATCAATTAAAAGCAGGAAATATCTGATTGGAGATTTAAGTGAACAGGAGCATGAATCTAACTTCAACACAGGGCAAATGTCTGTATCTGAATGAACAGAAAAAAAACATGCCGGTGGGACATCCTGAGCCTCATATATTGATTGTGCGAAACATAAAAGTTAATATTAGTTTAGGGCTGCAGCTATTGATTATTTTAGTAATCGAGTATTCTACCGATTATTCCATCGATTAATCGAGTAATCAGATAAGAACTACTTTTGTCTTATTAAAGAATAAGACGTAAGAAAACAACAGAATATATAAAACTATATAAAATATAGAAAATATAAAAAAGAGAAAGGAACACAAGTCTCTTAAAATGAACAAAGTAATTGGTTTCCTTTTAAGAAAAACTAAACCCAGCTCACTCTTCTCCCCTGTGTCTGTGGTCATGTGATGACATTGCTTGGAACAGAGAGGTAAACTTGTCTGGCAGTGTAAAAACAGATGATCGCCTTTTTTTAGCGGGTTAGTCACATTTAAAAGAAAACATGAGTTAAATTAACCACAGTAATTAATTTTTAAAATTTAAACTGTAATACTGACTGGCATTTTGACTGTGATTTAGGGTGAAAGCAGTACCTGCACTGAGCCATGATGTGGATTAAATGTCTCAATGACTTTTATTAATTGAGTTAATTGAGTTTCTCCTGGAATCGTTTCAGCCCTATATTAATTGATTTTGTCAATCCTGTCATTGTCATACTTCCTACTATAGGGATTATCATGCTTACATTATTGGAACTACATTTCCCATGATGCTTTAGGGGCATAAACAGGAAGTATAATGTTGCCATGGATTCAATGAGCTGCTCTGTGGACTAAAACTTTAAATCTGTTTTTTTTTTTTTTTAATTTTCGTCAATATTTGTTTACATTCTGACAAATTGGCACCATTAAAAGTAAACTGGATTAGCTTTTAGAGCCTCCTGTTTGCAGTGTGACACCTTATCAGAGATTTACTTTGATACTGATAAAGTCTTCGATAAGAAAACTTAAAAACATGATTATTCTCAGGCAGGTTTTACGAGGAGTGTAATTTCTTTCTGTGATTTCTAAGCAGATTTGTAGATGATGGACGTCAGAGATAATGATATACTCAGTGTGAAATGTGTGTTTCATGACTGTGTTTTGAGTAATGACTCAGAGAATCCACTTTTTGACACAAATTGCAGCGATCAAGCACTGAGGGTTTTAAAGTAGCTTAATTGCCTCCATGACTGTTCTGGTAAATGGGCCAAATCGACAGGCCAAACTACAATAACTACTTGATGTTTTTAGAGCCTACTCCCCTCTCGCCAGTGGAGTACTCCTCTTATCTTCTTCACTACAGACACATATTGATTCATACTAAAAAATCTAAATTGACCAATACTGGATTTGTGAAAGAGACAGTCACAGACCATACACAGATGTAGCTTCTTTATCAGCTGGCATGTATACCAGTATTTATACATGTACAACAAGCTTACATGAGCTGATTTATTTAATCTGGCTCTACCAAATAAGTGCTGAAGTTCAATATCCAGACCTAATTAACACTGCCTTTTTAATAATGCATGTCCTCCCCTCCCCTTCATGTATGTCCCCTGTTGGTGATAGAAGTGGATTTTCTTTAGATGAAATCATTAAAGGGGTCACTGCCTTATGACAGATTCACTGATAGTAAAAGTGTAAAACCGCCAATCTTCCAATCCGAGTACAGAAGTCAGGGCTGCTGAGAGAAAACATGTCTGCTGACTGATATGTGCTTCAACTCACAGCTAATGAATTTCACCTCTGCAGTGAGGAGCATAGTGATCCTTGGAAGTGAACGGTGCTGTTTCGTTGGTGAAGTTCCCCACTTAAAGCATAAGACTGTCAAAAACAAAAGCAAACCGAGAACGCTTCTCTGTTAGCTGAGCATGCTGGGAGAAGAGATGATACTGTCCTCAGTGTATGTACAGTCTAATTAACAACCTGGATGTGTGACAACAGTAAGTGGAAAACAGTGTGTAGGTTTGTGTGTATATGTATGTGGTGATGTGTGGTCACGCCTTTTAAGTGCTCAGTAGAGACCCCTTCACACTGTCAGCACCGTCAGTGAACCACACACAGATAACTGAGAATGGGGAAGTTACACTTATGTGTTTATTTATTATTTATTCTGTCAGTTTTCTACAGCAGAGCTTTGAATCTGCACCTGAAGCTGTTAACTTCATGAATCTGTCTCTGTAGCTGATTGGGTTTTACTGTTTTCTTCTTTTTTTCACTTAATCTCTGTCTCACACACACACACACACACACACACACACACACACATACACACACACACACACAGCTGGACTTCCTCTCCAGTAAAATCGCAAAGTAAGCGTGTGAACCAGGAAGTGGTTGATGGTGAACTGGATCATTGTTCAACTACTCTCAGCACCAGTTTGATCTCTTCTGGTCTATCTGAGTAATAATCATGATTATTTCTTTATGTCGCAGGTTCATTTAAAGATTTAAGGATGATGTACTGACTCATTTATCTTATTTCTGGGTCTGGGAGCTGCTTTGACTTCGGTCTACACTGAGAGACAAACTAAAGAGACCTGAATTTTACCAGTAATGTTTCTTGGAGTATTCAGTGAAGAGATACTAAAACAGGCATTACTTAAATATCTTATCTGTTCTGAACAATTAGAGACAAACACGGGGAGTTACAGCAGTCTGAAGTGTAAAGAAGCCTCCGAGCTCCAAGGAGACCTCTTAACACATAGTGTTAGGAAGTTGAAAAGAAACGTTTTGATGCTCCTTCGTTGTTGAGACATTTACCAGAAGTTAGTTGTGAGTAGGGCTGGGTAATGTTCAAAATTTTCAGTCATTTTCAGTAGGGTTCGACTGATTTTGGTTTTTCAGATGTTGATAACTGATATTTGGAGCCGATATGCATTTGGAGTAAAAATCTAAATCTCTGTCAAAATTTTTAATTTTACAAATTCCAACACAAAACTTTGTTTAAATGCCTTTAATGTTAATCAATACTTTTTACATTAAATAAAAAAAAAAGAATAAATAACATGAGCCTTTAATACCTTTTGCTTAATTACATAGTAGAGAATGAACAAATGTTGATGCATAAACTGTCCTCCAATTCTGGAACTGCCCTCTTATGAGCTAAGTGTAAGAAATAACGGCACAGCCTATTATTCTTTTTTCTCCAGTCATTTATATGGACGTTTGGTAGCGCATTCAAATTAGCAGTAAGAGACTCCACAATGTTGTCAGCTAACGTTACATATAACATGTGAAAACACAATCTCAGAGGGATGAGTAATGTTAAGTACTGTAATGTAACCAAGTAACATAAGCAGCGTGGAAGCTCAAATAAGTCCCTGTTGATTGAGCCTTAATATGATCTGGGTCTCCTGGTTTTAGTGGAAGGTGTATTTGGGAATAATGGATATTATATAAGACACTTCGTCCCCTAGATAATAGTCTTATAGCCACTTGGTCATTGAGTTATCTGTCAGTAAAGTCACATGTCACTTTCAGAGTGGCTGAGTGGTTAAGGCATCAGTGTGCTTCCAAAGAAAACATGCAGTTCAGGTTAATTGGAGGTGTAAATGAAGTGTGAATGTGGCAGCCTGCATGTGTACGTTCATGTTGAGGTATCCATATACATCTGTGTACTTGCCATCTATTATCCTGACAGTATTTAATGAAGGTGTGTTGTGGACTTTATGCTGTTGTCAGGGACTTTCCCAGGCTGGGAGAATGTGGCAGCTGTTTTACAGCCTCACTGTGATGTAATTGGGATCATTAGCAATAGCTGGATTTAGCATGAGTGGGCTGTAACTAGCACAATGCTGCATTGAGCGCTGATGCCGGTTGCCATAGTTTGGGTTTATTTTGTGTCTCTGGCTCACCAGAATGCTGGTCGTCACACACTGGTCACTTCCCCTTATGTTATGTGAAAATGATACACCTTATTTCACATTTCCCCTTTCCACCTAAACGGCGTCTTGATGATCCTTCTCTGGCAGCACTGTTAGTATCTCAGGTGCCTGCCTCCTGTCTGATTTGCGTTTTTGCGAGCGTAGCTCTTGTATGTGGATTGGAGATACACTGTATATATTGTCATTGTGGCAAAATGTTCCTCTGACCACATCCGGAGGTGGTTTGAATGACCACGCTGTTCGGCTGCAGTCATAAGGGGAACAGAGGTTAGAAAATAGTGTTTATGGTCAGCGGTCAGGACATGAGTCAAACTATCAATGCTGAAAGCAAAACATTAAGACCGCTTCTAACTTTTGTCTTCTGCCAAAAAACTGTGTGTATAAATGAATTCACCAGCTGAAGACAAATGTTCAATTCTTTGATATGTTATATTATTGTTATATGTTATTAATTAAAACATTTTCCAAAAGGCTACATGATCGTCCTAGTGACAGAACTGACACTAGGAAGAAACAATAATAAAAACCCACAATGACAGCAGTGATCATAAATTTTCATTTGCCTGCAAGAAAGTAGTCTAAAAAATAAAAGCAGTGTCTACAAAATAAAACGTATTTAAAAATCCACTTTCTTGATTCCCAATTTCAAAAATTTTATTAGATTAATTTGAATTCTGATGTAAAATTTCATTGTCTATTGTCCAAATTATTTAAAATGTATTGTATAAATAGGGAAAGGTATTTGTAAACATCTTGCATAGGATTATCTGTATATTTGAAATGGAATTAAGAATTGAAACCACAAATGTGAAATACGTTGTTTGACATCTTGTAACTAAAATAACTGCGACACTAAAGTATGTTGTCTTAAAGACTGAGTTAAAATGCAAAACATCCTGCCCACTTAATATGTGTGTATGTGTATGTTGTAGGAAGTGAAGAAGGAATCCAAAGAGGTCAAGGAAACAAAGACTGAGCCAAAAGAAGAGACCTCTCAGCCTCAGAGGAGAGAGAAGAGCGCGGGCAACGTGGCCAACCTGGTGCAGAGGATGAGCACCATCGGCATCCCCACCGGAGGCTTCCTGCCTCAGCCGCCTGCCGCTGCCAAGAGTAAGATGTTGCAGTTTTGTGTGTGTGTGTGTTTGGATAAAATCATACTTTGTCACAAGAAATTAAGAAGTCATGTCAAGTTAACAAGTGAAACGCACTCAGAGTACGTGGTGCACAGATCTGATGTCTGTCTTACAGCTGCTTAGATAAGTTTGAGGTGTCTCCTCCTTTAACTTGAAAAGCTTTTTGGCACCGGTTACATACGGGCTTCAGGTCAACTATAACTTCAGTGCCTGTGTTACTCTACAAGACAATACCATCATGTTTTCAGAATTGTGACATCGACTGAAGTCATGTTAGACTCCCTGCACTGATTTTGAACATGGAGGCATTACAAGATTCAAACTGTCTTTACATTAATGCTGGAAATCCTAATTCTGTGGCCTTGAATTTTTTTTTGCAAATACTACTTCCACTAAGGAGGTTATGTTTTCACCTGTGTCTGTCTGTTTGTTGGTTTCTTTATTTGTTATTTAGCAAAAAAGTAATTATTATTCAAAAAGTTCTGAACTGATTTTCACCAAACTTGGTTGTGGGACGGGACATATGGGGCAGGAAAGACCTTTTTGGCCAGACCCATTTAAAGGAGCGGATCCAGGAAATTTTTTTATCCCTTTCCTTAACATTGCCAAATGTTTTTTTTGTCAAGGACTAATATTTGGATCTTGACATAAAAATCAGACATATTTATGTTATTGATCTATGAGTTTTTACAAGATCCATATAATAATGTGGATATGTTATGTTTGGCCTTGGCAGAGGTATGCACTCCACTGAGTGCCATTCTAGTTTCACCTGTGTCTTCAGCTGCGTGTGAGCTCATGTATACATACACTTACATGTGTGTGTGTTGCATACTTCCACCGAGTCCAGTCTTGTTCAGAGATCCTATCATGAACGCAGTTTTGTGTTCGTCCTCTTCTCTTTAGCTGTTGTTACTGTTTCTGTTCTGACAGAAAAAAAGTTCAGGGCTCAACTTCAGGGAAAAATTCACCTGAAAACACAACAACACTGTTAAAATCTACTACTGGTGATTTCTCCTGGATTTGTGTCATCCCTTCTAACTGATACACAGATGAAACAGGGATACTACACACATTAACACAGACACTTGGTCTCGCACTAACACCTGTTGATAGTGTAATACTTAGATTAAACAGGTAAGGCCAGTGCCAGTTATGATCTTCTACTACTGAGTGATTGAAAAGACGACTGCTGACTGCTGATGATTTATTTAGATTTATTAGGTGGCTCAAAATGTAGTCAGTCAATCTGTCATGCTAGTCTATTTTTAACTTCCTTTTATTTATTTATTGGTGAGAAAATGTGATAAATGGAAAGTGGCATATAGAAGAGATTGTGATCATAGAACATGATGGACAAAGTCTATATAAGATGAGATATTTGGTGTGTGTGTCTGTTTGCGTGTGTGTGTGCATGATAGTAGTTGATCAATTGCAATGATAATAATAATGATAGAAATAATAATTATAAAATGATATTGATGACCAATTATATTATGGTAATGGTGTTAATGTGATATTATAATGAAAATAGCATAATGTTATCTAATCACACATTTACATGCACACGTACATATACAAACACTGTAACACTGTAATAATGTATAATATATATAATATATAATAATTAGGATGGTTTTTACTATTTCTATCTTTCTTAAATATTTGTTTAACATTTTACAACCAGATCAGACTAACACCTAAGCTCTGCTCCCTGCAGTCTGTTTACTGTACTTTAGCACCTCTGAACAGCCTAAAGCAGCAGCTGTCACTGTACTGTCTCTCCTCTGAATCATTATGTGTCTGCTTCTTGATTTAGTTCAGTTATATTAATCAGTGGAGACACATGTGATATAAAGAGACTCTGTTACAGTTAGTGTCGAAAAAAGTCTGATGATAAAATGTTGAACATGTGCCGTAAACTAATGCAGAACTGGTAACCATGTTACTTTATCCTCAGACTGAGGCTGTGACTGACTGACTGTCTGTGTTTGAGTATAGGGACAGCAGCATGTGGAAGAAGCTCCTGAAGGAATCATAACACAGAACAGACCAGGACCAGTGTTTAGACCTAAAGTCCTCAGTTCAAAATAATACGACATGTCTTAGTTAGTACAGAAGTGTGCATATTAAGCCAGCGCTGCATGCACATTAGACAAAATGGATTCTCATTATCTAAACTCACTTTAAGTCTTGACACATTGGAGTTGATACCATATCTCCTTTGGTTTTAAAGTTTCTCTGGATGGCTGTGCTTGTTCAGCAGGGTGTGTCTGCTGCCTGCCACGGAATCACCCTGCAGAACAGTCCCGCTGTTCCTTGAGGGGTGGGGTTCATTATCGCCCTCCCACTTCCTGGATTTTCACCTTGCTAGCATGTCACCTGTACCAGTTCTCACACCACCCCCTTTGACATTGAGGAGGAGGGAGATACCATAGAGACCTGCACTTAACAGTTTATGTGATTCAAAAGAGAAACGCAGACTGGCGCAGGTGAGACCACGCAGCAGGTCTGTTGACTAACTGGGCCGCCCTTTGTTTTCACAGAGCCCAAGAAGAGACAGTGCAAGGTGCTGTTTGAGTATCAGCCACAGAACGAAGATGAGCTGGAGCTGAAAATCGGAGACATCATAGACATCACTGAAGAGGTAATTTTAAAGTTAAGTGAGCAAATGGGAATGAAGCTTCCTGTGACACCTACACCGGCCTTGGCCTTTTTAATTGCTGTCCTGTTTAGTGTTTAGGCCAAACAAGATACTACACATATGCTTTCAACCACTGAAGATACACTGACTGGTTATCTGTGGTGGTGGCAAGTCAGAACAAGTGAGCAGCAGAGAGCACTTTGAGTGAAACAAGAAGCACTCTCAGAAAATGTTTGTGTGGTGAACTGAACCAGAGCAGGAAAACAGATCATGTGATTGTTCTGTATCAGTTGGTTTCCTGTATGGTTTCAGTTTTTTTTATTGGAGACAGAGCTTCAGAGCTTGTTCAACTTGCTTTTAAATGTATTTTAGATTGACAATCATAGTGGGTGAGGTGCATTACCCATCGCATCATCCTCTTAAAGTTGAGCATTAGGGACCTGGAAATTGAATTTGCCCATTTTATCAGAAAAGCAAAGCACCTTCGAACCAGCAAATTTAAAGGTCTGAAAATTAGAGGGAAAATGACATTACTCCATTTTTCTCTGTGTGCAGGTTGAAGAGGGCTGGTGGAGCGGCAGCGTGAACGGCAAGTCAGGACTGTTCCCCTCCAACTTCGTCAAGGAGCTGGAAACCATGGGAGAGGATGGAGAGTCCAACGACGCCGCTGCAGCAGCAGCAGATGAGACTGGTAAAGACAGAGACAGAAAAACAAGCAGGACTTCATTGACATGAAGGGTGCAGCTCAGTGAGGCTGGAATCTAATGTTTGTTGAGACATGATGCCAAAACAAAGCTGGAGGAGGGTGTATTTGCTTCAGTTCAGTAAACTCTAATGTGCCTGTCAGTCTGCACAGTGAATTTTAAAATGCACAATATGTTCAGGAACAACAGCAACTGTGTACGTCAACAGATACCATTATATATTTTTCAAATCTTTATTCTCTGGTTGAAATATTGAAGAACTGCTTATGCAGAGTCGCCACCCCTCACTGCTGCTGTTGTTGTTGTTGTTGCTTTATGACACATTAATTCAGCGTCAGTAGAGTTAAATTTAGTAGTGGAGCTGTTCAGTTGTGAACCCAGCCCAGTTGAAACAAGCCTCAACAAGATGGTCGGCTGAGCTATTAATCTGCTAAATCATCTGTCTGCTAGTTACATGACTGGGAGGTGCAGCAGTTCTTTAAACAGCTGTGGGCGCGCGCGCGCGTGTGTGTGTGTGAGTGTGACTGCATTTGAATGTGCTGAATGAGTAAATATTAGTGCTTAATTAAATATGATACAAGTTCCCCATCTTGTATCTGTTTTGCATTAGAGATGTGAACTGCAGACATTAATCAAAACTTCCACTGAGCTTTTATGAATTAATCTTTTCATTCATATATTTAATTATTAGGGCTGTCAATCAATTTAAATAACCTCACCTCACCTCTAACCTCACAAGGGGGAAAAATAAGGCAAAAAAAAAAAACATCCCCTTCTACTAAGTGGGATCAAAACAGGGAAATACAAAAAATAAATTTCAACAAAGTTTGTTGAACTTGCCGTTCAAAAGACCCTTTTCTTTATCCATTTCTGCTTGAGAAGGTTTGTTTCTGCTTGTTGCTGCATTGCTTACTGATTTCCCAAACTGCGGGGGTGGGCTGAAGGTCGTTATCACAGAATGTGGGTGTGTTAATCACATGTCAAAAAAAATGAGTGGCGTTAAAAGGAATTTGCGTTAACTCGTTATTATTATCGTGTTAACTTTGACAGCCTTCTTAATTATGTAATACTGTAAACCCTGGGTTACACACAGCATCTTCTTGTGGCCGTAAGGGGGATAAAATGTGTATTATCTGAGACAAATCATGTATCTTGGTCTACACAGTATTGCAGCACCAGGAGGGAAAGCGGTCAAATGTGATACTCGTGGATTTACTTATTCTCTGTTGTATCTCCTCCCCAGATGGAAGTGCAGTGGAAAGCGCTGCCACCCCCACATCACCTCAGCCCACCTCAGGGAACGGGGTTATTGCTCAGCCCAAGAAGATCCGAGGTGTCGGCTTCGGAGACATTTTCAGGGAAGGTTCAGTCAAGCTAAGGGTCCGTCTGCCCAGCCCCGACAAGGAGGAGAAGAAGGATAAAGTAAGTGTGAAGCAAACTCAGAATATACAGTTCACATAACACAAGAAATGATGTGAAAGCTGAGTGTGGAAAAGCCTCATTATATGTCCTTTCTGTATATTCACATATGTCCCTCTAGGTAATCACTGCATTTACATAACACTGAAAAATGTTGCATATTCCCCAGTATGGCTGTAAAAAGAAGACATCAATGTCAAGATACTGACCGTCAACATTAAAAAAACATGTTTCAGTAATAAACCAGGTTTATAGGATATCTGATGAATTGTAACTAGAGATGAATTGTATTGGAAAGTTAAAAAAAAAACCCAAAGTAGATATGGAAATAAAACAGTTATTTGAGATATGGAAATTTCTAACAGAAATTCCTATGTTAGTTCCTGTAATGTGTCGTTTTAAATTGCTCATGTAGCTACTGTATTTACAGAGAAGTGTGCATTAAAAAGGGCAGTTTTTTAAGGCTGGGTAGAAAAAAAATGGATTCTCTGATTCAAATCGATCTTCATTTGAATAATCCGGTATCGATTTATGAAATCCTGAGATCGATCTTTTAATGTGAGTCTTTTGCTGTCACCTGTGGACGTGTGAAGCTGTAACCCCGTTAACGTCATGTGACCACCCTTCTTGCATAATGAGATCTGGTGAGGTGCAGTGGTGGAGTCAATGGTCTAAAGGCAGATGTGTGGTTACATTTTGGATTTAAAAACTATGACGACAGCGAAGTGCTGGACAAAAGCAACTACATATGCAAGATGAGCAAAAATAAGCCAACAGAAGAGGAAGCTGTGTGAACCTGTTCATACACACTGAGCTATGTTAGCACTGGTATTACTTACCTATCTTTTATTTCTTGAGATGTGTGTTTAAACTGTTGGCCATGTTAAATCGAAAGTGCATTATTGTAACAGCTTTGGGTCCATTTGTGATGTAAACATTAATATGTTTAATAATGCACCAGGTCACATGTACAATTTACAGCTTTAGCTCTCATTTATATCCAAGAAAAATTGTCATTGTAACTGAAATATCTCTGACTGAATCGATATCAAATCAAATTGGGACCTTGTGAATATGAATCAAATTGATTCGGGAGATCAGCAAAACTCAGCTCAACAGTTTTTGCCCTAGTTTTGCTTTTTGTCACTTAGCATTTGGTTTGGGATCAGTGACTTTGTGGTCATGAGATCATCAGAGGATATTTATTTGTAGCCCTTATTTGGCAACAGAATTAAATAGCAAGTGTCCTCCTTTATTAAAGGGCTACACTAATGTTTTGCTCCTATAAAATGTAGGAAAGTGACACATGCAATGTGTGTTTTAAAGCAGGAATGGAAATGTATAAAAATAGCTTCAGCACCTGGCTGCGGACTAACCACTGTCTAAAATCTAATGTGTGAGAATAGCAGGTGTAAAATCTGCACACAGAGGTTAAAGCAGAGAGGGTGACAGCGTGAGATTTCTCACTAGTTCAGACAATGAAAAACACCGAAATGATGCCAGTAGAAAATATTAGAAAAAATATAAAGGATTCATTATGATGTTACTTTATATGATCTCTCTGTTCAGCACCACAACACAAGCAGTTATGCAAAATGTGACCTTTCTCTTTCTGTCTTTGGTCTCTGGCCTTTTATTTCTAACTTACTGACTCACAGCAGCTCCAGTCCAGTGAAACATGAAGAAGCAGCCAATCACATGCTTATTAAGTCGGCCATTTACACATACTTTAATTTCTGAACAGAAATAATCTAATCAAAGGCCTTTATACATTTTACCAGAAATATCTCACATTGATTTTTCCATCGTTAATTTAATCACTGATCTTTTTATTAGTCAGGCTTTTTCATATTTCCTCTTCCTACAGAGATGAAAACGTGCCGCACATGTCAGAATATCCTGGCATCAGGCCTGAGCTCATTTACATTTCTCATCTTATTACATTAAAAAATTTTGATGATGCACAAATTTGCGCTCCTGACAATAATTTGCGGCAGTAAAGTAAACATCCATCTCAGGCTACGTCCACACTACTACATTTTCATCTAAAACTAAAACTATCTCCGTACAGACAAACACACCTGAAAACAAACGGTAACGTACACTGGGCATGTGCAAGCTCGTGTAAACAGGAGGCAGATTGTCTACTTTGCAGTTGATTAGTTGCAGGAAAGACAGTAAAGACAGGTGTGGAGTTAGAATGCGGAATTGAACTGCACATCAGCTACTAGCAAAGACGTCTCAGTAACACTGTGTTAACTACATCTACATGACGTGTGCCATTTATATTCTTTGTTGTTTTGGAGGAAGTTTCCTGAATCAGCCTGACACAGATTTAGCTTCAGAGGTCCGTTGTTTACTGTCCACACTGAGGGAACATGCCCAGATTCATTCGAAGTTTCTGTTTGTTGTGAATACACTTGTTTTTACTGCCATCAGCAAAAAAGATTCAGTCAGGAAACACTGCCCTCACCCCACACAGGAAGATTAAGATTAATGTGTTCCTTTATTAGTCCCACATTGGGGGAATGTGCGGTATTACAGCAGCAAAGTGGACAGTGCAAGAGAAAAACTGCAGGTATCACTAATAAATACTTAAGAAAAAGATAAATAACAGATGATAATATAATATGTACAATTTGATATTTGCAAAATATACAACAACAGTATTTTAGATTTAATGATTTTAACTAGTGTGGAAACAATCAGTCTGAATTCTGAAACCTTTCTGAAAACTGCAGGTCATCAGCTGCTGATTCTTGGATTTTACCACTAACATACAAGATACACAAGAGGATGAGCCAGTGAGACTCGGTTTAGCTCTGATCTGAAACGCTCCCCTCTCTCTCCTCTTCCCAACAGCCCTCACACTCTGGTTCAGCACTCCCTTCACTCTCCTCCACTCCTCACACACCACCACCTCACATGCTCTCACACTCTCCGTTTCACAGCCTCAGATGTCTTCATTTGGCCTCGACCAGCCCACAAAATCCACTCACTACTCCCCCCTGTCCCTGCAGTAGAAATATCAAGCACATACAGCATCCTCCTTCTTTTCAAATTTTCAATTTACTTTTCATCATTTTCTGTCATACAGAAAAGTTCTGTTTGGTAATTTCAACAAGTTAAACCCGACAGTAACATACTCCTTTTCATTTAAAGCTTCTTTATTGCCATAAAACCTTTTTTTTGTGGCTCACTCATCATCATTTGCTGCAGAAAAAACCTGTATGTTCCACTATTATTACTCTTCCAATTAACAGCATTGCCTATAACCATTTTTACCTAATAACAGAGTCATGATCAGATGATTCATTCAGTTCTGACACAAGCCGTCTCACAGACAGGACTCCTCTACATGAAGCCATATATCCACCCATATCCAATGAATCATTTCCATATGTATGGTTTGCTTCATTTTAGCCAGTCCCATCATTACCATCTGCTGCAAAGCCCGCCCATCCCAACACGACAGACTCGCAGAGAGCAGACGCAGACAGCAAATCCAAAGGTAAAAGACTGTAAAAGTGCTGAAAAGGACAGTTTGACGTGTGGAAAGTGTATTTAATGTCACCAGATGGTCACTGTGAGAGAGAAAATGTTTTTCTGTTTGTCCTGTCTACTCCTTTGAAGTTGGTGTGTTAGCTTTGTTAGCATTGTTTACATCTGTCATTAGTTACAGCTCCACTGTCGAGGGTAGAAAACTGAAAACATGCAGTTGTCACAGTGTTGTATAAATGACAGGATGTACTGACTTTCAGATATACCAGTTTTAAGATCTTTGGCTTGTGTGTGCGCAGGCAAACCTGTGCTCGTGCTAGCATAGTAGAGTGATATCTGTGTACACTCACATGCAGACGTTTTCCTTGTGTGCTTTTGCATATAAACCCCTGTGATTTGTGTATCCACTGTAATGTAACAGATGCCAACGTTTCGGTTTCCCCAGCTAAAGAGTACTGCAAGGTCACATTTGGGTTCGAGGCCACGAACGAGGACGAACTAAGCCTGAAAGAGGGTGACATCATACACATCCTGAGCAAGGTGAGCCTCCAGTCCTCTGTGCAGTGAAATGGTGAAACCAGAGAGGTTTACTAGCTGAACTAACCTGCTAGATTAGCCTTCTGTCACCTGCAAGCTTGGTCACAACTGAATTGACAACCTGACCGACATCAGCCCGTCCAAGCTGGGGTCACTGTCACAGCGAGTTTAAAGGTCGCAGGTTAGACTTTGGAGAGTTTGAAAATCAGCAGAACAGACACACAGCTCCTTTTGTATTGAACGGAAAACACAAGCTCAGATCAAACAGATGATTATTCTAAAACAAAACAAGCTGAAGTTTCAAAGTTGGCTCTAAGTAAATACAGTGTTGCACCAGTTTGTGGCCAGTTTCAAGTGTTCGTCTTGGAGTCACTGTGTTGCACTCGAGACGGGACAAGGTGATGGCTGTTTGTGCAGAGTGCGAGAGGAAGCAGACGGTTTACCTTTAACTCAGAGTCAGTCATGTACCAAGAAAGTGGCAGTAACCTATCACTCACTAATCACATCACAAGTCTTCATTTCCTTCTTCATACTTGTTGAGGCATTTACAAACAATGGTGTGATTATGTAAAAGGGTCAGGCTTTGTTTTACTCTTAAAGCCTTTGTTTGTTTCCGTATTTTGTCATTTTATTTTCATTATCTGACATGATAATCTATAATTAGAGGCTAGTATCTGTCTGTCACACCTCTAAGTCTTTGAAGGGTCCCTTTAGCCATCTGAGTTGACTGATTAAATCCAGAGAGCTGGCTGCGAGTCTCTGCTGTAGAGTCTCACAACAAACCAACACAAACATCCAGAGACTCTTGGCTGGCTCAGCTCATGTTGTCGAGGTACGGTGACTCAGGGGCTGATATTTGATGGCAGGAGAAAAGTGACACATAACCATGATCCCCTCAGTTTCACTGGCCAAAGGTTTTTTGGAAAGCTACCACCATCTAGTGGCGACTGTACAGAACTGCCTGTAAAATGACCAGCAGTGCTGAAGGTTTTGTTAAGAACAGGTACAGGATTGTTTTTGTTTTTTTTTAATCTATCAAGGTTATTTAATTTTCCTCCCCTCTCCCTACAATAGAGGCTTTGATGCTTTGTGGAGTTTTTTTTTTTCCTTCTGAATCTGCTACTTGCTGCAAAATAAAGAGATAACAGGCATATTACAGAGAGAGAGATAAGGAGACAAAGTGAGGTTGTCACCATTCATTCTTTTTTCTGTCGATTCCCTCACAGGACACAGGGGAGCCCGGCTGGTGGCGAGGGGAGATCGGTGGCACAGAAGGCGTCTTCCCTGACAACTTTGTGACCATGGTTTATGAGGCAGAGAAAGAGGTGAGATCAGTGGAGGAATAAAATGAACCATTGGCAACTGTTTTGAGAAGTGATTGATTATTAAATGCTTTTTTCAAGCAAACATTTCCTGTACTTTGGTTCCAGTTTCCAGGACTTTTCTTTGTCTTATGACTGTCTCTGGGTTTTGGGCTGTTAGTCATTCTAAACAAGCAAATTATCAACATCACCTTTGAGTTTGGGAGATGATAATTCACTGCTTTCTTATAATTTTAGACCAAATGATTAGTTGATAATGAAACTAATAATAATCTGTTGCTTTCCTTAAATGAACAGTAAACATCAGCATTATCAAATGTCATGTGCGTCTCTGTGTGTTCGATGCATGGGCTCGTGTGAAAGTCCTGCAAACAAAGTGGAAATGAATGTAATCATTTCCACATAATTGTTTTTAAATTTGTTTTATGTAGAAGTCTTATAAATGTTGTTTGGTGTATTCATCCTGTGGGAAGAGAGAAATGCAGTCATTCACATGTATAATGATGTTAGAGCTTGTTTTTTCACGTCTGTTCTCTCAAATACACAACTTCATAAAAGGTACAGGGACTCAAAAGTTAAAGAGGAGGTGAACAGGAACATGTGTTATAAATAATGCATTTTACAGTAGGAGGTGACAGATGATTAAAACAAACTGCTCATCTTATCTCAGCTCTGACATCTTCATCATTACATCATCTAATTAAAGTTATGGAGTAGTAAGCACAGCTTAATTTTGTAACAAATGCAGAAATCCTGTTTGACTTCTCATGACGGGTTTTCCACATGGGTAATAATGCCTCTTGATAATCAGCCAGATGCCTTTTAGCTTAAAGAGCTTATTGCTAAGACGTCTCTCGCAGGCATCTGTAATGACCAGTGAAGCAGTCATTGAAGAGGGTCTCCGGATCATGTTAATAGTGTTTGAGCTGACTCTGGGAGTGTGTCTGTTCTGTTGAAAGCTGAATCTTACTGATTTCTCATCTTCACTCATAAAAGCCCTTTGAGGTGTCGGTAAAAAGAAGGTCATTTGAGGTATTTCACAGATCATGTCAATGAATATATACCGTGTGTTCTTGTTTCAGACTCCCACGTCAAGAGGGTCAGTGAAGTCAATGCTTAAGCAGGAGTCAGAAGAGGTAAGGTAGCAGATGAAAGCAGAGGCTTGATGTTAGTTTCTCTGCTGCTGTGATCACTTTCACAGACAGTGAGAGAGACACCTCAGGGAGTTGTGTCCTCTGCTACAGCAGCGGGTCGAGCTCATTGATTTAGTTTTAGTGTTGGCCTTTAGACAAAAATGTTTTTGTTTTGGTCAAATTTTAATTATTTGGTTTTAGATTCTGAAGACATTTTAGTCTCATTTTGTCATGCATTTTGAGGCCACAGTTGCCATGGTTACAGGTGTTGTTGTTGTCTACCACGGTGTCTGTTCTGCAGTAACACAACAGACCAACTCTCCTCAGTAAATCCAGTCATCATCTCCATCACTGACACGCTGTCATTTATAGCAGCTGCCTGTTTTATACACTACTGCTCACTGTCTGGGTTTAGCATGAGAGGAGAAGGTGAAACATCAAATAACACAGTGATGTATCTTCAGGTGACATATAGAGAGAAATTTATATGGTTGACTGTGGACATTACACGTTTCTTCCAAAAAGTAGCCAACTGAGAGTAACTCTAACAGTACATCCACATCCGAAGCGCTTACAACAAAGCTCCAGTAACTTACCTTTTCATAAATGTCTACATGCTGCCTGCATGTTTTTATAGTTTTCCAGATGTTCTGTTGTTGTTTAACTCGTAGACTGTACAAGAATCTAGTCCATAAATCAGTTTCTTCAAAGAACTGACAACATCAGGTAACATTACTGATGAGACAGGATGTTCCTGAAGGCAGAAAGCATTTTATTAATGGTTGTGCAAAAGGTCAGACAACCAAATCAACTTCTGAACTGTTTTGCTTATCAGGAGCTGCAGTGTGTAACTCTGCACATGAACGCAGGTTGTTGAATAAGACTTTGAATTAAAACTGTAATTAGTTTTGCCACTTTTTAATTACAGATTAAATTGTGTTTTGCTATCAAAAGTGTTATCAAAAGTGAGTTTTTTAAAATTTAGTTTTAGCCTCATTGTCGTCATGAACAAACGACATCAATGAATATTTGTCATCATAGTTTTTTGTTAACACTGCTGGAAATATACTGTCTGAGCTTGAAATGACACAGTGTGCACTTGGCCCATTAGCGCATTATACTTATTGTCCCGTATTATCTAAATTAGTTGTCGTAGAGTGAAAGGAAAGTTGAGTTGTAGTTGTGAGGAGGTTTATCAACCTGACATGCTGCTGTGGCTTCAGTGCTCTGGGAACATTTGTGTGTCACAGGGTTTGGTTCTTCACAGTTTGCATTTTAATCCTACAACATTGTCAGACTCAGGATGGACAGTTAAAAAGATCAAAATCAACACGGCAGAACCAGAGATGTCTTTTTTATTTCCTTCTCAAAACTTGGTGCCTACATCACCCACAATGCAACTTGGCAGCTGACCGTTTGAGATTGTTGTGTACTATGCTGGTGATAGTTAATGTACCCACAAACCTCAAGCAATGATGAGGTGTGGGCCACAGAGGTCTGGTGAGCTCACTTCTGTCCAACTCCACACCCGCAGATCTCACTCAGCTCCTTCTGGAGACTCAAACAGCTTTATATAATGTTTTTTCAGAGCTATCAGCTCTGATCGTGTCATGTGATAGAAATGTGTTGTTTGAGGTGCGACAGGGAGTGTGAACTGTGTAGTGCAGGAAAAATAACTGTTGGACTGGGTCCAATCTGTGCTCTTACACCCCTTTAAATGTCATGTGGCAAACTCCAAATGGCCTGTCTACCCACTGTACCATAAAGGCCTGGTTGATGAAAAGCTGCTTAGAGGGTCGTCCCTGTGAAGCTCTGTTAGAGCAACCATGTGGTTTCTGGTCACCTCTCTGACCAAGGCCCCTCCTGCCAGGTTACTCAGTTTGGTCGGACAGCAAACTCTAGAAACAGAAAAAGTAAAGGGGTCTGAATGCTTTCTGAAGACACTGCACCCCACAAACCTCGTCTTTTCCTCCGTCTGTTTTCTTACTTAATAATATCCAATACAGAGATTAAATCAGTTTTCATAGTCCTACATGTGTTGATTTTCCATGTTTGGTAGATAAGACACTCTGCAGCTGCACACACAGTTGAACACAATGACACGAAGCCTCAAGGATACACTGAGGTTAATTTCATTCATTAGTTCCGAGACCCTCAGTTTAGTCATATTTACTGCTTATCAGAATTCATTTATTCAAGCTGTGATACTTCACACTGATTTGATTCGGCAAGAACACTCTGCACACAAGATATTTCTGAAATAAAAAGAAATAATTGAAAGTGTTTGTTTATATAGTTGTGAAATTCCCCCCTCAGGCAGGATGATAATTTAATTGTGGGAATAAGAGCCTATTCCTGTGAATGTGAATGTGACTGTGTCAGGCCAGACCCTCTGGGGTTATATAATACGATTGGATAGTAAATGACTTGCTTGCTTTATGGCTGTCAGCAGTCAGTCCAGCACTGCTGATTATTCAGTTGGCTCTATTTGCTGTGAAATGAGATTACAAAGATATTGATGAAGATGTCGATGTTCAAGTCATTCAATATCAAAAAGCAGAGTCTCACAGTCTGCTCCTTTGTTACAGAAAGAAAAGTGTTTAAACTGTTATTAAAGGCAACAGCCTAACAATAGATATTATCTTTGTGAATCAGTAACTGCTCAGTTATTGATAAAACTAAGTCAAAGGCTTAGATTCAACTTGAAATTAATTTTCTCACATGATGTTGTTTTATATTCATATAAAACAGAAGGAAAATGGTGCAGTATTTACCCCACCATTGCCTTGTTGACAAGAAACCAAAAGGAGAAAAAAAGTTTTTTGTGCACTTGTCCCTAGTGTGTTTTTCTGTCATTTCTCTCCTCTCTTCTGCTTTCTGTTTCACTGTGTGTGTCTTGTTATGATAAGTGCAATAAAAGCTTTCCACGTGTTATACACCTCTCTAAAAAAAAAGATGGATGGACATCAACCAGATGTCTGAAAATCGGGCCAGAATATCAGCATTTTTTTAAACGCACACAATCTGGCGATAGTGAGGAGCTCTCCTGCTTACAACTCCAGTAGGGAGTCCAGACTGCCTCTAAACTGTGAATTTACTGCAGCCACATGCTGATAACCAACATGCAGCCAGAATACTTCAGATGACATCACCATATGATCAAAATCATGATACTAGTGTGTGACTAAACTTAATGTTTTGTTTTTACATTTACATTGCTTTCATTTCAATTTTAACACAGCTGCCATAATAGAAATGAAGTTGTAGCAAGTGGTTAGTCTTAACACTGCTACATTAGCTGTCATCTCCCATAGTTGTCATACTTATGAACTAAAAGTAATGCTGACTTGTTCTTTTTATAACAAATTCTTGCCTCCAGTCATACTGTTATGAAATTTAATCAACACAGTTATATGAACAGTCATGATTCTGCTCCAGTTCATCATGTTGGTCATCACAGCCACAGGTCTACTTCTACTCGTAATGCTTCAGGCTCCACTTTTGTTAGACACATGGTGCCTTCAGAAAGAGGCCTTCACCAGATCTGTGCCTCGACACAGCCCTGCCTCCGAGCTCTGCGGGCAGCTCCTTCCTGCTCATGGCTTGGTTTTTGCTCTGATATGTATGTCAGCTGTGACACCTTTATATCGACAGGTGTGTGTCTTTTCACGTCATGTCCAATCAGTTGAATTTACCACCAGTGGACTCCAATCCAGGTGTAGAAACATCTCAAAGATGATCAAGAGAAATGGAAGGCACCTGAGTTGAATTTCATAGCAAATGGTCTGAATACTTATGTCAATGTGATATTTCAGTTTTCCCTTTTAATTTAATTTACAAAAGTTGTTGATTTGATGAGGGGAAAAAATGAATTTAAATGAGTTAAGCGCAAGACTGCAACATAACAAAATGTGTGAAGGAGTGAAGGAGCCTGACAACATTATGAATACACTGTGCATGTCATGCCGACAGCTGTTAGCGTGGGAACCAAGTTTGATAAGGAAATAAGCAGAGGAAACGATGGGCCTGAGTGAGTTCAGTGATGAGAAAAAGATGTTTCAACATAGATACATACAACTTGGTGAACTGTGTTTTTTTTCTGAAGATGTTATCATCTTATCATGCACGCTGTGTAGAATACTGCAATCCAACACGAGCTCAGAAGTTTTTGTTTTTGTTTTGCAGCATCCTGTGGCCTTACCATGTATGTGTCAAATTCAGATCTTTGACTGAAAGATACTAGTGTGAATCAGACATTAATCTTTGTTCTGACTCACATGCATTATTGTCATAATTGTAAAAAAAGCTTATTATGCTGAGCTGTTGATTGTATTTATTGTCTGAAGTAATAATATTGATCTTTATTTATAGGGCACTTAGAACATTAAAACATACATAAGTCAAAGTGAAAGCAGTAAAAATGAATTAAAGCGGATAAAATACATTTAGAACTCAAGCAAAGTCAGTCAGGAAAGGCTGTCTGATAAAAGTGTGCCTTAAGAAGGGACCTAAAAGAAAGAGTCAGCAGATTGTTCCAGACCTAGAGTCCTGACTGCAAACACTCAGTCCCCTTTAGTTTTCAGCTGAATCTCAGGAACAGATAAAACCCCTCTGCTCGAGGGTCTCAAAGTATGTACCAGCATGTAGGGTATTAAAAGGTCTGAGACACAGCAGGTATAGAGGCCATGAAGAGCCTTAAAAGTAATCAGTAAGAGCTAAATATCTATTCTAAAACATACCGGGAGCCAGTGTCTCTTGGTTCTGGTTAAAAGCTTGGCAGCTGAGTTTGGAGACTGATCAATAGACGGTTGGTTCAGGCGAGTAAAAGACTGTTGCAGTAAGCCAACCATGATAAGATGAAGGCGTGTTGAATGGTCTTTTAAGAGTTCAAATGGATCATACAAATTACTGTCAATTACTACATCTTGCAGCTGACTTGACATGTCAATGAAAAATGTGTCCAAGGGGAAACGTGTATAAATGAAAAAGAACTGGTTCAGAAACTGATCCCTGAGTCCCACCATACTTAACAGGAGAAAATGAAGAGACTTAGTTATTCACAGAGACACAGAACCTCCTATTTGACAGGTAGGATGGAAACCATTCTAAAACTGTACCAGAGATCCCCACTGTGTGCCTCAGCCTGTGTAACAGGATGCCGTGATCCATCATGTCAAAGGTTGCACTAAGGTCCAGGAGTACAAGGACTGATCACATGCCTTCATCAACAGTCATTCAAAGGTCATTAGTAACCTTGAGCAGAGCAGTATCTGTGCTGCGATGCTTCTACTCAAACGTCTTAAAAATATTTGTTTAGCAGTGCAGATAGAAGTTGCTTTGGGCACCATTTTTTTTCTATAGTTTTGATATAAAAGATAACTTGAAAATTGGTTTGTAGTTCCAGTCCAGTCCAGTTTAACAGCGCATTCACACAAGCAGCTATAAAGTAAGCAGGGACACAACCATCAGACGAGGAACTACATGATACTGCTTCTAAATGTACGAGCAAGGTAATGGGATAAAACTGGTTCAGAATATCTTGTTGATTATAATTTGAGTAAGTGGCACTGGCCATGACAGAGGTTCTGATTGACTTCACTTCATCAGTGAAATAGAAATAAGAGAAGTAGCTTATTCTGACATCCTTGATCATTTGGTACAGTGTAGTAATAACTCATAATATTGTAATGTATTTGGAGACCAGTTTTTCCATCTGTGCTCTGCTTTCTTACATTTTATTTTATCACTGTGAATACTGTTGTTTGTACCAAGGCCACTCTCATTCTGAGGACTTATACCCAACCTTTAGAGGTGCAGTAATATTCAGTGAAGACAAGCAGCTTGAATTGAAACAGTCAGCCAGTTCATTGGTTTGTAAATATTCATATATGCAGAAAGTCAGACAAGTAGAAGAAATCAATTTGTGATTTTTTTTCATGGGTCTGACATGTTTCATCACTCCATTCAAGTGTCGCAAATAGCACTGAATTTCAGAATGGCAAAGTGGCATCTACCACCGCCTTCCCGCTGTCAGCAGATAAATGTTGCACAGTGCAAAATGCACTCAATGTCAAACCTAAACTGCAGTGCTGGGTTTCCATTGACACTTGCCCTGCTCTGCCAACTCCTCAACCACAGCATGCAACCCCACTTATGCACATCTCACCCACAGTCTGACCAAGTAATGGAAAGTACAAACACACCATACTTAACTAAAGACAAGGCAACACCTTTCAACAACAAGGCAGTGCCTTACATAAGACATGAAAAGTGTTCGAGATAAAGATAGATAGATAGATGGATAGATGTTAAAGATGAGATATAAAAGAAACACAAAGTAATATGAAACCCACTTAAAAGTATATGAACTGAGCACAGTAACAGCAAAATGTGGGATATGAAGAATTTAATAAGAGTTCTATTAGATCTCAAGTTGTCTGGGAGTTTGTTCCAGATATGTGGATAGATAAGTTTGTCTTAATATGGCTAAAACATAAATCCTTTAAGTACTGTAGTGGTTATTGAAATCTGGGTCAGATTCCATGACTACCCAAAGATTCCTTGCTTGGGTTATGGTCTTTAATGTCAGCAAATGAGGCTGAGCACTGGCTTTAATTGTTCATCCAGTCAAATTTTTTACATGAGTCTGTGTGTTGTCTGCATAGCTATGATAAAATATCTAGTTGTTTTTTGTAATCTGAGTTAGATGTAGCATGTACATGTGGAACAGAAGAGGCCCAACAACGATAATAACTGTGTGGTTATATGTTGTGTCCAACCATGTCAAATGCAGCACTGAGATCTAACAATACTAACACTGAAATTTTACCACTGTGGCCCTGTTCAGACTTGGTATTAACATCATTCCTGAGTGATCTGATCACAAGTGGGCAGCTCTGAGTACAGGGGTGTGAACAGCAGTGTGAACGCAAATGCGTCCTGGCCAGATTGAAGGACGGCCTACTCCACTGACCCTCTCTGCCACAAGCTAATGAGTCTCATCACAGTTTCATAATGAACCAAAAATATTTTATTATTTCTAATAGAAAAACCCTTATTTCACTGTAGAACTGTGCACAGGGCATTGATTTACTCGACCCCTTGTACCGGTCTCTCCCTCACTCACATTCTCACACACACATACACAGAAGCACAATGACAGACCCAGTCCATTGGATTTGCTAAAAACAACACCCCTTACTTGTAAAACCTGGGTTTCTTTGCATATGAAGCAGGGAAGTGAGATGTCATAAAAATATGTGGAGACATGCTTTAGAGCAGTTGTGAACAGATGTACTCAGATCTGACCACTTGTGATCGGATCACTGAAGACGCATGTTAATACCATGTCTGAAAAGGGCCTGTGTGTGTTTAAGTGGAAGTTATTCAAGACCTCAACAAGACCAGTCTTAGTGCTGTGATGTGGTCGTAATATTGACTATCTAGGCCCAAGATGTTCAGCAACTGAAAAATGGCTTTTTCAGGGCTTTTTCAGCCTTTTTTACGTGACCTGCAACAATTAACAGAGACTGTTTTCTGTCACAGGGCCCACAAATCTGAATCTGAACTTTCTTCAAGTTAGAATCTGTGGTTAAAGTGCAAAGTGTCAGTTTCTTTTTCTGTGCAGTGTGACTGCTGAAATCACCTAGCAAATTATAAAAAAACAGATAATTGGAATAATTTAATTGGTACAAATCAGATTTAACTGAAAACCATTTTGTCAAATAAAAAAAGTAGTGGTCATATCTCTTTCTTGTACAGGCTGGTAAACATGGTTGAGGTTAATATTATATGGTTACAGTTTGTTTTTATATTGATGTGTATTACATGATATGGGATATTTATGCTAAATAATGTTAGATAACACAAAAAGCTAAAAGCTGTACTCACTTGACTTAAGGATCACAACAATATTAAATAGATGTAATACTTAACACTTACACCAAGGTTTCCCACTACACGGAAGCTCAACTGAGGTCATTCACTTATAGGTTGATTTGGACAAAAGCATCTGCCAGATGAATAAATGTAAATGTACAACATGATTAGATCTTTATATTATTAATTGAAATTAATTGTAGCCTAGCTCTATATGAAATTACTTAATTTGTTTTCCCTTGCCATAAAAGGTTTGTGTTCTCAGCTTTAATCTTGGATATTAGATTTTCTTGTTTAGACCAAACCTAATTTGTTGTCCGTTTCCGGTACCCTCCAGGTTGAGGTTTCTGTAATTGAGAAAATAGATGCCAGTGTACGTTAATGAGTCACCATCCACTTCGATGCAACTCTGACCTATTTTTCTTCTCTCTTTCTCTTCTTCTCAGAAACCAAAGAAGCCACCTCCACCATCAAAAAGCATAGGTAAGGAACACCTTACACCCTCACCTCATTAAATGCTTTCAGCTCAGGGGTAAGTGTGAGGAAAGGGTGACGAGTCTTGCAAGTCGAACACAGTAGTTCTCTAACAAAAGCAAACTTAATGTTGAATGCTTTCACTTTATATTCAATATGATATGCAGTAATATGAGTTATAATTGTTGTATGTCTTATCATATAGGTTTTAGTCATTGCTCAAATATTTAATGGATATTTTCTCATTTACCTCACCCTCAAACTGAAGTCAAGTGTTTAGTACGTAATCTATGGACAGGCATTATCACCAAGACAATTTGCAAATGTCACCATTGAGATGGGCAAATACCATAGGTTGTGTGATCCATTATTGGATACAGATACAGAGACTGCCAGAAGAATGTAATGAAAGACAAATACATATAATTAAGGATATAAATAAGACTGTGAGCTTGATAGTAGAATACAGTCTTGTAATATGATGGGGAATTTAAAAAATATGTTGAAAGGAGGAAACATGTCACTATCTGATGGTTGCTCCATGCAAAGGGTGTGACATTTTGCTTTTAAAATAAGAAAGCCAAGTCACACAAATCAGGGTGTCACTATTTTTTTAATACCACATCAAATACAATTTTAATGCCTTTTTCACAATTAGACCAGACAGTATGAAACTATGATGGCAAACCAGTAGAGATAAAATTACCTAGAATTATTAAATATAGAATTATACTATTTTATATAATAATATATATATTATATTTATATATTATATTTTATTATATAAAACTGCTATATTTTATATATAATATATAAAAATACCCTAATCTTTTCATTACTTCCTAGCAGTATATAACAATAATTTCTCAAGACATTATTCATTAAATCAATGCAACCTGGACCCAGATGATAGGTATAAAATGGATGGATGGAAAAACCAATTAAAACCTATTGATTCATTTCAGGTTTTTCTAGAATTGACACCAGATAACCTTCCTTGGTATTGTTAGTAAGCAGAAATGACAAGTTTGCCTCATAGTGCTGACTGACTGGCCTCTGCAGTCACAGTCTCTAACAATCCCATTTCTAATTTATAGTTTCACCTTTTGTAACCAACATTATTGCCTACAGCAAAAGAAGAAAAAACAATTTAAGACCTTTGTCAGTGAAATTAAATTAATTTCCTAATTTTTATTTATTTATTTATTTTTTAAGTAAACTCAATTTAATGTTATTAGGGCATTTCAGGACCTGCTGATATCCTGCTGTTGTGCAGTGTAGAGTATAAAGTATTCAGACCCTTTCACTTTTTACACACTTTATTTCATTTTAAGTTTATAATATTGTCATTTATGTCCATCAGTCTGCACTGAATGACCTGTAATGAAAAAGTGAAAATATGGTTTTAGAATTTCCTTGCAAATTTATTAAAAGTCAAAAACAGAAATCTCATATAACCCACCAAAATTAGCGAGTGTAAGCGTTATTTTCTTCTTTTTTTATGCGGGTAAACCCATCAATTTAAAACTGCCAATCGAGTTTTCCTTTCTGGTTGGACTGAGGACACACACAATTGCAAGAAGTGATGTGGTCACATGCACTTAGAGCACACACACAGATGCAGTGGAGGGAGAGTGAGCTGCTAGCCGCCCTGCAAACTGGTAAAGGTGTCAGAGCCTTTGTCTGAGAGGCTTCGGTTGGTGATTATGTGTTTTTTGGGGTTGCAGCTCACTCTTTTATCCCCGAGCGCAGCGTAGCCGTGGTGTTTCTGGTGTAACATCTCTGTGCTGGACAGGTGACAGGCCTGTGCCTGTGCTCTGAAAGATGTTACAGTAGAAAAAGAAGTGAAAATGAACATGTGTACCAGGGTGTTGCGTTTACATCAATGTCGGTTGGACCTGATAAATATCCGTGTCTAATTAATTAATTAAACATAGTATATCAAAGATATGTTGTGATATTTTTCCTTATGTGTTTTATGTATACTAGTTTTCATATTGATGATTTCCAGGAGGTTAGTAGTTTACAAAATGATTCCACTAATGTGATCTTGGAGTTGATTTCTACAAATCTAAGTCAGTTAAGGCATCATGTGTCTTCAACAAAAATCTACCTGTGCAAACCAGGTTTGTCTTGTTCCCCTAATATAATGCTTTCAAACCCACGGGCCACAGACCAGTGCCACACCACGCCACGGAACATTTGTTCCAATTTCTGTAGAGCAAGGAGGAGAGATGTAATAATAACCAAATGCCCTGGCTGCTCAGCAAGAACAGTGCTGATGTAGAAATAGTTGCAGAGGAAAAGAGGTTGAGGGCCCCTGCCCTAACTTTATAAAGGAAACTGCCTTTGTTGTTTGCATCATGTCAGAAATCAGGTTACTGCTGAAGAAGGTCAGTAATTACATTTCTTAGGTGCATGCAAACATATTTAGGTCACACAAGTGGTTTACCAGGAGAAAGTAAATGATGTGCAGGCACTGATACACACACAGGTACTAAACCTTAAATGTTGAGTTGTGATTCAACCTGATACTAGTAAGAAATTTCAAAGAAAAGCCCTGTCGCCAAACATGCGAGTCAATATTACATGAAGGTTCAGTGTGTCTGTAAAAGTAGTGATTGAGATCAGCAGCAACAGCTACAATTTGCAGATTGCACACTTGCTTCACTGCCCTGCAGTCTGCACAGGAAGAAACAGAATTTGCATTCATACCCTTCTACAACAGCATGGTATTGCATTTTGTGTGTGTGTGTGTGTGTGTGTGTGTGTGTGTGTGTGTGTGTGTGTGTGTGTGTGTGTGTGTGTGTGTGTGTGTGTGTGTGTGTGTGTGAGTGAGTGAACATGTGTCTGTGCACGACTTCCTGTCTGTGATGAGATTGTTTAACATACTGTATGTCTCAAACAAGCAAAACCACAAAGGAGTGCATACAAATAAACAGTGGTGTTTTGTGCCAGAGATAAAGATGAGCCATGAGTATGTGACTGTCTCTCTATATATGGCAGTGTATGTGTTTGTGTGTGTGTCAGAGAGGTGAGGTGTTTTTTTCTTTTCTTTTTTTTGACGTAATTGATCTTGCGAAAGTGTGCGTTCCCTCTTGTTGTCTGTCGAGTCTTGAGTCAGTCGGGTCAGACAGACGAGGTGACTTTTCTCTGGACCATGTTTCGTTTCTCAGGTCTCAAACCGGAGGTTCCCAGTGCAGACAAGAAACCTCATCCCATCAGGACAGAGGACAGAGGTACGGTCAGACTCTCCTCTCCTCTCCTTTCATTTCATTTCATTTCATTTAGCTACTTCCCTCTTCATCCTCCCAGTCTCCTCTCATCCTTTCATTTCCTTTCCTTCACTGGTTTTCCTCTATTTCACTCATTTCTCTCAAGATTTGTATGGTTTTGTTCCTGTTGACCAGAGTAGGGAGTAGAGAGATTACAGCCCCTCATTTGTTTCCCTCCATGGCCCTCTGAAGCCGTGTTTCTACACTTTTTCTTCCACTGCTTTCAGCGTATTCATCCCTCTCACTCCTGCTGAAGCTTCTTCACCTGTGCTAGCTCACAGTGCTCCCCCTTCAGGTGTTCTTGGAGTGAGAAGCAAAACCGATCAGATTAAGGCAGTATTGTCTCTTACTCAAGACAATGTTGCAGTTGCACTCTTCCTCTTTACTCCCATTGGGTCATGTGTGACTCTTCTGAGAATGACAATACTGTGCATCGTGGGCAGTTTGCAGAAATATGAGTTCACATCCAGCATAAAAACTCCTCAAGGTTGAAACCTTGTTTGATTAAAAAATATTTGGAGGTTGTTTTGTTTTATTAATTTTTTTTTTATAAGTCACTTTTGTTGCTGGTTGTTCAGGTCTGAGGATGGTGAGTGTTAATGATACTCTACCACCACTGGCTGCGATGGAGCTGAAGTAAACTCAGCCTGTGGTTCAAATTGTAAAATGAGCTGGAAAACTATCAGGGAAAGAAAACAGTCACTTAGCGAGGACTCAGATATCCCTCTGTTTCCCTGTGAAGCCGTAAATACAAGTGAAACGATTGTGTCCTGTTTGGGATCAAGTTTAAGACAAGTTTCGAAAAGATGCACTGAAACAATCATGTTCTGATGCTAACTAGTGACTAGTGTGACCAGTAAAATTCTGAGAAGAACAGGTTAGTTTCCACCACAACTGTCAAGTGTTTCCTTCTAAATGTTTCTTGTGCTTTTCTTTGTTTTTTAAATCTTTTTTATTTATTTATTTATTTTTTTGGTTCATCGAACTTCTGCTTCCTGTGTGTGTGTGTGTGTGTGTGTGTGTGTGTGTGTGTGTGTGTGTGTGTGTGTGTGTGTTTGTGTGTTTCTTTTAGCATATTTTACTAATTTTACTAATCATTTTCACAAGTTTTCCTAATAACTTTTTGTCTGTTAACAAATATTTTGGTGATGATTTAACTATTTTCGTATATTTCTTAATTTTATGAAAAATTTCTTTTTGTAATTTTTTATTTAATTTTCATTTTTGACACGTATTTCCGGAAAGGTCTCAAGTCTCTCCAGTTTCCCATATACCCATATAACATATGACAGAAATGTAGTACTGAATCATACTTCGAAAAAGTAATGAGGAGGAAAATTAACTGTTAATAAGCAAAAAATAAAAAGATTTTCATCTGTTAAACAAACAGCTCAGTTCTGAAGTGGCTGCTCTGTGATTGCAGGAAGCGTTCAGGCTGTTTTACTTATGTAACCACATGTTCAGTCTCTGTCATGTCACTTTTGGTGAGAAGACGATGTGTTGCCAGTGCAGTTTCTGTGTTTCTATCTTCGTGAGCCACACACAGGAAATTAACTGTGTGTGTGTGTGTTTGTGTGTGTGTGTGTGTGTGCGTGCGTGCTTGCGCACATTTGTCTCCAAGAACTTGCCTAAACTGCAGCATCAGTGTTGCATCTTTTGCACCATTACAGAGCTTTGTTAATCAATATTAAAACTGATTAATGATAACAATGGAATCGTAATAGTTCCTTTTTATATAATTATGAAACTGATGATTTATGGTTAAAATAAATGTAGAATTTCCCAGTCTGACCTGCTCCGTCACAGCGTGTGAACGTTTAGTGTTCTTGGAGAAAAAAACAATAATGATAATAACTTAGACTAAAGATCTGTTAATCAAAACAAAGGCAAAACAAAACAACACAGGGAGGCTGCTTTCGCATGTTAACATGACGCCGAGCAGTCATTTTGTCATGTTGAGTACAGAGACCAGTTTCCCACTGAAAAAAGTGTAATAGTCTCAGACTTTTGGACCCCACCGTCAGTACATAACATCTGAAGATTTTCTAGGTGCATCCATCATCATCTTCTCCCTCCTTAAATATCTGTTGGTTCTGCCCAGCAGCTACTAAAGCTGAGTTCCAGTGAAGCATATAAATCTTAATTATTTATTTATTTAATTTAATGTCATTTTTAGCTTGCAGCTCAGGCGATTGTCAGTTAGAGTCATTTTCAGAAAAGTTTATCCCCACATATTAAACAAGTCCATGCTAAGCCTGTCTTTCACATGCAAAACACATGCAGCATTTAGAGCATAAACAACACACGCAGATCTGATTTGACAACTGTTGAGCGACATCAACAGTAGTGTAGATAACTTTCTTCCCTCACTGAATGTAAACAGAATAAATATGTTTTAGACCAGTTAAGACTCTATTAATGGAAGCAGTAAATGTCATTGGGTTGATAAAGTAGCAGTCTAAACATGTTTGTATGTTTACTGGATTTGTATCTTGCCAGAAATTAAAATTAAATATTGACTCTCATCTCCTGTTATTCCAAAGTGAGTTTTTCTTGTCATCAGTAATGGAAAACATTTTTGTTCAATTAAAATACAAGGAAGATTTGAAGCCAATCACAGGTTCAAGTGCTGAATTATTTGAATCAAACAGTGACAGCAGCTCAGTTTATATCAGGGGTCTCCAACCGAGAGCTCTGAAGGCAGCTGTGGCCCATTAATTAGAATGTCGGTGGTTCGGTCCCCGGCGTCTCCAGGCTGTGTGTTGAATTGTCCTTGGGCAAGATACTGAACCCCACATTGCCCCTGATGGCCGACCCATCAGTGTACAAGTGTGTGTGTGTGGGTGTGATGTATGAATGTGTGAGTGAATGGGTGAATGTGGGAGTATTGTAAAGTGCTTTGAGTGGTCAGTAAGACTAGAAAAACACTATACAAGTCCAACTCCAAGTTGAAGCTACTTTGACAAAATAAAAGGGGCTGAAATCGCCTCATGTCTTTTATTTCTGGTTACATTTATTCACATATTGTATCCAAACACTCAAACATTTAGATAATTTAACAAGTCATCAAATATCAACATCCCTAACCCACATTTTGTACCATAAACATCTGAAACACACAGACATGATGACACCACTGTAATTAAACCTCCACAAATCTGCTCAGAAATCAGAGACAAAAGAAGCTTGTCAGTCAGTGATCCAGTGACAGTTGTCAGTACATCCAATGGTACATAACAAACAGGAACCTCAAATAGCTAATTTCAGTACACTTAATATCACAAGATGTAAACAAACATGGGCTCATCCCATGTAAAAAAAAAATGGAGCTCAAGTTGAAGCTCACAGCTTAACTCACTTAATCTAAAGCAACATATAAGTTTAGTTTCTATCTGTTCTGTTAACCAGAGGAGTTGCTATGACTGCATGTTGCCGACAGCATATCTGATGTAAACAAACTTGAAAGTGTAACTCATTTGACTGACAACTAACAAGTAATTATTTGGTGTTGAAGAGCTGAGGGTCTGTGTGTGTATTTGATTTAGTTGCATTTGCAGTTGATTTACTGAGTGAAGTTGTGTTGCCTAAAGTTTGTACACTGAGTTATGTAGAGACGCCATGTTGTAGTAAAATATGACATTTACAGTGAGGTGAAGGGGCAGCATGATCAGCATCACCTCTTCCAGGTCACCAGAGATCAACAGTCGCATTTGTAGCTCAGTTGTGTAACAGTTGTGTGTCTGTTTTCCCCTGGTACAGTAAATAAAGCAGAAGCTCTCCTCTTTAACCCCAGTGCCCGCAGGGTTTGATGTTGGCACCCTTAGATGGGTCTTTCACATCTCTGCTTTAACCTTTTCAGACACACTCAAGTGTTAGTCACAAAGTGCAAATGCATGTGCCCACTCACTCTCCACTCCTTCGTTTTTTTTTTTTTGTGTGTGTGCAAGTCCTCATTTTGGTAATTGGTGTTATTACCAGTTAGCTGGTTCCACCGCACTCGATGCCTCTGTCTTCTTTCTGCCTTTGTTGTTTCTTTTGCTTTTTCATCCCTCTGCCTCTGCGCCTGTTTGTTACATCAGCCTCTGCTTCCTCTCTTCTTTCCTCCGCTCGTTTCCCACCAGGTCCTCGGGGATGTGCGGTCTCACAGTCCCATGAGGCTTAGTTAAGTTCAGCGTGAAGGGACCAGCAGATAAACAGGGCTGAAGACTTCACACTACAGCTGTGTGGTGGAAAAACAGCTAATTACTGCAGTGGCTGAAAATAACATTATAAAACGATGTATTTTCTATTTTTTATGAAACATTTTGTTGTTGTCATGATAAAATAAAAGTGAAATGCCTATAATCAGTTAAAAGAAAGTAATCATATAAAAATAATCTAATTTTAAAATTGAGTTAATAAAGTAGCCTGTTGGCCTTTCTAACCTCCTCTAATCTCAACCTTTATAATATTATTTATATATATTTTCTCATGCTCCACTATTGTTTTAATGTAAAGAATATCATTTATTTTGAATTTCGAATTATTTCCAGGGAGGTATTAACTTTATCTTTTGACTTTGTTCTTTTAAACAAGTTACATAAATATATCTTTAACTAGAAATAGTTTCTTTTCTGAAATTGTTTTTGGTAGTGGTTTCCATAAAATCCTGATGATACTCATCCCTACCACTGTAGATGTTGTACAGGTGGTAACGGGAACTGTCAGTTCAGAAATGCCAAACCGGATTTGGTCTCCACTACATAGTTTGTCCATCGTCACAATGACAAGTTGATCTTTTTATTGTTAAATGTCCTGCTCAGTATGAACCTTGGTCACAATTTAAAAGAAGAAGAAACAAATCTAAGGGATCCCTCTGATACGATATATTACAGGTACAGTTTTTAAACCCCAGATCTGAAGTTTTCATCTGACTCTATTTTTACCAGAAGCCTCTGTGGACATTTAAGTCACATGCTTCATGATTCATTTGTGAAGCAAAGCTGTTGGTCTGCACAGGGTTCAGACTGTGGTTGAACCGGCTGATGGATGGATCGAGAGGTTCACTGTTGTCATTTTGTGCAGCCACAATGTTGTGAACAGTCAGCTCATGTATTTCTGCTACAGCACTCCATAATGTTTTTTTGAGATTTTGAGGACATCGTGAAAGTTTCTGTGGTTCATCATCTCCTCCATATTAGTTCAGAACAAAATATCATCATAAAGTAAAAGAGGTAACGGGGCTGACTATTGACTGTTTACTTCAGTTACTGTGTGTAATTATGAAGTTGATGGCAGGAAGTTGAGATTTAGTTCTGTCCGTTTAATTATTGGAGATTCAGTTCTTGGAGACTGTGTTTCTCTCTTCTCACATCATTCACTGTTTCACCAACATCTTCTCCACCTTCCCTGTGGCAACTCTTCCTCAGCTCTTCTTTCTCTGTTTCAGTCGACAAGCCCACGCCAGATCCCAAACCATCCAAGCCTGCGGCACCAGTGGTCCCACCCAAGAAGCCGATCCCCCCTCCAGGGAAAGGCAGGCAGGGAAGCATCCCACCAAAGAGGCCTGACAAGCCTCTCGCTCCCTCGCCAAACCTCAAGTAAGTCTCCCCATCAACAATGCAGTGTGTTTGTTCATCTGTCTGAGCACCACTGACCTTTTAAACTAAATGGGTCCAGTGCTTTTCTTTCCATGCAGCCATGATTTCATGAAGGTATTTTTAAGAAATAATGTTCTACAGAAAGGAAAGAGTCGACTATAATAACTAAAGAAGAGGCTTTTGCAGCGCACAGATTGGAGGAGTTCACTCATTTCATGTTGTTTCTTTTTTCCATTTCTTTTCCATTCCTCCCTTTTTGTAGGCACAATGGAGAGGTGCCTTCCACGCGACCAAAGTCCGACTTTGAGCCATTATTGCCCACCAAACCCAAAACGCTGTCTGGAGACTGGGGGGAGAAGTCCTCTGATACGGGTATGTTAAGCACAGATTATTTTAAACCACAATCAAAATCCTGAATAATGAGGAGGGTTTGTTTTGCTTGAAATCTTGATCATTTTTGATGAACACACTCGCTCTCTCTTAGTTCAAGAGTGAGCTGCAGTCAGGTATAAAATTAGTTTTCTTCTCACCCTGACCACCAGAGCGGTTTTTCAGTCTCTGTCTTTTGGCCACAAGCTGTCGATGAATGAGCTCAGCAAATGATGTTTCCTGTGCCACCAAACATCTCAGTGAGTGACGGCTCCCAGACAGTAGCTGGGCTTCTGTTGCAGTTTTGTACAAAATAGAAATGATTTTCTTTTATTTCTTTTATTTTTTTTTCCTCAGCTACAGTCAGTCCTCCGTACCTGAGACCTTTATAATGGGTCAAACTGAATTAGGAGCTACATTTCAGGCTCAGATGCTTCGTAGAAAAAATATATCATTATTAACCGGGAACTGTGGGAAATATTCCACATTAACTTGTCCCACCCAGAGTTCCCTCACATCAACACTTAAAAAAACTGTCAGTGAACAGCGTTCAGCTTTCAGTTTTTGCTTTAAGCTGAGTTTGGAAAAGTTGATCTGTGCATCAGCATGCAAATGTGCCTTCAATAAATCGGTGAAAGTCGAGAGGAGGATGTGCAGCTTTAATTGACATCACCTCCGATATTGAAAGCACTGCAGTGTGCGTCTGAGAGAAATCAAAAAAGACAGGAGGTGATAAAGAGACTGTGGAAAGGAGCAAGAACTGACATCATTGAAAAGATTAATAGTTTGGAGGTCGATGTTTTGAGAGTAGAAGAGTTTCATGATAAATGGAGGCTCGGGGGAAACGGGGAGGGAGGTGGAAAGGTCACGGAGTAAAGACATCTGATACAGATTTAATGGATCTGACCTGAGGGCATTTCACCGGAGGGCTCTGTGTTTATGACAGTTGCAGGTGGTAAAGAGCTGCTAAAGCTCCTCAGTGCTCACCACGAACCAGTCTCACACACATAACCGCAGAACATGAAAATTCAATCTTCCCTGCTGCCTTCGAGCCGCGGCAGGTCACCGGAAGGTGCAAAGTGCTGTTATGACAAAGTTTTCAGTGTCACATAATAAAAGTCAAAATGACTCATTCTTTCCTTTATTTGTGTACACACGTGTACACCCTCATAAACAAGTTTTACCTTAAGTTACCTTGCAGTTTTTTGTTTTTTTTTCCTTTATTGTTGAGATAACGAGAAACAATAGATGGATGACAACAAAAACATTTATAGACATGTATGTAAAAATGATGTATTCTGTGAGTCTATATTATGTGTGTGTGCACGTGTGTCGATGTTTATATGAGAGTAAATCATATGAATCTGTGCTTAGTGATCGTGGGTAGACTAGTATATGGAGTAATCAGTGTGGCATTGTGGGAATTAATGGGGAAGAGTGAAAAAGAAAGTATGACAAGGATCTCAGTGATCAGATTATGTCTTGGCCTATGTCAAGATAATGTTTAACCGTAACCCTAACTTATAATTATTATTATTTGTAGTATTAAATTAATATTACATTTAATTTGCCTTGCTTTATAAGTGTATATAATTGATGCTTGCAACAGCATGAGCTCTCACACTGCGACCAGCTGCCTGTTTGTTGTGCCCCAGTGCTGAGCAGATCTATAGACTTTTGAGGCTCTGTCCAGTTTGGCACCTTCTATCATCTTAGAACTCCCTTTATGACCACATGTGCTGCGTGAGATCCTCAGGATCCCAAACTCTCAGCTGAAAATGTGACTGTGCATTTGCTATTGGAGCCCCCAGACTTTGTGCCCTGCCCGAGGAGATCACTACTCAAAACATACTTTTATTAAGTAGCTTTGAATTCTTGATTTTACTTATTTTATCTTTGGTTTATACTTTTGTTTTTTACTTTAGATTTTATTGTTTTAACGTACATATTTGTTTGTTTTGTTTTTATGTACAGCACTTTGTAATAAGCAGTTAACTGCCTACCCTGAATTCTCAAACAGTGGTTTTTATTTACCTCCACCGCTGAAGGAACCAGTCATTTTCTATAATTTTAGAAGTATGTGCTTTCCAGTTCTAGTAACATATTTTAATTTTCCGTTGGTGCTGCTTTCTGTTTCTCTTCGAAACAAAATATTTTCATTCACTAATGAAATACAGTTGATCTTTCTTTGATAATTGTGTGAAGTAAATGAAAAGTCCTTTTCTTCAGAGGTCTACTGTACCACAAAGGAAACTAAAAACACAAGCATGTCATTGACAATGAATGGTGTCAATCCAACTAATGCTGGAATGCTGGAGCTATATGTGTTCAGGGTTCATAGTTATTGAAGCTGAGCAGGACAGTGAAAGCCTTTTGATTATTTTCAATAAACATGAGTGACACCACTTCCAAGGGACCATGATTAAATCAGAGTATGGCCTTATTCAGTGTAAAGAGAAGTTGATGGGAGTTGCAGGAAACTCGTGTTCAGCACACACACACATGGCCTAGTAAGCTCTAAGATCATTTACTTTGTTTAACTCTTCTGTTTTCTTCAGAGGTAAAAAAAAAAAAAAAAAAAAAAAGGCTCTCAGGCAGATAGAATACAATATTTCTATGGTGCTAGCTTCAGCCTGTTGGCTAAGAGGTGGAAATCCTGCCTAAGGAAATGCATACTCACAGTGTCAGAACATGCCATTAGCTGAGCATAAAGGCCTGTGAACTGAGCCATGGACGTGCTCACACCCTTAAAATCCATAAAGTCTAAAGTGCATTTTGTAGTTACACAGAAGTTTGAGACGATAAAATGTCCAGAGTGTGTAACTTTTAGTGTGTTGCTTATTTGTTTCTAAATGTGACAGATTTTAATGAAATGTAGAATTATTTTTGTGATTTTTGGGGGATTGATTTCCTAAAATATGTCTTAATCTCTCTAGGCTGAGAACAGCTTTTGTCTGCTTGATGGACCGTTTCACAGTTGAACATATGAGCATATTAAATGGGTCATTTTGCGCTTGTTGTTGTCATTAGCTGGCAGGAAATAAACCTGTGCCCAAGCTGTTTGCCAGCATTTACAGTGCATCCATATTGAATAAAATTCAGTTACACATGTTAGTTCCCTTAGTCATGGCTGAGACGTGCTCATTAAAAAAAAAAAAAAATTCCTTCCTCATCTCTTTCTGTGTCTCCGCCTCTCATATCCTCTGCAGACCTGATGAGTTTTGATGAGTTGTCGTCTACCTCAGAGAAGCTCTCTCACCCCACTGCGAACAGACCAAAGATGCCTGGCAGGAGGCTGCCTGCCCAGTTTGGTGGAGGACAATCGGTGAGGTTTCCATGAGTAATCAGTACACTCGCACACAAACGCTAAATTCACAACAGGGTCCCTACACAGGTCAGAAAAAGAGTTTAGTAAGTTTCAGGTCATTCATACTTACAAAGAATCTGGAAGCTTTCTTTCTGCTTTTCTTCCCATTTTCCATTTCACCACAGATTTGTTTTCATAGTGACAGATGGGATGTCAGAGCACTGGTGCAGGTGGATGATCAGGTGTCACAGTCAAGTCCCACACACTGTATATCAAATAGCATTTCCATTTTAGATCCAGTTCCAGTTGGCAAAATAGCCAGTTTTGTAAAACTCAGAAACTGACAAGCCTCTTTCAATTTGTAAAGAGCAACATGGAAAACATGTTGGTAGCATTGGAAGACTTCAAATACCGTATTTTCCACACTATAGGATGCACTGGATTATAAGGCGCACTGTCAATGAATGGTCTATTTTAGAACTTTTTTCATATATAAAGCGCACCGGACTATAAGGCGCATTAAGCGAAACAAAACAGTCAGATAAGTCAGTCAAACTTTATTAAACGCGTTCACAATAACTCTCAACATTGTTCAAACGTTAATGAGCGTATTCACAATAACTCCCAACCTTGTTCAGTTGTAACACGTAAAAAAAACACAGTCTGATACCACTAAATCAAACGTTAGCGTATTCACAATAACTCCTTATAGGTCCTTATACACACACACTGTAATATTATGGTGAAGCACAGTATGTATTACTCCGCGACGCTCCTCACTACGATAGCCGTAATGCTGCAAGCGGTGCAGCTTTGCAGTTTACCAAAGTCGTTCTAAAACATTTTGACAGAGCGCCGTGAGCACTGTGTACCACACAAAATCGCTTCGAGGTCAGTAAGCACAACCAGAATTAATCCATATATAAGGCGCTCCGGATTATAAGGTGCACTGTTGTTTTTTGAGAAAATTAAAGGCTTTTAAGTGCGCCTTATAGTCCGGAAAATACGGTAACTTCATTTATAATTGAGCCGGTTGGACCATTGCTTTTCCAGTTTAAAACTTCTGCTGAACAATTGAAAAATCCAAATCACAGGAGCTGCAATTTTGATAAAGGTAAAATGTGTCACAACAGACCATTATTAATGAAGCATTGTGGTCCTGCAGAGGCACCCCAACCTACAAACCATATTCTCCAGATGTAAAGGAACAAGCTACTTTGCTACAGACCACAGCAAAAATCACATCATCATCATTTTTATACATATTTTTTTCAGTGACAGTGAAAAATTACCAATCCCACAATTATCATGACTCACGTCAGAATAGTTTTTTCTTTTTGACTTGTTCATGTTTATTCCACGACAGCTAAAATTAAACTTTTGTCTGTTGTGCTCTCAGAATGCTAGTGTCTACTTCACATATTTTGTGAAGGAAAAGACACATCGAAGTGTAACATGGCTCTACATGAATGTGGTGTTTGCTGCAGTTCAGCAAGACCGACAGAGTGATGACTCTTCCTCTAGAGAAATGATCCAACATCAAATGTCAGGAGAATCCTGCTGTTAAACTTTGATGCATATTATATCAGTATTTCAAGAAAATCAGCATCCTATCCAAATTAAATCTTTGAATTTTAGTTGAAAGCTGAACCTAATTAGATTTGATGAAGGATTTGAAAGGATTCAGCTCTGATAAAACGCTGTCAAACCTCTCTAATATCATAAAACCATATCCCTTTTATCATCAAATATGCTCGAGAAATTACTACCGTATTTTCTGCACTATAGGATGCACTGGATTATAAGGCACACTGTCAATGAATGGTCTATTTTCAAACTTTTTTCATATATAAAGCGCACCGGACTATAAGGCGCATTAAGCGAAACAAAACAGTCAGATAAGTCAGTCAAACTTTATTAAACGTTCACAATAACTCTCAACATTGTTCAAACGTTAATGAGCGTATTCACAATAACTCCCAACCTTGTTCAGTTGTAACACGTAAAAAAAAACAGTCTGATACCGCTAAATCAAACGTTAGCGTATTCACAATAACTCCTTATAGGTCCTTATACACACACACTGTAATATTATGGTGAAGCACAGTATGTATTACTCCGCGACGCTCCTGACTACGATAGCCGTAATGCTGCAAGCGGTGCAGCTTTGTAGTTTACCAAAGTCGTACTAAAACATTTTGACAGAGCGCCGTGAGCGCCGTGTACCACACAAAATCACTTCGAGGTCAGTAAGCACAACCAGAATTAATCCATATATAAGGCGCTCCGGATTACAAGGCGCACTGTCGTCTTTTTCAAAATAAAACAAAAATAAGAAGACGAAAAAACAACCCTTTCTCTCTGTATTCGTTTCCAAAACTAAAATAAAAAAACGGATAACGACTCGTTTTTTCAGTTTTCGATTTTATGCTCAAATGAATAATGGAAAAAACAGATAACGAGCGTTTCCCGTTTTGATCTGAAGCAAGTTCAGTGAGCCGGAAATGACCGTGACCCGGAAGTGGCCATCCCTGCCTTTACTGTGAGAGCCCGCAATTTTGTCTGCGCGGAAGAGGATGTAAATGTCCATTTTCCACGTTGGCTCTGCTGCTAAATCTTCTGGTTTCAGCTTCGGTCAATCTCCCCGGCGCCAGGCCACTTCCGGATCACGGTAATTTCCGGTGTAGGTACCAAATGTGTCCGCCCCATATAAAATAGGTCCACCCGGACACATTTGGTACCTACACCAGCTCACTGACAATTGGATGAAACGGGAAACGCTCGTTATCCGTTTTTCCCATTATTCATTTGAGCATAAAATCGAAAACTGAAAAAACGAGTCGTTATCCGTTTTTTCATTTTAGTATGGGAAACGAATACAGAGAAAAAGAGTTGTTTTTTCGTTTTCTTATTTTTGGTTTTATTTTGAAAAACTAATGAATGAATGATACACGGATTGATTATCACATGTATTTTGTTTCTATCAAAGTTAGTCAGGAAGCTGTAAACTGAAAATCAAATGAAAATACTGATGTAAAATATGCAATAAATAAAACTCTTGCCTCACAGCCCAACAAGGAATTGAGTGTGGAGAAATCTTTCAAGGCCATTGAGGAGGATGCAGCCAAACCAAAGCTAACAGAAACCAGGAAGGTAAGTTAGGGCACCGTTATTCACCTCATGAAATAGTGGAAATGTCATGTTATGCTTCAATAGCAGGATCCGTGCTGTTAGCAGCCTTCACATTTTTTGATTCTCTGAGATGTATCAACATTTATATTGTAAACCCAAATGAACTGTTGGCTGTTAGTTATTAAATGTGCATTGCAAACTGACGCTGTACACTTAGAGCCACAGATGGCTTGTTAGAGAGAGAAGTGCCACTCTGAAGTGTTTCGACATTTAGCGGTTTAGGGTTTTGTCTTTTTCCTGGTTAAGAAAAAAAAAACAACAGAGTGAAGAGTCTGCTGATCAGTAAACAGTCCAATGGCAGCTGACTGCACGTGTCATTTTCCTGCTCTGAAAGTTTAACTTGGATAGCAGTGACCAACAGCTGATGCTAAGACCATCTGTTAGCGTTAGCTATTGAGTGCTGACGGAAAGCAGACAATAATAAATAATAGTATGAATTACTTAGTACATGAGATGTTTGAGCTTATTATAATATTTATCTCTGGACATTAAGGGGTTAGCTGTGAAATTACAACTTTAGCTAACATCATTAGCATAGCACTCAAAGGAGACTGAGGATTAGCAGGGTCAATTTGGATGATATCCAGTATCAGCTTTGATTGTCAGTAGTTACTATTACTATGACCAGACAACTATCAGAGTCAAATCCATATATGATAATATATTAAGATACAAACTAATACTATAAGATTAGACAAAACACAGATTAAAACATTTGACATAGACCTGGTGAAACCAAGGGATGTACTTGCTAGATCTTCCTATTTTTCGTTGTCATTATTTCATAACTTCCTAAAACTGTTTCTAAAAAATGATGTAATCAAAATTACATATTAATATAATATGTCTCATTTTAATTCTCATATCATTTATCCATTATTTTGTAGCACTAAGTGTGTTGAGTTTTCAGTCTTCAGTCCAGTCTTGTTTGCCTACATGAAGACATCATCAAGTTGCAGGGTACGAGTAATGGTCAGATCCAATGAATCATCTTTTGAATAACAAGCCAAACAATCCTGTTGTGTGAAACAGCTCTGTGTTGGTCTTGCTGTTCTGCAGCAGTGGATTTAAATTCTCGTCCATCCTCCTGGTTCCACTCACACTGGGTTTAATTTGAGCCTCACCATTAACCTTGCATCACAAAAGCTTTACCCTTGGGATGCAAGTATTAAAATGAAAGGATTAAAACATCCCGTGACCAGCTTATACAGTGTCTGGGCTTACTCTGTCGATGCAGAGACGAGAATAACAATAAGAATATCGTTTTATATACATCACTATCCACAGGATGCCCCTAAAGAACACTGTTTTGTTCAAGTACAAAAGTTAAGAAGCCATTTTGATCATGGTTAAACAGCTAAAAACTGACATGAAAACAATGACAACACAAGACAGGAGAATGGAGGAGGAGGAGGAGGATGACATAAGCGCAGACATCACTCTCACACGTGAATTTGTGCAGCCACCTCATTCATTACACTTGCGAGACCTCAATGAACAAACACTCAGAGCTGAAGCAATTCGTCACATAATCAATTCAAGAGTCGCAAAATAAATTGGAAATTATTTTGCCTCTTGATATGTTGAATACAGTAAAGCAGAACATGTGAGCACTCAGGATACAGAGAGGATGTGGCCATTGACACTGATTAATTGGAGCTGCTATGGTAGACGTCAGAATCAACAACAAACAAAGTGGTACAATGTAGGTGAGAGTTTCCGTGGATACAGATTCAAAATTAAAGGAGCTATATGTTTTGCTACTGCTACATGGCTAACTCTAGCATCAACAGCTGTTTTCTTACCAGTCTAGAGGAAACATTGCGAGTTCAGCATCAAACTTCCTTTACTCACCAACAACTGTCTCCAGAGATGGAAAGCAACACCGATGTTAGCTCTTGTCTCTCTCATGTCTTTTCTTCTACTGAAGTTAGCATGCTAACCAGCTAGCCCCAGCCTGTTGGCCAGCACTTTTCTTATAGCAACTCACTGTAGCCTCCGGTCTGCCCTGAGGACCAAGCGCTGCTCAGGGGGCGTATTATAGCCTCCTGTCTTCTAAATGCAACAATGGCGGAAGCTCTTGTTAATCAACATTCACAACCTCCTGCTCCCGGCAAGGATCCATGTTCAGCACCAGAGAAAACTTACAAATAAAGAGAAAAGATAAAATAATATTACTACTACTGATATTTGCTGTATTGTTTTGCAAACTGAATGTATTTTGGTCTTGGACTGTTGGCAGTTTGAAAAACTGAAAACCTAGAAAACAGATGAATGTAATGAAAACATACAACGGGGTCCAAAAGTCAGGGACCTCTAGTCAAGATACTTTACGCTGAACTTTAGTACAAAGGAGTGAAGTTGGTTAATGCCACAGATTTGCTTAGATTTAACTGCTGACCTAGAATCAATGCAGAATCTTAAATATTTCTTTTTATTTTATATTCACTTATCTTCTAGTGTTCTCCATGTTTTCTAGTGATTTCCAGGTTTATGTGAAAATATTGGAGATTTTCAATGCAGTCTGAGACTTTTGGACTCGGTGGCTCACCTGGTAGAGCGCATACCATTAAGGCTTAGTCTTACCTGCGGCTGCATGTCATCCCCTCTCTCCCCAACTTTCCTGTCTCTCTCACTGTATCTATAAATAAAGGCAGAAAAAATAATAATAAAAAAAATAAATAAATAAGATAATAAATTTAAGAAGATGGAAAAAAGGGAAAATCAGCGCCTTATTAATTTCATCAGATGATGCAGAAATCAATATCATCACTGAGGCCGTGTGCACTTAGGCATTCATTTTACAAATCCAAAGAGTTTGATCCAAATAGCTCCTTCAACCTCAGGGACGACATCTGTGATCGTGAGTTTAAGAGATGCACGATCACCACTCACATAATGCAGTGTGTTAACATTGTACGGATCCAACACTCCCTCCCTTTTTTATTGCACCATCCACCTTTCTGAAAGAATGATGCAGACCTCACTTATGCAGAGGTAGAGCAGATCAACTTCTTTCCTCCACCCACTTCTTTTCTTACTTTCTTATTCCACTGTGTAATAGAAAAATAGAAGAAAATGAAGGTCAAATAAACTCAGCAGTGCAGACAATATCAACATTAAAAAAAAAGGTAAAAAAAGGTTTTTACCCACCAACGACCTCACACACAAACACACGAGTCAGTTAATTGGCATGTTCCAGACTGTGAAACACTCTGCTATGTGTATCTGTGAGGGCAGAAAGCGTGGAGCAAGGCAGACAGACAGAGACAGACAGAGGACCACCACCTGCTGCCCAGTCTCCCAGTTCAGAATTTCATTAATTGCCTCAGATGCTATCTAGTCTGGATTGGTCATGGTTAACTAAGACTAATTAGACCTGGCTGTTCAGCTGGGGGGTACACAGCATCGGACCACCCTATTGTTAAAAGGAAACACACACACACACACACACACACAGAGGCAGACAGAGCAGTCAGAGTAAAGCCTGGCTTGGAGCTCTCATAACACAACAGCTCAGACCTGCAGAGGTGAAATTACAGGACGTGGACTACGTGTGTCCTTGTGCTCACCCTCTTATTGTTTCAAAATGAGATTCTGACCCCTGTAACAGTTTCACCAATGGACAGTCAAGGAAGAGAGCAGAAGAAAGTATGCAAGCCCTCGGGGGTCAGGAGACATTACAGCCACTGAAGTCTGTGTTGAAACTGAAGAACTGGAACTACTGAGTCCAAATGGAAACGGTTCTGTTACAAAGACATTTAACAGGTTTACACTTTTTCATGTAGCTCTTTGTCAGAAGAATTGAAGAACGTTAAAACGACAACCCTGCCTTGATCTAAACAAAAAAACATTCAGTGTAGTGTTTAAACAAAACACAACGTGAGAGGAGTCAGATGCTCCAACACAGCGGCAGCCCTTCCTGAAATGATGGAGAACATCATCTGCTGCCATCACCTCGTGTTGCAGCATGATGTATACAGTCCCTGGAAGCATAAAACATCCCAGTTCATTTATGGCCTATGTAGTCACCAGACATGTTACCCATTGAGTATGTTTGAGATGCTCTGGTTCTCCATGTACGACAGCAGGTTCCTCCTCCTGCTAATATCCAGTAACTTTGCACAGCCATTAAAGAGGAGTAGTCCAACAATCAACAACCTGATCAACTCTGCACTGCATGAGTCAAATGGTGGTCATACCAGATAATGACTCGTTTTCTGGTCCACAACCCTCCCCCAAATACTTCACATCTCTAGCCCAAGTCACACAGTTCAGTGCCTGATAAATGTCTTTTTTTCAAAATAACACTTAATATTTTAAAGTGTCCTTTTATTGTGACTAGCACAAGCCACACCTGTGCAGTAATCATGTTCCGTAATAAGCAATCTTGATACGCCACACCTGTCAGGTGGATAGATGATGTTGACAAAGGAGAAATGCTCACTAACACTGATTTAAACACATTTGTGAAGAAAGTTTGAGAGAAAGGAGCCTTTTGTGTGGTTAGAAAAAGTCATAGATATTAGATTTTAACAAAAACAAGTGTTTTCATAGTGTTTTTATTGATATTTTTGTTCAGTGTACATAGATGGTTATAGCATCTGTGTAAAAACCCTTCATTGCATAGTCAAAGGCACGTTTGAGAGTTCAGTGATGCAAAAAAACCTTCGCTCTGCTCCTGACAAATGTGCAAGTGCATGTGCGTCACAAATCATGACTGTGATACAGGCCTGAATGCTAACCTCCCGACTGTGATGCAACGGTGAAATTGTTATGATATTTGTCCCTTTAGCAGAAGAGTGATCATTTCTATGATGAAATATTTGCTCTGCACAAAGGGTGACTGGATAATGTGATTAGTATGGAAATAATGTGAATCATGACCTTCAGTTGCGCAATCGCTGAACTAAATAAGGGAATATATTTTCAAAGAATTCTGTTCATCCCTCTAATACACCTCCACACCCTGATCTCTATCTACCTCCTCTTACATTTTTCTTCCTGTTTTTCAGCCTTCCACAAACACCTTATCCCATTCACCGTCTCTCCAAAGGCCCGCCATGGCCAGTGCCGAGACCAAGCTGAGCCCTGCGGCGGCGCCAAGCTCTAACAGCGTCTCTCAGAGCAGCAGGGCCCGGCTCGAGCCTGAGGAACCGAGTTCCCAGCTGGACGAGCTGAGGGGCCAGATGAAGGAGCTGCTGATGTCTGTGGAGCTGCTCAAGACCCAGCAAATGTAATGAGGCTCGATGTGCATGACAACTGGGTTTGAAGTGGAAAACTGAATGTGTCACGCAAAGTTTCTAAGCTTGTGGAAATGTTATTACTTATTCATCTTTCAAGAATACACTGGGTTTGACTGGGATGGGGCGAATTAAAGCGACAGTGTGAGGTGTGACCTGAATTATGAGCTATATTCATATCGCCCAAAGCTTTTTTCCAACCAATATTTCCTCCATTTTCCCCATCAAAGTGATGTTAGTTACTTAATATTGTATCATTATGTATCATAATACACTATATATAGATCTGTATCCGTAATATGGGTCACTGAGCATTACTCATGAATTCAGTGATTTAGATACAGCGGTTCATGCTGTTTTCTGTTATTTAAAACTCCACTGATGTTTGTTTTTTCTTTGAGAACATTTAAAATTTAAGTTTTGTTTTATATTAAAAGAAACATTTGCCATAGACTTTAAATTAACCGCACAAAGAACACACAGTTGTTAGGTCACATGTTTGAACCTTTTATACATACTGCAGCAGTGTACACCTGCTAATGAGCATGTACGTGTGTGTTTGTTTGTTTCCAGGAAAGAGATAGCGGACCTGCGACGAGAGCTGGATGAGGAGAGGCTAAAGCGCGTTTCCCTGCAGGTAACATTGATCCCCACAGCAACACACGCTGAGCTGTCGACATGCATTACTCTCATTAGTTTAGCCAAATATTGATGCTTTTTTTTTCCACACATGAAGACCTGGGAATAATGAAGCACATTCTCATACAGTCATCCATAACCTTGCACTCAGTTGTTCATATGAAAAGTGCCACATAAGGGGCGCGCCGGTAGCTCACCTGGTCGAGCACGTGCCGTGCCTTTGCTGCATGTCAATCCCTCTCTCTCTCTCTCTCTCCTGACTTTCCTGTCTATCTCTACTGTCGTTATAAAAATAAAGAAGAAATGCCAAAAAAGAAATGCCACAAAAGAAAATGAATCTATTCAAAGCTTTAGGAGATCTTCCTTATGAGCATAACTAATACATTTTCATAGTAAAATACATAAATGTAGCCACTGTGCCTCAGTGCCATATAATCTTCATTAAATCAATCTAGGTCAAGTTAACTTTGTCATTGTCTTCTTTGTTAAGATGTAAAGGAGCTATTTGTAAGTTTTCCTATGGCTACATAGCTAACATTAGCATTAATCGCTGTTTATTTACCAGACTAGAAGAAAAGTTGCAGCTACAGCCTCAAACTTCATTCCTCTACTCACCAAGAGCCGTCTCCAGGGGGGCAGAGCAACCCCCTTGTTTTGCTTCTATTTCCATTACTTCTATTCTTCGACTGAAGTTAGCATGCTAACAGCTAGCCACCCTCCAGTTGGCCTGTCTCGTCACTTTCTGATACAGAGTCATTGTATCTTCCAGTCTGTCCTGGACAAGGAGCGCTGCTCAAAAACGTCTTATAGCCGGTTGTATTGTAAAACGCTGCAATGGCTGAAGCTCTTACCAAGACTAGTAAGTACCAGTAAACAGCTGTTAATGCTAACGTTGGCTACGTAACCATAGCAAAACCTTACAAATAGCTCCTTTTTTAACATGTTCAAGTGAATGATTTTGCTGGAGGCACACTGGGCTCATGTTTTATCTTGTATTTTGGCCTTGGATACTCAGCATAGGGTCAAATGCACCGTTTAGGAGCATCCTGGTGGCCTAGGCAGATAACAGGCAGCTGCAGTGTCCCGTGCTTCAACACCAGGAGCAGACTTTTTCTTACATGTCAGCCCCATGTTTATTGTCCATCTCTACTGCGTCTTATCGGATAAAACTCCCTGCAGGGGTTGTTTTGAGAAAAGTGGCCATAAGGGAAACAGGGAGGAATCCACTTGTTGCATTGAGTTGCATTGAAACTCCAAAGTGGATTTTACGGAAACTTGAAAACAAATTTAAAAGGTTTTATTAGCACTGAGACAAACACCCCAACCAGTGTTTTTCTAGGAGCCAGTATAGCTTATTAGCACAGCGCTAGGTCGATCGGCTACTTAGCTTAGCAGTCCCCCGGGACTCTCCCTCGCTGCAGTGAGCAGCCTCCTTGGGCTCTGACGTGACCTGGAGTGTGACCATTAGATTTTTCTTGTGAAACAGCAGCGGTCGTGGCCCAGCCCTGCCCAGCAGGGCCCCCAATATAAATCACATCACAGGGGGAGAGAGCCTCCTGCAGAGAGCCCCAGGCATACACAGCCAACACAGCCAACACAGACACACACACACACACACACACACATAGGCAACTTGCGTTCCCTCAGGACTTCAGTCTTTTCCTCCTGGTTTGTTGCTGGGTGAAGCTGCATGTGTCTCACAGAATGTGTGATGCAGTGTGCAAAGACACACTCAGCTGCAGTCTTGTGCATTTGTTGTTTGAGGCACATAATGTGGGAGGAAGTGGTTGGACCATTGTATAGGGCTGATATGTACGATGCACTACATAATGATTCTGTAATCAAAGTAATGGTTACATAGTCTTTAATAATACCTTTGCTTTTCTTCACAGTTGTTGTTTGGGGTTAAAAAATATGCACTGTAGCTACACAGTAGTTAACAGCAGGGGCCAGACAGTGCCGGAGGTGGCTTGATTTAGATGTTTCCATAGTAGTAGTTGTAGTAATGAGAGTCTCAGGAACAAGCGGATGATTAGAATGGGTGATGAACAGCTTTCTCCTCTGCCTTCAGTAGAAAATCCTCTTCCTCTGCCTACACAAGTCTGTTATTTTCTTTCCCACCACTGTCTTTCGAGTCAGTACCCCCCCCTCCCCAGGGTCAGCTGAGAAAAAAAAATGTGTTTCCATGTGTAAAGCTGTGCTCTCAGTTTACAAATCTGGAGGCCATGGTTTTGCAAATCCTTGTGTGTCTTCCAGAGTGTGATCGACTGGAGACAGTCGACTGTCCATGATCTGCAGTGTTTTTGCTTTGAGTTGTTTAACAGGACTCTGTATATATTCACATTTTATAAAGTTCAGTACATTGGTTTGGTTTCATTGTGTGTAAAGGAAGGCAAATGTTATTGTTGCCAATAGGCTTTAATATATTTTTAGAATTTATTATTCCATATTTGTTTATTGCTTTCTTTTATATTTACGGCTGAAATATGATCAAAATCACAATATGACCAAGTGTAATATCCAAATAGCATGAGCTGCAGTTTTAAACATACCATAAATGAAACATTGTGGAGATGCCTACAAATCATATTCCTCAGATGTACAGGAACAGGCTTGTTTGGTACTGATACCTGCAAAAATCATATCATCTTCATTTTTATATTTTTTTCAGTGAAAATGAAAAATACCATTCCCACTTTAATCGTTATTTATATCACAATATCTGTCAAAATAATAACAATATGATTGTTTTTGCCCTAGTAATGATCAATTGGAATGTGTTTTTTAATTATGTTTGTTGAGTTCAGACAAAGCTTCATTTTTGATTTGGGTGACACATACGGTTTCGCTTCACCTTGGATATGTGCGGTGTAGTGATGTTTACTTTTAGGGACAATTAAGTCCTGTTTCTGAGGAAATTTCAGACTGTTTGTCTGATGGTAGCTGCAGTTTAAAGTTAAATCCACTTTGCTCCATCTGCAGATACATATGTTAATGTTGCTTTTTCAGAAGAGTAAAATGCTTGAAATCAATTTCCTAATCTGTTCAGGCCTATTTTATAACCAAAAGTGTCCTTGTGTTCCTTAAAAAATCTGTTAAGATGTTCTTGGATTGCAACCAAATACCTCAAACTTGTTCTTTTGTCAATGGCCTAAATCTCCATCATCTTTCATTGAAGTCTGAGAGTAACACAGGGGACCAAAGACATGTAGATAGTCAACAGAATAGACTTCGCTGGTCCATTAGTGACTTTCAAGGTCGTGTCCATAACCTTTTGAATATTAAGGATCGGTGTGAACACACTTTGTCAAACATTTGCTGCTCAGCTCCTGTTCTCATCCAGCATGGGGCTTCATTGTCATTCGAATTCTCCTAATCCCCGCCACTAAAAAATCCCTTCCACAGCAGGACCCCACCACCACTGTGCTTCACAGTGGGGATGATGTTGGCTGAGTCAGATATAGCACTGTGAATTATTCCGCCCAAGTTGGTCTAGATTCCCAGTCTGAGCATGTGTCCTGTGTGTGTGTGTGTGTCCTCACAGATGGAGATTGAAAAACTAAAGCGGACCGTCCACTCGACGTGAAGCTCGTGCTGCAGTCAACAGCAAGCCTCGATGTCAGCTGCTGGCCTGTCGGCCAACCAGAGAGCAGGAGGGCGGTTGAACAGCTGGAGAGAGGGTGGGGAATCAGACGAACCACCTTGAGCACAATCCTCTTTCAGTGATCTACAAAAAAAAAACTCTCCCCACATTTGTAAGATTTACATTTTGCACATATAATTTTTTTCAAGCTAGATGTAATTAAGTTACAGATGTATATGTTTCTCTTTTCTTTTTTTTTTTCTTTTGCCAACACGAGAAAACTGAGGCCTTACTTCAAACTACTGCGCTGGACTTGTAACTCTGCCACTCACACTCTCTCCCCTTCACTCTGGTGTTCCTCGAGCTCCTCAGGGAGGAGGTTCACTCTCAGTACTACTGACTTTGTATAAAGCAGGGGGCGCTTGTTTTCATCGCCTAATTTTCTTTCTCATATTTTTTTATGATGCACAAATAGTTGATTTTAAAAAAAAAAAGTAAGAAATTGTTTGATTTCAGTTAACGATTTTGGATCCTCACAACAAATAATTTTGTCTTTCTCACATGGCGCCTGTCAGCAGTACTCCACTCCATGGCTGCAGTGCTTCAGAGAGAGAGCTCCGCTTTCTGTTTTCGTTGTCTTTTATATGTTTTCTAGCATTCCTATCCAGGGTAACACTACTGTGCCTGTTAAAAAACAAAACTCTATTAAGTGTTTGTAATGGGAGCTTACATATACCACAATGGTGTCTGGAAAGTCTGCAGCATGACATTGTATGTCTATATTTTTTAAGTCTACTGACATATGCCTAGTCAAATGTTATATAGACGGCCTCATCTATGCTGGTCTCTTCTATTTTTGTCAAACTGTTGCACCCACTGGGAATGTTCTCAGACCTTTAACCAGAAACTCTGCAGGTGATGCAGACAGCCTCCACATGCAAAAAAAAACAAAAAAACAAAAAAACTCAAGAAAAGAAGAGAGAGGAAGTTTGCTGACCAAGATGTTGGCATGTTTATGGAAAAGGCAGCCTCATTACAGTCATCTCTGTTTTTAATCTGGCCATCATCCCTCTAATCCCTGTAGCGGTCCACTCTACCTCTTCCTCTGCTTCCTCCCATCCCTCTTTGATTCAAAGTGAAATCATATGATGTGAGAGGAGCCTTGTCTCTCTGCTCTGTAATGTGTTCTGCATGAGCCTGCAAAGCACTCATCAGTTTTCCTGTCGATGTTGAATATGCATCTGTCTGTCGTCTTATCTACATCTCTTCCCACATTCCAAATATTCAAGTTAAAATAACTGGAAGCACAAAGTAGAGCATATAATAATAATAATAATAATAATAATAATAATAATAATAATGAAATAAACTCATATTCTCCTTCCTCTGACTCTGTCTGGAGGAGCAAATGATTAAAGCCCCTTTCTGTAGAATTATGTGATTGAATAATCCTTCAAATTATTCTCTTGAAACAATCCCACTGCAAATTGGTGCAATCTATGTTCCAGCCAAAATTTTTTTTTAGCCACGCTAGCATCACAGCTCTAGAGAACAGTCACTAGCACTTGGTCGGTCAGTAATGTCAACAAGTATAGGTTGAATTACCATGAATTTTGGTACCAATATTCATGGTCCCCAGTGGATGACCTTGATGATCCCTTGATTTTTCATGCAACACCACCAAGAGGTCAAAGCTTTTGAATTATCAGGTATATTATCTCAATATTCATCAAATGAACCGGCCCAACATTTGGTACAGATGTTAATCATTATCAGAAGATGTGTCCATCTACCTTTGTTGATCCCCTGACTTCTCATCTTTTACCATTAAGTCAAAAAATTAGGGTAATGTTAACACCAGGCTGAAAAAGCAGTATTTCACTGCCTGTCTCTGACCACACTCTTCTGGGTAACCATACCCAACAGTGATGTCACGGTGTACTCACACACCCTCAAGTACACTTCTGCATCATTCCAGCAAAGGAGCTCAGCAGCAGCAACAGTTTTTCTTTTAATATAAAACCATGACCCAGCTCTGACCAAGATTCACTCAAAGGTGGAGGTTTTAGTTAAAAAAACAAAAACAAACTGCAAGTGCTGTCTTTGGTCACGCTGTTACAAAACATATTTTTGGAGTATGTTAACATTTAATTCAAACCACAAAGTATAGTCTGACGAAGCTGCTAGCAGGGCTCCCTCTTTCTCTTGTTTGATACCAACAGGAGTCCAAAGTCCAAAGTGTTGAAGTCACACATAGGGGATTTAAGATCAAGCTCATGAACAGAAAATAAAAAGGGTTGGTTGCACACCGCACTCTGCTGCTCTCTCAGCACAGAACCACAGCTACACCTCAGGACACTAATACAGACATATGTGGATTCTTTGCACCGCTAACAGATTCATGGCTGCAGAAATGTAGAGCACTGTGTAAGTCGAACTAATGCGATGTAGGATGTGAGTTACCCTCAGTAAAGTCTAACTTGTAGCCCTGGGCTCTGAATGTGTACAATGTGTAGTTCTGTGCTGATAACCAGCTTATCTTGGTGCTGAGATGCTTAAGTACCAAGTGTATCCCCCTCTGGACTCTATACGGGTTAGAGGGATATTTTATCCCTGACTATTTGTCACAATATTGACAGCAGATTTAATTTACAAGTAAAAAATTCTATTTACTACTGTGTTTTTTTTGTTTTGTTTTTAAAAAAAAATATCCTTACAGATATCTCACAAATGTCTTAAAGAAGCGTTACTTTACTTTTAAACATCCTCAGGCTTGATTCCAGGTGTCTGATGTTTGTGTGCATGCTTTTGCTGGTGTCTGCTTGCAAAACAGTCAAGTGTAATAGCATCCATGATGCTAAATTCTGGACTCCAGAGTGCTTTGACCAAGTTGAAACTGTATATCTGACCTTAATGAGCATGGCACTCATGCAATATATTGATGCCTGATGTAAAAACAACGTTCCTTTTAGCACACAACTCTTTAACAATATGGCAATTAAATAATTACAATGTGGGAAAGAGGGACCAGGGGGTTTGGGTGATAGCTCTTCATGTAATATCTGTAATGCAGCTTAACTCCACATATTGTACATTCCAGTTTGACACCAAGAAAAAAAAATCTGTGCACATTTATAACATATTTTCAAGTGATTTTGTTTACAAGAGCTGTATCCTTGCATGAGCTGAGATTCTTTCCAAAAATGAATAAATATCATCTTTATTTACTGTCACAGACTCTAGTCTTCTTTGCTTTGTCCTTAAAATTGTTGTTTTACAGACAAGCAACTTAAAAGTAAATCCCTCTCTCCTGCATCTGGCTGCACTCTGCCTGGACATCTTGACCTTCCTGCACTCCTTCCTGGCTGAACAAGCATTAGGATTGTTCCTTTGAGCTGACAGCAAATGTATTAAATGTGCAGTATAGAGGAAAAATATCTAAATAATCAGCACAGTTTAATTTGCTAACGCTAGCTATTCATTGAGGGACAAAAGACTGTTGAAGTAATTTTCTAATACACAACTTTAGTTTCCACATGCATCTGCATTGGAAACTAGTCGATCTCTGCTTACCTTGGTTGTCCTGATAGCACACAACTGGTATCACTTCAAAGTTTTCACTGCCTTACAATAGTCTCAAGGTCTTTTCATGCTTGAATTCTTAAAACTGCCAGCAGTCTTGGAAATATTGAGTGGAAATTATTGACTGTTCAGAGCAGGGAGAGAGTTTCTGAGGAAATGCAGCTCACAGTGAAATTAGCCCTGAGTGATGTGTTCATATATTATTGTATCTGACTGCTTTCTATCTAACCCAGTGTTTGTGTGTTTCCAATAATAGAAAAGTATTTAAATGGATAACTTTAGGCAAAGGTTCTGTGCCTGTTATTTATGAGTGAATGATAAATTCTGCACAGAAAGTGGTCTGAGCCCAGTTATGAATGTGCAGCTTTTACAAATGAGGGATAAAAATGTAGATTTATGATACTGCTCCAAAGCATCGGCTCTAATCCACCCTCCATGTCTTAACACAATATTCAAATTTCAGCCACCAGCATGCTCTCTGCCCCGAAACACTAGCTCTTCACATACTTATTCAAAGGTTCAAACCTGATTCAAATCCTAACTGGTACATGCAAGTACCAATTCAAAACAGTGAAGAGGGCAGAGAAAAAATGATATAGAGAAATCTCTGATTAGAAGTAACCTAATTTCATCTAACTTAGTTGGAAGTTTTTGTAATAATGTAGTACCTTGTCACTTAGTAAGAAGCTTTAAGTTGTTATTTAATATAACAATATTCCACACTGTCTGACAGTATCATTTTGTTGCTACATAATTTTTATGCTGATGTTTATGTAAATATTAAATCTTAAATGGCTGCACCATTGCATCAAACAATCTTGTGCATCATATGTGGTCTTGTATGTCAGGAGCAACATTAGCATTAGCATTGGAGTTATGTCTCTGGCCCCCTGAGCAACCGAATATTTCAATTTTTAATTTCTTTATTTGTCAGGACAATTCATGTAAATCAACATTTCTGTGAATGTGCTAGTATTGGTTCGTCAACTGCCGTCCAGACATCAACGTGACGTCAAAAAGACTTTTGAAAAAGACCATTGAACAGACGTAAAATTTTGGTTGCAAATGAAAATTTTTTGCTTATGACTTGAATGTTGGTGTTCTGTGGCACAATCACTTTGACATGAAAGATTTGGAAAATGCTGGATTATGATTATTTAACAACACAACGTAAAACCAACAAAATATCAACATCAGCTGTCCTCAGTATTCTGCGTCAAATTGTCAAGGTTGCACTGATACAAAATTTTGGTCATCCGACACCACAACCCACATTCAACCAAATATCAGCATCTATTGATGTTCAGCGGCACGCCTGCAGGGCTGGCAAGAAAACCAGTGAAGTGACAGATTAATTTTATAGGTAAATAAGGCGCTGATATTTTCAATCTGTCATTAGATCCGATTCAGTCTCACATCAAATCCTGAGAAAATGATCTAGCTCTTTAGCTGTTACCACAAACTAGTTTCTAACTGTGTCTTTGAGCTGGACTTATAGAGTAATCAAACCACAACTGTTTTTGCTCAAAACATTTGCCTGTTGCTGCAAGATAAGAGGTTGATGAGAGCTGTGACACTTGAGTTTTATGGCCCACAGTTGTGGACCAGAAAAACAAAATAATTATCCTCAATATGCGAAAAGGCTTTCTGCATCTGAGGAGAGCTGAAGAGTTGAGTGATAATTCCCTCCCTGTGGGTTGATTACTATGAATGACCTCATTGATATTACACACAGTCATTTGATTGATTGATTGTTGATCAATGTTGAAAATAGTGAGAAGCAAAGCTTAAAGACAGAAAACTTGCTTTGAACGTCTGGCTGCAACTCATGAGTTTGTCATGGACAGCCGACAGCAGGGTGCCGCCTGGTAAGAGTTAACAGCACACAAATTCATGCTGTATTTGGTGCACTTATTCCTGAAGATTACTGCTTAAGAAATACATGAAGTTGATATTTCCAGTGCAAATAACATGGAGAATTATGAAGATTCAAGTGCTAAACATTCAACTTAGTTGTCAGTCTGCAAGAATTCAAAGGCAACAGCTTTTCTAAACAAGTCACTTCACACTGATGTTGAACAGATGTACAGGGAAAAATCATCTTGAAAGAAGGATGGTTATCTTCTCTCAACAGACCAGGGTGCAATTCAACCTTACCTTATACCTCTCTGGGAAAGTGTTAAATACAGAACCAACAAAAACACACAAATGGCTCAGCACACTCTTTCTGCTTCCTGTTCTTGAGCTGGAATAATCTGCTCAACTGCTGCTGCACATGCTCCCTGCACCTGCATACTGCAGACACAAAGGTCTCTCCAGAGGCTGTTAAAGGTTATTCTCTGACATGAGGGCAACCTTTAACTTGAGGGGGGAACAGGGGGCAAAGGGCAACTGAAAATCACAAATAGCAAATAGTGAATCTCTTGGAAATCTGTTTCTCCATTTTTAAAAGCTCACATAAGCTGCAATCAACATTGTGTGCATGGAGGTGTTGATAAATTTTTGTTCAGACAGGAAGGTCCCTTCAGCAGAGATGAAAGGCCTCTTGTAGTGAATGAAACCATCCGACTATGGTTTTTGAGGCTTTCTGAAGCAAACAGCAAAACGGGAATTACAATTTTTTTGAAGTCACAAATGAACATCATATCCGAGTTTCCTCTTTCTCCTCTCTGCCACTTTCCTTTGATTCGGCCTCTCTTTGCTTTGACCCTCTTATCAGCATCATGTGACTTTTGCTCACTGCCATTTCATTTTCCTCAACCTCTTTCGTTTTTATTTGCACTGGGTGTGGCTCAACTTATCTCAGTGCAGCTTCAAAACAATTTTCCACACTGGCTTTTACATTTTAGACTTGAATAATTAAATTCAACCTTGACTCATCTCCATTAGTGCAGCAAGACAGGTTGAGGGACGCACACACACAAGGTTGTCACGTGGGAATTGTGCAGTATTCCTATGTAAAGCCTGAGGCAGTTTGAATTAAATTCTCTCTGTTCAATTCAATTTCATTTATATAGCAGCAAATGATAATGTAACGTTATCTCAAGGCAGTTCACAGAGTAAGGTCAAGACCATACAGTTTTATAGAGAGAAACCCAAGAACTGACACCATCAGCAAGCACTTGGTGACAGTGGAGAGGAACAACTCCCTTTTAACAGGAGGAAACCTTCAATAGAAGCAGACTCAGGGTCCACGCAGTCTGCCACAATCTGCCTTGACTGGTCGGGTTGAAGGGAGGGAAATGGTGGAAAGAGGAAAAAGAGGGAGAGGAGAGAGAGAGAGTGAGAGAGAGAGCATTAACACTGTATTCATATTTATTGTATTCAAGTACATATCATACAGATGCTATAATGATAATAATGATACTAATATGTGTTATAATAATAATAATAATAATAATAATAATAATAATAATAGTGTCAGATCTGGATCCTGGAGCTCCAGTGGCAGAGAAACCTGCAGAGTGAGAACAGAAATAGAGAGGCAGAGTGGAGAAGCACAAAGACACAAAGTTAATGACATGCAGTAGTGGATATAAATGCATGGAGAGAAAGAGACAGATTAAGTGCTCAGTGCATCATGGGAGTCACCCCAGTGGCCTCGGCCTATAGCAGCATAACTAAGAGATGGTTCATAGCTCACCTGAGCCACCTCTAACTATAAGATTGATCAAAGAGTACTGTTTTATTCAAGCTTAACTGTAGAGAGGGTGTCTGCCTCCTGAACCCAAACTGGGAGCTGGTTCCACAGGAGAGGAGCCTGACAGCTGAGGTGGAGATAATAGGGAACTATGAGCCCTTAACAATACAATGGAGCTTGGCCATTAGGGGCTTTGTATGTAAGGAGAAGGATTTTGAATTCTATGCTGGATTTTACTGGGATGCAGAGAAGCTAACATGGCAGAAATTGGATATATATTTCTAGTTCTTTCCAGTACTCATGCCGCAGCATTTTGGATCAACTAGAGGCTTTTCACAGAGATATTAGGTCACCCTGGTAATGAGAAATTACAGTAGTCCAGTCTGGAGGTGAAAAATGCATGGGTTAGTTTTTCAGGATCCTTTTGAGACAGGATGTTTTTCATACAGGTGGAAAACGACAAAAACTCAAAAAATGACTCCAATGTTCCTTACAATTAATTAATTACAATTTTTATTGCCCTTATTGAGATGTTCCAATGTTTTATTAAAAAAATTATATTATTTCCCCCATTGCTTCTTTAATTTGGTTACTTTCTTCTCGAAAATTACAAAGTAAGGCATGCTGGGACATCATAGTTTGTCTGATGAGCTTGCTCCCTGTCATTTGTGATTTTCTCAAAACTTTAGCAAGAAGCAAGCGTTCTTAATCATCAGGGTCTTTATGTCCTCAAGACATGCCTGAAGTTTGACCTCATGATTAGTTTTATTAGTTTTAGAAGCACAGCGGGGCGTCATCTACATAGTAATGGAAATATATGTGGTGCTTCCTGATAATATTGCTGAAAATAGCAACAAAGGTCTGTAACGTTGTGTTTCATGTGACTTCGGCTGACAAAGTCACCTTAAAGCACTTTGTCTGTCTGGGAAATCAGGGTTCACGTCTGAATGACCTTTTCACATTTATGGTTTGTTAATGTATAATAGCAGCAGCCTGTACCTGTTCATCCAGATCAAACTGTACAATAGAACCCATCTGTCTGAATTTCATTCAGGAGGATGTAGGGCATGTAGTATATGTCCACAGGCAGGTGGAAAACTGTAACTGTTACGTGCAGTTGCTGATACAGAACAGTACGACACAGGAAGGTAAAAAAAAAAAAAAAAAGTTTGTTGGTTGTCTTTGATTTGTTTGACTTTAATCTGGTATAATCAATACTTTTTTGGAATTAAACAAATGACGAGGTGTAAACAATGTGACAAAGTGTAAGGATTGATGAACCTACAGGCAATTATCACCTGAGTCTCCTTGTTTTCAATGAAAAATTTGCACACCCACTCTAAACAACCAAACAGCAGATGGATAAGAGGTGCATTTCTATCAGTTTGTTTCAGTTTATACAAAAAAAACAACTACAGTGGAAACACCAGATATTTAAAAACAGACGACATATCATTATCCTTGGGTGAACTGATAAAAGCAACAGGTGACAAAATGCAATGGAAACAGGCTTGGCAAATAAACTTGAATTTACATGAAGCATGTGACTTAAAGAGAAACTATGAAACTGTTGCTGACTAGTGGCAATGATGGCCTCTAAAAACAACAATTGGTAATTAGATATTGCTAGTTTGAAATTATACCAGTCTGAGTGGGGAAGGGTACTGGAACAGTAGACATTAGATTCAAAGGTTTCAGAGAAGGTAAAGATAAACGGTTAGGGTAAAGGTTAGGGTAACGTTAGGGTCAGGTTAACACAACTGTTTGGGGTTAGGGATAAAGTTGAATTCAGGGTCAGGTAAGTTTATATCAACAGGGAAATAATGGACCTCACCTCACCCACAGTTTGCTCCGCAGTCTTGGTATTCAACTGTACTGGAACTAGTACTGGCTTTACACTGACTAATTGACCAGCAATGGGGAAGGGTCTAGCCTCAGCGGAGGTGACAATCAAACCTCGGAACATATGATCAGCTGGCACATCCACAAAGTGATCACACCGGACCATCTTAGAAAAAAGTAGGATTTACCAGCCAAAAGAAAAGTGAAAGTGGGTGTGGCACATTATTTCTTATTTTCTTGGAAATCTAACTTTTGTTTATTATATTAATAATTAACTTCTTAAATTGCATTTAAAAGTACAATTGTTTAGCTTTGATGGGCATAGTTTTGCTATTGCTACATAGCCAACGTTAGCATTAACAGCTGTTTATCTACCAGTCTAGAAGAAAGTTCTCCATTGGTGGAAAGTAACCCTCTTGTTTCTATTTCTATCACTTCTTTTCTTCTCCTGAACTTGCAAATCAACTAGCCCCAGTCTGGTTGGACTGTCTCATCCCTTACTCATACAGAGTAACTGTAACATCCAGTCTGCTCTGAAGAAGTAGCTGCTCAGAGGGTGTAATATAATGTCTTGTAAATGCAACAATGGCTGTAGTTCTTGCCAAGACCGTTAAGTGAACGGATTACAAATAGCTCATTTAAATGTCCACTCAAAAGATTAAAATTTGGGTTGGCAGAGACCAAAACTGTAGCTAAAGGGAGGGAATATTGGACTCACACTCAGATGGCCAGAAACATAAATGACTCTAAATGAAAGATAATGATTTTATTGTTTTTCTGTTTGTTTTTCTGGTAGGTAGTTTGATCATGGGTCTCCCCACTGGAGTGGGGGAGTGGGGGCCCTTCAAGAAAGGTCAGACTTTAGATGGCAATCAAGAGATTTTAAAAGTGTGTATCTTGTATCTTGTAATAATCAGGTTCTCTACAGTGTGTTCATCTGAAGAATTTGTGCAATTTAATAGAATGATACTTAGTAGTTTATTTGTGTATACGTATATACTCTCTATTCCTGTTATTTCAGTATTTAGTATTTAGGACTAGTTGTAACACCAGAAATCTGAATCAGAATGGTGATGACAAATTACAGACAAGCACAAGACATAATTGCACAGGGGGATAATTGCACTGTCACAGAAAAGGCATCAGGCTCAAACAACCATGTGAACCTCCATAATGGTCCTGAGGCTCACTCCTGTTGAAAACTTGTGATTGGTGTTAACTCCCTTCTGAATTTCACTGATGATGTAAAATCCTGGATGGCAAAAAGCTTTCTTTAGCTAAACGAGAACATAATTGAGGTCCTATTCTGGCCTGCAGGCTACCCACAATCAATACTCCTGCCGCTGTCATATTAAAATGCAAGAAGAAGTGCAATCTTTGATTTAAACTAATCAAGTCTGCTGTCCACGTCAGATCTTTTCATCCTCACTTATATAATTAAAATAGTTGCTGCCTGTTAAAGATTTGGAAACAGTATTCCCTCTTGCCTCGATTATTACAGTCCTCTCAATGAAGGCATCAGTTAGGCAGGCTAAAGACTCCTCACTGGTACCAAGAAGAGAGACTGTATCTTCCCAGTACTGGCCTCTGTTCACTGCCTATCATAGAATTAAAATTAAAAGTCTTACTTGTTTTTGAAGCGCTACTTTGATTGGCACCAGGTTAGCTCTTCTTTTCTATTCAACCTCCAGACCCTTCAGACCCTTCAGACCCTTCAGATCTCCTGACCAATCACTGCTCTCCCTTTCCTCCCAGTTAAAATCCATTGTCCATTGTTGGACCCAAACTGTGGAATAGTTTGCCGCTCACTATTAGATCTTCTCTGTCCATTGATTTCTTTAAAACATGTTTAAAACCCCTCTCTTTTCTTCAAACTCATAAGACATGACTGTTTTTTTTTTTGTTTGTTTTTACATGTTCTCATTACACTGCTGTTGTTTTTATGATTTTACTCAGATATTATATCATTTACTTATATCCTCCACTCCTTCAGTATGTCTAATCCAAATAACTAATCCAAAGATCCATTAGAAGTCATACCCTGGAAACCATGAATATACAGAAAAGTTGTTGTTGTTTGAGACAACTCGTCACAGACCACAGAGTTGTTCAAGGCTAAATTTCAACCTCAGCTTAATGATAGGTGATATAAATTCATTTATCCATTCAGTATATTCCTTTGAGATTACTTCCTTTAAAAGAACAGGAATTACAATCTCACAGATGCTCAAACTGTCTCTACAGCCTCTAAGTGTGTGTTAAGAGTAGAATGCCTATTAGCTCATATGTTGAGCTCATTCACAGTCATGGAGTCACACACACACACACACACACACACACACACACACACACAGCGTAAAATGCCTTCTCCCATAGGCGATTTTTGAACACTGTGTGTGTGTGGGTCTGTCCACCCTTTTCACTAAGATATGAACAGATTTCTCTGACTCACCTTCTTGAAATACTTTTGTCTTCATGTTGCTCTGGGCGCAGATGTAATGGGGCTAATAGGGCAGAATTTTTTATCTCCACAGTTAATAAGAGCTGAAATTCATATCATGTAAACATGCAATTCAATTTATTTTCATTCACCACGCCTCAAGCGCTATGCGTCAGCTTAGTTTATTAATGCTCCTCTGCTGTGTTTTCCCACATTTAACACACTGCAGCAGAAATAACAGCTAACATTTAAATTCTTCAAAACAGCTATGAGGCAGCCACTGGCAATGGAACTGTTTCCATATTACTAACTATATATTTGTCTTATACTTTTCAAATCAGTGGTTGCAAATATCTGTGTAGTTTACAATATATTGCTTTTTATTCAGAATTCAAACTCCCGCTCAGAGGTGGGAAAATATTTTAAAGAATTACATGATTAGTGATCATTTGTTCAAATTTTAAATTCTTAAAGTGCAACAGGCTGTGCCTCGGATGCTCCTATACTGTTTGTGTCAGGGCTGAGCGATGTGACTTCAAATCAGTATCACAAATACTCCAAACTTTTAACTCGATTAATTAATAATAACGATCACCTTGGCATTTATCAGTCTCTCTCTTTTTTTTTTTTTTTGAGGCATGCACTCTTCATATTTGGCAATGTAATTGAATTGTTTGTTCCAAGCGATTTAAAACAAATCACCTTTGGTCACGATACATGTCGCGTCCGCTACATTGTCCGCTAGTCGTGACTGATAAAACCCAGGAGGCAAGGTCTGCAGCATGGTTTCCAAAAGTCCTAGTTTCTGCCCATCCAGTCTCCCTTTTAGGGGCTGGGAAACTCCAGAGTAGTGTGGAACCTATGTGTAAAACCCAAACATATAAGTGTAGTTGTAGCCCTAGTCTCAGCCAGCTTTGCTTTGAATGAATAAAGACTAACGTTAGTTGGATGGGGCAGAGGCACGTGACTGAACATGAGGTGGTATTTTTTTAAGGGGACAGTTCATGAACACACATCATTGAAAGAACAACAAACATGCAGCAAGATTAATTCGGTGAGAGGCTCTAAAAGTCGGTTTGAGATTAATGTTTGCTAACTTGAAATGTTGTCACTCACATGAGGCAGTGAAGGCACCACAGAGGAATAGATCATGGTCATTTTATTTGGCAAGATGTACTCGCATGTGTCGTGGACAGTGTTGTTCTATCTTCGTGGCTAGCAGGGAGAAAAATCATAAGCAAAGTGGGACATTTGACTTAGTTGAGTTAGTTAAGCTTGGATTACAACACACAGAGGGGGTGTGACTTCACTCTTGGCTCAGGACGCCATTACTGTTCTATATTTTTTCATTGAAATTAGTTGTGTGCTGCTATATTATTGTTTAAAATCTTGTATATATGACCTTAATGTTTTTTTAAATGTAGTTTAGTTGGGATCGCTGCAGTGTTAACTTCTCTAAATTCAATAAAGAGGGGGACAGAACTAAACACTAATACAGGAACTTCCTGACTTCCACACAGTGTCATGGTTTGGCTCCGCCCCTTTCCCTTTCCCTTTGTGTCTGCTTCCTGCCCTCCCCTGTCTGTGTGTGTGCGTGTATATGTGTGTGTGTGTGTGTGTGTGTGTGTGTGTGTGTGTGTGTGTGTTTTCAATATCCAGTTCCTTCCTGTCACCTGTCACCTGGAGCCAATCCACTAATCACCCTCTGCAGTATAAGACCCGGGATCATTCAGCCACTCCTCCCCAGGTCATTCAGTCTGCCTGGTGGTACAAATGCACGGCTCAAGTTTCGAGTTGTTTGTTCCTCATCTCATGTACAACCCAGTGCTTTACCTGTGCTCCAGGTCTCCATCCTCTGCAGCTCCAGTGTGAGTGTGTGTTTGTGCGTTCGCCCTCCCAAGCTCCTTTGTTGTTTGCCTGTTCCGCCGAGTCCTTCACCTGCTCTTCCTGCCCCACACCAATGCATCTCGGACTCCCCCACCGTCCTTCTACATCTACCCTCGAAAGAATGATGTATATCAGGTTGTTTATAGTTATGTTGATCTCATTGTGGAGCTTGGTAGCTGTCAATCATACAGTGCCTTGAAAAAGTATTCATACCCCTTGAACTTTTTCACTTTTTGCCACCTTACAACCACAAACTTAAATATTTTTTTATTGAGATTTTATTTGATAAACCAACACAAAGTAGCACATAATTGTAAATTGGAACGGAAATGCTACATGGTTTTCAAAATTTTAAGCAAATAAAAATCTAAAAAATGTGGTGTGCATATGTATTCAGCCCCCCTGCATCAATACTTTGTAGAGCCACCTTTCGCTGTAATTACAGCTGCGAGCCTTTTGGGGTATGTCTCTACCAGCTTTGCACATCTAGACACTGAAATCTTTGTCCATTCTTCTTTGCAAAATCGCTCAAGCTCAACTAGATTGGCTGGAGAGTGTCTGTGAACAGCCTTTTTCAAGTGTTGCCACAGATGCTCAATGGAATTTAGGTCTGGACTTTGACTGGGCCATTCTAACACATGAATATTCTTTGATTTTAACCATTCCATTGTAGCTCTGGCTTTATGTTTAGGGTCACTGTCTTGCTGGAAGATGAATCTCCTTCCCAGTCTCAAGTCTTTTGCAGCCTCCAACAGATTTTCTTCCAGGATTGCCCTGTATTTAGCTCCATCCATCTTCCCATCAACTCTGACCAGCTTCCCTGTCCCTGCTGAAGAAAAGCACCCCCACAGCATGATGTTGCCACCACCATGTTTCACAGTGGGGATGGTGTGTTCAGGGTGATGAGCAGTGTTAGTTTTCCGCCAAACATAGCGCTTTGCATTTAGGCCAAAAAGTTCAACTTTGGTCTCATCTGACCAAAGCACCGTCTTCCACATGTTTGTGGCGTCCCCTACATAGCTTGTGGCAAACTGCAAACGGGACTTCTTATGCCTTTCTTTCAATAATGGCTTTCTTCTTGCCACTCTTCCATTAAGGCCAGATTTGTGAAGTGCACGACTTACAGTTGTCCTGTGGACAGATTCTCCCACCTGAGCTGTGGATTTCTGCAGCTCCTCCAAAGTGACCATGGGCCTCTTGGCTGCTTCTCTGACCACTGCTCTCCTCGCTCGCTCTGTCAGTTTAGGTGGACGACCATGTCTTGGTAGGTTTGCAGTTGTGCCATACTTTTTCCATTTTTGGATGATGGATTGAACGGTGCTCCTTGAGATGTTCAAAGCTTGGGATATTTTTTTATAACCTAACCCCGCTTTAAACTTCTCCACAACTTTATCCCTGACCTGTCTGGTGAGTTCCTTGGTCTTCATGATGCTGTTGTTCACTAGTGTTCTCTAACAAACCACTGAGGCCTTCACAGAACAGGTGTATTTACACTGAGAGTAAATTACACACAGGTGGACTCTATTTACTAATTAGGTGACTTCTGAAGGCAATTGATTGCACTGGATTGTATTTACATTGTATTTGTATTCATCAGAGTACAGGGGGGCTGAATACATATGCACACCACACTTTTCAGATTTATATTTGCTTAAAATTTTGAAAACCATATATCATTTTCATTCCACTTCACAATTATCTGCTACTTTGTGTTGGTTTATCACATAAAATCTCAACAAAATACATTAAAGTTTGTGACTGTAAGGTCACAAAATGTGAAAAAATTCAAGTGGTATGAATACTTTTTCAAGGCACTGTAATTAAGTTTGGTGCATGGTACAGCAGGGTTTTGGATGGATGCATCACTGCTTTTTACCTGTTAAGTTTTATTTAACAAAGGAACCAGACTCTGCAGAGCAGAGTAAATAAACTTGCACTGTTTCTCTGTTATTGTCTGGACATCCACACACTGGGCTTGTTTCACATATACACTTTCTGACCATAACTAAAGATCATAATCAACCTGGCCACCCCTCCACCGCCACCGCTTTCCTGCTGCGTTTCCAGTGCTACTCAGAGCTGTTCAACATCAATTCTTAAGATCTGTTCAGGAAAGAGAAATAAACTTTGAAACAATGGACTGGGTTTGCTGGTTTGCTTAGTGATTTCATTCACTATGCAGTTTTTTCTTCTTTTTTCACTCTAAATATGAAATCCCTACTAAGAGAAATACCAGGAGTCACAGTTATGCTGTTGAAGCTGAAAACAGCCAAGGATGTAGTTTAAATGCCTTTATTGTATTGCGGCATATCAGAGTAGAATATTTTCAAGATAAGATATTAGTTACCATTATAATCAACAAAAAATTTGAAATAGAAATGAATATATACCAACCACTTTTTTTTAATAATAAATAAAGGAGCAAGCCAGTTTACAAAAAAGGCTTAACGTAAATCCCTCCACCTCAGCACCTAGCTGCCGTTTCAAACGCCTGTCACTGCATGTGCTGCATGTGCTCTGACATTTCCACATATCACATGGACCCAGCCTCATGTGCCCCAGACAAAGGGCAGGACCACACAGATTACAATCAAGACTGTCAACCTGACACAACCTCAGCAGTGTTTCAGGCCACAACCCATCAGTGTAAACCAATCATCAGACTCCCACTGAGTGCTGCTCATCCCAGGATTGAATTATCAGCCTGTTCAGCTCCACTGACATTCCCGGAAACGCAGCAAGCTGACCGCCGTTTGCTCATCTTTTTCTATTGTGCTTTTTTTTCAGCACTTACTGCGCTTTGCATGCATTTAAAAAGGAGGGAGTTTGGGGGTATGCAACATGCTGTTTCGAGGCAAATTAAATAACTAAGAGAGTCCCATCACACAGAAAGATTTCACACACACTGATTCAAACGCAGAGGGGGCTCCTGCAATACAAATGTGAAAAAAATATGACAAAAGTGAATGTTTCAGTCATAGGACAAGTGCCTATATACTGTATTTTAAATTAAACTCCACACATTACAACACATAACATTAACTACAACATACGAAGTCTTACAGTGAGATCCAGGGAATCCATCAAGAGGTTATACAGAGACTAACACACTTTATTAGGAACACCATACCAATATGGTGCAGTCCCTACCTTTGCTCAGTTCTTTGTGGCATTGATTCTACAAGATGTTAGAAACTTTCCTTTGAGATTCTGCTCCATGTTGACCTGACTGCATCACATCATTTCTGCAGATTTGTCAGATGCACATTCATGCTGCCAATCATGTTCATGAAATCAGTTTGAGACGGCTTCTGCTTTGTGACATGGAGCTTTATCTTGTTGAAAGTAGCCATTAGAATGCTAAAATATGGCCATTAAGGGATGAACATGGTCAGATAGACTGTTGCATTCAAAACATGATTCGTTGGTATTAAGGGGCCTAAAGTGTGTTGAGAAAACATTCCTCACACCATTACACCAGCACCAGCCTGGACTGTTGACACAAAGCAGGTTTGATCCATGGATTCATGGATTCTGACCCGAGCATCTGCTGCCTCAGCAGAAATCCAGCATCCTCAGACCAGGCTGCATTTTTCTGGTCTTTAAATGTCTAATGTTGGTGTCCACTGCAGCCTCAGGTCTCTGTTCTTGGCTGACAGGAGAGGAACCTGACGTGGTCTCCTGCTGTTGTTGCTCATCCACCTAAAGGATGGACCTGTTGTTCATCCTAAGACGCTTTTCTGCTCACCACAGTTGTAAAGAGTGATTATCTCAGTTACCGCTGACCTTTCTGTCAGCTCCAACCAGTCTGTCCATTCTCCTCTTACTTCTCATCAACAAGGTGTTCCTGACCACAGATCAGGTCTCTGCTACAGGGTGTTGGATGGTCTGTGGTTAGTGCAGATTCCTCGTGACTTAAAAACCTTGATGATGAAAAAACAAACAAGTCCTCCAACCTGAACAACCACGTAGGTAATTTGTTCCACATCTCTGATAGGACCCATAGGAGTATCTCCTGATATAGTGCCCCTACAGAGGCAGATCTTTGTTGTCATGGTTACAACATAAACATGAGGCTAAGCTTATGGAATGGACACGGTTTGGTTAGGTTTAAGAAAATAAAAGATTATAGGCACTTTTGTCCTTAGGATTAAACAGTCTTCATTGTCATGGTCATAGCAACGTGGTTAAGGTTGTGGAACAGTCATAGATCAGTGAAACAACAAACTACTGGTTTTGCACAGGAATCAAACACCAATCTCCTGTGTTGAAGTTCTGCATGTTGTTGACCCATCCATCCACCTCAGCCTCCTTCTAAACAGGACTTTTTTGCTCCTCATCACTTGACTTCTTCCTTTGTTCCTGTCATAATCACTGCGACCACTAGATGTCCCCTAGCAATAAAACTTAACTGTGTTTTGTAATGAGCGCAGACTGTATGTAAAGATGGATGTAGTCTCCGTGACATCAGCCATACGTTTCCATAGAGCAACTTCGAAGCTCAGAGAGAGCTGCTCCACCGTCGCCATCTTGACAGTGCCTTACTCCACCCCTAACTCCCAGCTAATCCAAAAATGGCAGGTTTGCGGCAAGCATACACTCACCCACCTATTCAATTTGATTCAATAAAATTTTATTTGTATAATGCCACATCATAATATAATTTATCTCAAGGTACTGCACACGATAAGGTCAAGACCTTACTTTATTATAGAGAGAAACCAACAGTCCCACAAAGAGTAGCACCTGACAACAGCATGGAGGAAAAACAGAGCCATCCACCCTGAGTCCGGCTCTGTTGGAACCGGGCTCAGGGTGGAACTGACCAGTTGGGTGGGGGGTTGAAGGGGGGTGGGGGGAGGAGAGAGAGAGAGAGAGAGAGAGAGACTAGGAACAGCTGTACATACTATAGGTAATGGTGTTATCAATAATAATAATAAATAGCAGTGGTAATAATAGTAATAATGAGTCCTGCTCCAGAAACAGAGACACCTGCAGAATGAGAAGAAAGAGAGGGAGAGAGAGAGAGAGAGCCCAATGCATCATGGGAATCCCCCAGCAGTCTAGCTCTATAGCAGCATAACTAATGGATGGGTCAGGACATACCCGAGCCAGCCCTAACTATAAGCTTTATCAAAGAGAACAGTTCTAAGCCTGATCTTAAAGGTAGAGAGGGTGTCTGCCTCCCGAACCCACACTGGGAGCTGGTTCCACAGGAGAGGAGCCTGATAGCTGAAGGCTCTGGCCCCCATTCTACTCTTAGGAACTCTAGGAACCACAAGTAGACCTGTGTTCTGTTAGGATAATAGGGAACTATAAGCTCTTTAAGATATGATGGTGTCTGACCATTAATGGCTTTGTAGGTGAAGTGATTTTAAATTCTATCCTGGATTTTACAGGGAGCCAATGCAGAGAAGCTAACACAGGAGAGATGTGATCTTGTTTCCTAGTTCCTAGTCACTACTCATGCTGCAGCATTTTGGATCAGCTGGAGGCTTTTCACTGAGTTATTGGGACATCCTGACAATAAAGAATTACAGTAGTCCAGTCTTGAGGTAACAAATGCATGAACTAGCTTGTCAGCATCCTTTAGAGACAGGATGGATCTGATATTTGCAATATTGCACAGATGGAAGAAGGCTGTCCTAGAGATTTGCTTTATATGTGAAGTAAAGGACAAGTCCTGGTCAAAAATGACACCAAGGTTTCTGACTGTAGCACTGGAGGCCAAGGTAATGTCATCCAGAGTCAGTATATTATCAGATCATGTATTTCCAATTACAATAACTTCAGTTTTGTCTGAATTTAAGAGTAAGAAATTACTGGTCATCCAGGTTTTTATGTCCTTAAGACACACCTGAAGCCTGGTCTCCTGGTTAGTTTCACCTGGCTTCATGGATAAGTACAGCTGGGTGTCATCTGCGTAACAATGAAAATTTATCTATTTAGCTTCCTAATAATATTTTTCCGAGAGGAAGCATATATAGAGTGAAAAGTATTGGTCCAAACACAGAACCTTGTGGAACTCTATGATTTACTTTTTTGTGCATAGAAGAATCATTATTAACATGAACAAACTGGGATCTATTTGATGAGTCTGACTTAAACCAGCCTAGTGCGGTTCCTTTAATGCCAGTAACATGCTCTACTCTCTGTCATAGAGTCTTATGATCACCTGTCACTCAACCATGCATAACTTTAAGCCTTAATAAAATTTAAACAGGTGAGTTATATAAAACTTTATCCCTGTGCAGTTGTCATGAAGGAGGAAATTAACTATGAAGACCAAAACTGTTTTTCTTACCAGGCTGTAAACTTGTTATTTCTGCTGTAAAGTTGAATATTTTATGGGGATGGGGACCTCAAGTGGTCATTAGATGAACTGCAGTTTTGTCACTTCAGTGTTGGCTTCATTTTTCCGCAGTTTAAGTTCACTAGTTTAATTAGTGATCTACATTTATTTATACATATCTTGTGAAATTGTGGGAGGACTACAAAGCAGCAGAGAGCAGAGCAGGATTTTAACAAGCCACCCTATAACGTCCTATAGCTGGTTGTAACATAAAGCGCACCATGGGGACCAAGGCTTTTTAAAGGTAGTGGAGGTGGAGCCTTTATTGATCTTTCTACAATCACAACAGCTCTCTGTTTATTGTTAAATGTCATGCTCCCTGACAAGTTGTCAATTTCCCCTCAATTTTCACTTCTGCACTTTCCTCACTTGCTCCAGACATGTGACACTGGGTAAAGACAAGTTCTGACTGCTGTTTTTGCAGAGGACCTGCAGCTGTGCTCTGTTAAAGGACTCATGGACTGATTACCAAACAGACCCGGGGGTCCATGAGGTCAGAGGCTGGTTTATGCAGTATGGGTCCTCCGAATGTGCTAAAAGGAATCACCTTTACCACTGTGTATGGATGAACTCATGTGCCCAGAGAGAGAGAGAGAGAGAGAGAGAGAGAGAGAGAGAGAGAGAGAGAGAGAGAGAGAGAGACAAAATGTGGTCGACTGGCTGAAAAAGGAGTTGGTGACTTCACCACTGATCTGAAATGTCAAATAAAAACCTGCAGAATAAACACAGCTCCCTTTTATTAGCAATGTTGCAATAGCAGGTTAAGTGATGTCTTCAAGTGCTCTTTGTTCTGTATTTCAGGAATTCCCTTTACCCACCATTCACACTACTGAGGTCTAGTGGATGTGCACATAAGCACTGGAAGTCATGAAAAGTGACATGAAATGAAACATGACATTAAGAGATAAAACAACCCAATGTGAACTTAAAGTGCTAGTGGTAATGTCATGATGAAATGAACAGACTTTAGAAAAAGGGCATTTTTCTGTTATGAAGGAAAGGTGAAGTCCTATTCTGCAGAGGTATGTTTCCCTGACAGCTAATTCAAACTCTTTGAGAGGCTGTTGTCAAGACTGCAGAGCCAGACAAAAGATTAGATTTAGTGGTGTTTTTTTTTTTTTCCTTCCCTTATAACATTTAACCTCTGATGTTTTGATTTTTTTCCTTCTGTGTCTTATAAACATCCTTCAGTACAAAAGAGCTTCGCCAGGTTATTTACTGGGTCTAGGAAAGTTATTACTTTAAACCTCGGAAAGGAGCCTCACATCTTCAACGTGGGCGACAGGTGTTAAAGACTGGATTGCTGTTCGAAAACAATCTCACGGCAGCACATGTGAGATTGAGATCTGAGAGGAGCAAATGAGTCGTCTCCCGGAATCCATCAGCTGAGAAATGGCTCTACTTAATGTTGGACAATTTATGGGCTACAAGTGGCAAGACATGCAAATATATTTAGTTTTTACTAAACATGTTTATAGAAAAAAATGTAACAATAATCTGTGTTTAATTTTTTTTTAATTTTTTTTTTTATCTTCACTTATCATATGTGAAAAAAAGAGTAGTATGAGAAAAGATTTTATTTGAACATATTTTGTTTTTTCTGACCCATTCTTCCTGTGTTTCTATAATAGTATCTGACTTGGACACACCACTAAATCTGATGAAACTCTTCTGCATCGGAGAAAGAGATCACATTCATGTTTTTATTTATCAGGCTCTTCTGGTTTTAAGGGCAATATTTATCAATTGACAAAGGAGGAAGAGCTCAGATCCTTTAATTAAGCCAAAATACTAAAAATATTCCACGGGTAAATATTTTTGTGAAATTCCTGCATTTAAAATTTTACATAAATAGAAAAATAATTATTAGCAAAATGTCAGGATGAATCAAAGGTAATATATATCTATAACAATACACCATAGTAAGTATAGAGACAGTACTAAAATGTTACATTGATGTGACAGTTTGTGTTCCAGAATTCCATCATAATGACATCACATTAAACAGTGTTCTGCATTCTGACTGAACACCACAGAACTGAGAGGACAGTCTTCACTAAACTCTCTGAGTTCCTACAAACCAGAAGCGACCAGACCATCCTGTCTACAAAGGACAAAGAGGTAAGCTAGCTTGTCAGTTAGTAGTGACAGTAGTTACGAACGTCATGTTATAGTTGCGCCTTTGATAGCTTCATACAGAATATATACATTTTTTTATTTAATACACTTTCCGCCTTGCTTAGTAGCTATAAACATGGTTCTGTACAAAACCACTCTGATAAAACAATCAGCCAGCCCTCTCTCAGTCATGCTCCTAACACATTGTCACCAAGGTTATAATAGTCTGGATTCTTCAGTAGTTGTTATTTTTATTTGTTTTGACTTTTTGTTTTCAATCTTCAATTTCAGCTTATTTTGAATAGTTTGTATAGCAGATGTGCTCATTAAGTTTAGTTTTTGTTTTTTGAACACTTAGTTTTGGTTTAGTTTTTATAAGTTTTAAGTTTTTTCGTACAAGGGGCCACATTCAAAAAGATGAACTCAAAATTACTTAGTATAGTTGTCAGTGCTGCTGCTCTATGGCACATTGTTGTAGTTAACTAACAATGAAATGCTTGACATCTTTAATACAGTGAATGTTATTGACACTTAAAATGCACATGTACTTACACTGGGAGTCAATCACCTGTAAGATACTGCTCCTTCTGGCACAGCTCAAAAACTGTAAGATAGATTCCATATCCACCCAAAATACCAGGCTTATGTATGAGCTATGAAAACTAAAGACATTTTCTCTATAATTGTAGTTTATTTGCGATGTAGTATGTTGATTTTTACTGTATGTATATGTATATATGTATGTAATTCCCAGCATTGCTCCATCTGCCTTCAACCTGAGCAGAGGTCTTATCAGCCAGAATAATGTCAAAACATCTGTGTGGGCGTCGTGACCAATTAAATGCAGTCTCGCTATTACTAATTAGTTATCATATCATCATCATCATTTAAATAAGTTATTTAATGAGCAACACCCACTTCTATCAGTAACACTGTTATATCAAAATAAAAATAGTATCACGATCCACAACTTGCTCACAGTCACTTCCCTGTCAAGTTTACTGTTCACATTTGCTGAGGTTTCATCCTAGTTAGCAAGATAAATGTGTTCTCTATGTCTGCTCGTGTTGTTGGGACAACTAATGAGTAACAGCCTGTATAATGATGGGAATGCGCAAAAGTAGTGGTGTTGGTCTATTACAATGACACACATACAATAAGAAGGAGTTTTTAGGAGTTTAACCGTTAACAAATGTAACAGCATGCAAGTTTTTAAGCATATATACCCCATTTGGCTTCTCTGCTCTCTCAAATACTGATCATGGAATATTTTTCAACCCCTCTCTTTAACAAGGTTAATAGCAGGAATAATGGAGAATGAAAGTTTTGTGCCACTTGGGGGCAATACAACAAACAAGCCGTTGGCATATTATCACCATAGTTTCTTCCTTTTGCTCTGTTTAGGTCTCCACCAACTCTTGAGAGAAACATATGGCTCTATAGCTGCTAAATACTCTGCACTTTGTTCATCACTGATGGCGGTTGCATCTATCTACCATTCAGTGCTGGTAAAGTGAGCTTTATAGTTTTTTCACTGAAAACAGGTGCCTGCCGTGGGTGAAAATGAGAGCGGTGAGATTGAACAAAGGCAGTAAAGTTGTGTTGGGGCACAGGTAGGAGCAATTTGGTTATTGGCTTATCATATTAATGATTATCAGTGATAATCACCAATATATATATAAATGTTTACTACAAGTAGTAACCTCGGGGCACCACCCTGTCACCAAGGACCAATGACCAAATTGATGGCTCAAAATACAGTCTCAGAAGGTTGGTTGAAGGATAAATTTGAGCACTGACTGTTGTGAATCCAGCTGTTATCACAAATATAGTCACAATAATCACAGACAACGACGAGTTAAATTATAACAGGATTTATTAATACGAGTAATAATTATTCAACATAACATCACTTAATATTAAACCGATTATAATTCAACTATAACTAAAACAAACATTGGTTACTAACTAGATGATCAAAGGCAAAACACATATGTAACAACCGTGTGTGTGTGTGTGTGAGAGAGAGAGAGGATGTGAGGAGGTCACGTGAATGACGTGTCAGTAGGAACCAAGATGGCGGCAGAGTGAGGTACTCGCTAGAGCCAAGATGGCGGCTGGCCGCAGAGCGTGAATGGCGTGAACACGAGAACAAAGGGAGGGGCCTTGAGCTTTACGTGTATGACGCGACCACACTCTCGGGCCTGAATGTGAGAGAGATGTAGATGAGGTGATTGGGAGAAAAGAGGGAGAATAGAGGTGAAGAGAGGAAAGAGTCCACAAGAGATCGTCACCACAGTTAATAATCACCACAATATCACTACACAATAACGGAGCCAGAGAACCGAGCTCGTCTGGCTGGATATTGGTCCTTTAACTAGTGATATTTGGCTTATTAAACTGATCACAGTGAACGATCTAAACAACAGGATCTGCAGCACTTATAAGTCAGATAGCAACAATACAACACGCTACACTAACTGTGTCTCTGCCCAGACATCAGCCTCTTACTGTGAGTTGCTCCGATCCTTTGGAGTTAGAAAAGAAAGTCCGCTCCGCTGGAGTCGCTCTCTACTGTAACTGGTGCACGGGAATGAAGCGCAGGAGGAGGGTCGCAGCGCAGCTTTTATTACCTGAGTGACGTCACCGGGGATCCCTGCTGGGAATGCCTGGCCTCAGCCAATGCCTTTGCTGAGTTTTCTTTCAAACTCCAATTTTACACATAGGTGTGAATTGTGGGGGTGGTTTTGGCTCCATAGCCTGGAGGGAAATGTAGTTCACTCCTTTGTTCTCCCCGCGAGGCATGGCTCGAGTCAGGCTTCAGGAGAAGCACGCGGGCCTCTCTATTGTTCTTCTCAGAACTCATGACTTGAGATCCCAACAGTTGTGTGTTGTTACATGCATTGCATTGCACTGGACGGACAAGCATTTGGAAACAATGACGTAGACATTGCACTCTGATTGAATCTTACCAGCCTTGACTACCAATGGTGAGAGCAATATGGATAATAAATTACAAGCCTTGCTGATGTTGTTGTCTTTGCTCACAGCTGTTGTGGAGTTAAATTCTGCATTTTAACACTACAACTGTCTTTGCTGTTCCTCATTTGTAGTATTTTCTGCAACTAATCAACTGCGGAGTAGAAAATCTGCCTCCTGTTCGCACATGCCCAGTGTATGTCAGTGGTCATATACACTTACAGATGTTTTCAGCTAAAACAGTCGCCAGGGTGGAAATCATTTTTATGTGGACGTCACCTTAGGCTGTGGGTGGATTACAGAGTCAGGTGATAATTATCTGTAGGCTTTTTTCACAATTAACAGCTATTTTCACATTAGCCATTGATTAACTGTAAATGTATATTATTTATTTTAGTTTTAAAGATGCTAAATTCAATCATTAACAATGAATCAAAAAACGAATATTAAATGTGAAAGTCACTCGTAATGACAGGAGAATTATCACCTGATTCTGCATCTTACATTAGCCCTACTGAGTGTTTTATTGGATTATAATATTATAGTATTATATTGGATCAGCAATGTAACGCTCCTCTTTCTTTACAGAGGTGTCCTTGGTGTCACACCATCACGAACAGCGGCATTGTGAAATCCATTGCTATGCCATTATCTTGCAAGAAATTACATGTCTGCTAGGATTAAAATGTTTTGGTTTGATTTGCTTCTTTCAGATTAAATTGAGGAACATCACCATGACAGAACAACCAACCCAGGACAGAGCAGGGCAGTCCCCTGCATCGATGCAGACACCTTTGCATATTGACCTGCCAGGTGTTGATCAAGAGGACGTCTTATTTACCATCAGTAAATGTCTGATACAAATATCCATACAGTAAGTATTTAGGGAACTTAAAATTCAGTATTACAACACAACAGTACAAATTGCATTAAATTACATATGTTGTGTTGTGACTTGAATCATCTTCAGAATGCTTATATCATAACATTGGCTGTGCATTCTTCCAGGCACTGGGACCTACTGACAGCCGGCTTTGTGACCTTTGACATGATGTCTGGGCTGGCCTTTTCTTGCATGGATATCATCCAGACCTTAGCAGAGGACATCCTGGATGGTGTGATGCCTCAGGTCTACAGACACATGAGAGCCAATGACGCCTTTTCTTCAACCATTGTCAGAGTAACTGAGGACCAAATCCATGCCTACCTAGGGGATTCTGTTGGCCTTGCACTGACCAAATGTATGAAGGTCAATGTACAGAACTTTGTATACACCAAGTTGTTCTCAGAGTTACTTGTGAGACACATCTCAAAGATGGTCAACTCAGTCCTGACTTTGTCCACTCATGCTCCCATCTTGGAATCCAGAATACCAGTGTTTTTTGTCAGCGGCTGTGTGTCTTCCATTGAGGACCTTGAAGATATGGCTTTTCAGATGGCCCTCATACTGGGGGAAGCCCTCAATCTTCAGGAGCAAGCTGAAGCTCACTTGACCACATTGCACGAACCCAGCAAAGAAGTGGAACCCCCCATAATCTGTTTGAATTCGAGCCATGACTTAATGAAACTGGTGAGGACTTACATCATTCACAGGGTGAGAGTCCTAAAAAGTGGAGTTCAAAGGCCACATTGTAAAATTAGGCTGAGCAACCATAGAGATGTCTGCATTAGAGTTGGCATAAACACACACATTTTGACTGTGGAAGACAGTGAATCAGATGGACAGGAGTCCACACCAGGCGATGAAACCAAGTCCCATCCTGAGATCCATCCCTTCCATTCAGCTACAGTAGTTAGCACAATCCAATCAGATCCAATAAATCCCGTGATGGAGTTGGACACGATCAAAAAGATAGCTGACGAACTGGTACAAGCATTGTTGGAGGATCTGCAGGGGGCAGCACAGACATACGGTTATCGAAAAGCTGCCCTTGGTGGGCTGGAGGACATTGACAAACTTAAGTTAAAAGAATTCACAGACAGAATCTTTACTGTGATAATGAGTGGACATGACTACCAGATTCCATCAGTCCCGGCCGGAACATGCATGTGTGACACTGTGACCTATAGACAGCTGACGAGAGGGGACATCGCTGACCCAGGCATTGTTGCTCATACCATTTACATGAGGACAGAAGAGGTTGTTACTCGTTGTGTTCTGCAGGTTCTCCTGTGGTCAGCACTAAAATCCCAGGTGTCTCAATGTTTGTCTCCGTCTCTGTCTTTAGAGGACATTTTAGACGAAACTGACCTTCCTATTCTAGGAAGTGCAACAGGAGATCATGTAGGACAGCCATATAGAATAGATTCTCAAGCTTCTAATACCACATATGATGAAATCCCTGCCCTGCCAGACTCAACGCAGTCAGACATGCTGTTAAGGTGTACTGTGACTTGGCTGATTCATTGTTTGCTCGCTCAGGAGGGGATTGAAAACATTGACATTGTTAATGAAGCTGTAAATAAAGCATGTGAGCACATGTCAAGCGACGATGTTGAAGCCTCCTTGATGAACAAAAACCTTGAAGACGTTTCCCAGACTCTATTTGCTAACCTCCAGCTGGAGTTTGGCTCTGTAAAAGAGCTGCGCAAGGCAGCAAGGTCAGGGGATCCCAGCTTTGAGGAGGCTATTGTGAGAGCAACAAGGAAACAGCTAGGAATTCCTACATCTGGAGCACCTTATGGAAATGAAGCAAAAAAAACAACCTGCGGTTTCTTCAAGAAATTCAAAAGAATTTGCTTCAAAAAAATGTCTAAGATGTCCTGCAAGACCACCACTATCATTGCTCTAACCACTGACGAGGATGACAGTGAGCTACAGGGTAAATAACTCATCAAGAAATTACCATGTCACAGGGTTAGCTTTAGAGATTTAATTGATATATTTAGAGTCTGGTAAATGAAAATATCAGCGTTTTATTTCGAAATGTATTTTTATTACAAAAGAAGCAATTAATGTGAATTTTGTTTTCCACAGAACACTTTGGGAAAGAAGATGATTCTCTGAGGGAACAAACACAGCAATGCTGGTGTCCATGCAGAATACCTGCCTTCATCAGAAAGAAGTGCTCCTCCTTCAGAAAGATGTTCTCCTCCATTACTACAGTAATAGGCAGACCATTCATTGCTTGCACTGATTGCCCAGAGAACCAGTAAAGTGCCAGCATATTACAAAAAATAAAATACAGGGATTGTTAAAAATCTTGTTGTTTTTTTGCCTATCAACTCCTCAAAGAGAAGTGTGGATGTGTGTACATGTCAGTACGTATAGTCTTCACAATATGACATACCAGAGCTGCTCCTCCAGAAAAAACTATCATAGTTTGATTGACTGACTGACTGACTGACTGACTGGGCAAACAGGTTCGATTAGGAAGGTGTTTACAGCCGAAGTATTTTTCAGCTGACCTTTTGGACTGGATATAAACCTGGTACATGACTGGAACATGTATGGATGGCATGCTGCAGAAGAGCAGAGTATTATGTGTATGTATTAAGCCTTGCTGCCATTACAGCAAATAAACTACTGTCATTACATTTTTTAATGATTGCTAAAGGAGGCAGAGGAATAACTACACATAAGACAGACCAAGCAGAGAGGGAGAGAGAGAGAAGTCATAGTTAACTGCTAAAAAAAACTAGCAGACCTGAATAGCATGTAAACAACAGAAACACCAGCAATTGGACAATACGCCTACTCCAGCCCAGCAATACAAGCCCTGTTAAGAAATAAAGAGTTTCTAACCACTGAAACGCTTACAGGAAGTGTGGAGTTTGTATTAACAAATAATGCACTAAAATACCACTTTGACCAATTCTACATATTGAACTTAGAAATAAAGACCTGCCTCTAATAAAAGTCTGTTATGTTCTGGAGTTGAGGTAAATAAAGGCTGAACTATCAGGATCCCAGACAGAAGCTGTGCACTTTGTGAAAGACTTCTAACTTTCTCTCTAAGTGATGATTTTACAAGTAAATAAAGCCAAAATCACACCACTGGTTGGTGATTTTGTCAGAGGACCTTGCTGGCAATCTGGCCATATATAGGTTTTGACCTAGTCTTGAATGAATATATTGTGGTTTCCTTTGTTGTTCATTCAAAATGCAAAAATTATAACAAAAACATTGAAAAACAGAATGGGATTTTAATGTTAATGTTAATCCCCTATCCTTTCTACAGGCCAACAACAGAAGAGGAGCCACTGTAGGGGGACAGGGGTCAACCTTACTCATTGTGTCAGTTCCTGAGCAAATCTTATATCCAAAACAAATTTTCTTTTTGGCTGATGTTCCTCACATTCCACAGCTTGGTCTGAGGTTTATGGCTTTATGTTAGATCTGTGTGTCCGCCACCACCTACCACCTCAGACTGATCTTATTTGCTCTAGTTAATACACACAGCTCTCATCTTGACACACAAAGAAACAAAACTTTCAATAATATAGCCTTATAAATGGCTTCTACACACTGGCCCTAAAATTGTGTAGTATTCACTCACATGCACGAAATTAAATAATCACAAGGAGCCAAAATATAAATATGTGTGCATGAATCTTCTATACAACAGAAAGCCTGGAGAACCATACAAATTTGTTATATCTACAGTGCATCTGGAAAGTATTCACAGTGCTACACTTCTTCCACATTTTGTAATGTTACAGCCTTATTCCAAAATGGATTAAATTCATTTTTTACCTCAAAATTCTACACACAGTACCCCATAATGACAAAGTGAAAAAAAGTTTGCTTGAAACTTTTGCAAATATATTAAAAATAAAAAACAAAAAAAAAATCACATGTACATAAGTATTCACAGCCTTTGCCATGACACTCAAAATTGAGCTCAGGTGCATCCTGTTTCCACTGATCATCCTTCAGATGTTTCTACAACTTGATTGGAGACCAACTGTGGTAAATTCAGTTGACTGGACATGATTTGGAAAGGCACACACCTGTCTATATAAGGTCCCATAGTTAACAGTGCATGTCAGAGCACAAACCAAGCCATGAAGTCCAAGGAAATGTCTGTAGACGTCTGAGACAGGATTGTATCGAGGCACAGATCTGGGGAAGGGTACAGAAAAATTTCAGAAACAGTGCTCCAGCGTTGCTCTGTGGAGAGAGGAGAACCTTCCAGAAGGACAACCATTTCTGCAGCACTCCACCAATCAGGCCTGTATAGTAGAGTGGCCAGACGGAAGCCACTCCTCAGTAAAAGGCACATGATAGCCCGCCTGGAGTTTGCCAAAAGGCACCTGAAGGACTCTCAGACCCTGAGAAACAAAATTCTCTGGTCTGATGAAACAAAGATTGAATTCTTTGGCCTGAATGCTCATCACCTGGCCAACACCATCCCTCCAGTGAAGCATGGTGGTGGCAGCATCATGCTGTGGGGATGTTTTTTGGCAGCAGGAACAGGGAGACTAGTCAGGGTTGAGGGAAAGATGAATGCAGTAATGTGCAGAGACATCCTAGATGATAACCTGCTCCAGAGCACTCTGGACCTCAAACTGGGGTGAAGGTTCATCTTCCAACAGGACCCTAAGTACACAGCCAAGATAACAAAGGAGTGGCTTCAGGACAACTCTGTGAATGTCCTTGAGAGGCCCAGCCAGAGCCCAGACTTGAACCTGACTGAACATCTCTGGAGAGATCTGAAAACGGCTGTGCACTGATGCTCCCCATCCAACCTGATGGAGATTGAAAGGTTCTGCAAAGAAGAATGGGAGAAACTTCCCAGAAATAGTTGTGCCAAGCTTGTAGCATCATACTCAAAGACTCAAAAGGCTGTAATTGCTGCCAAAGATGCTTCAACAAAGTATTGAGCAAAGGCTGTGAATACTTGTGAGTACATATTATATTTTTGTTTTTTATTTTTGATAAATTTGCTTAAGTTTCAAGCAAACCTTTTTCACTTTGTCATTATTGGGTATTGTGTGAAGAATCTTGAGGTAAAAAATGAATTTAATCCATTTTGGAATAAAGCTGTAACATAACAAAATGTGGAAAAAGTTAAGTGCTGTGAATACTTTACGGATGCACTGTATACCCTGAGAAATTACATGCAGAGAAGGAGGTGAGATCTTAGATGCAAGTCTAAATTAATTAGACTTAAAATAAACATCACACCTCATGCTGCTGCCTTTAAAACTAAGTGCAAAAAATGATTAGGGCACAGTCGATTACAATAAACAATTAAAACAAGTAATTGTTCATGCAGTTTGTAGACAGGGTGTGGACAGTAATTACTTTCACTTCTCGCACAAGGCAGCATCATAAGAGAGAGAGTATGCAGCTTTTCATTGATGCAGCATGAAAAACATGTCTTCTCTCTTTCCCTCTTTCTCACACACATTAACACATTACTGCAGCAGTACTTAGCATCTGCTCTGGAAATATTATGTTGTTTGGTCTTATTCTATAAACATAAGTGATATAAAACAAACAAAAAGATGTAGGGAGCAGGCTAGAATAAAGACAACCTGCTTATAGCTCAAGAAATATCACATTCATTGATTTACTTTAGAAGACAATGTTAGGGAAATGTTTTAGTCCATTATTTATACCCAAAAAAATTGTGAAAATTATGATTAAGTCAACTTCTAGCTTCAAAGAAAAACTCAGTTTCTCCATGACCAAAATATACTGTATATAATAGCCTCATTCCGTTATAAGCATGTCATTCTGAACTGCAGTGATTGAAGGAAGATTCACTGAATGTTAGAACAGAAGACTCTGCCTCCTTTAATTCATCTCATTTCTAACTCTTTTGATATGTTGACGATGATCCTGGTTCATTTTCTGCTGATGTTATTTTTCTGAACATCTCAGTTGAGATTACAGCTTGCACAGTTTCTGCAGTTTCTGCTCTTTATTTCTGCAGAAAAGAGAAGATAATCAGCAGACAGACAGTGGAGCGTGACCTGAAATGTCTAGTGTTCATACTGGTCATCTTACATGTTTCAGTGTATTATCCCACTAAACTCCTGGTTTTGTTCAGGGATTTTCAGACCTTTTATCAAGACTTCTTTGCTGTCCCTTTAGCCCCTCATTTGATTCAACTTTTATATATTTTTCTTTCATTTTAACCCAGTACTTGACACATCATGGCATCATGACTTGATCTTGTTCCCTCAATCTCGTCTTCTCTGATCACAAGGCAGTGCTCTTCCAGGTTTCACTCAAGTGTCAGCCTCCAGAATGTGAAATAAAATGAAACCAACACCAAAGTTCCTCGAACGGCCATTTGAGGCTGTCTCTGAAAGCAAGTCAATCCCCATAGACTCCCATTTTAACTTTATAGCAGAAATAAACAGGTTGGTACAAAAATGTTTTAGTAAATTTCTACGTTCATGACAACTGTACAGTGGAATTTTTTATATAACTCACTTTAAAATGCTTAAAATTATGTTTAATTGAGGGCATGGCTGCTTTGAATGACAGGTGGGTGCCATCACAGTCTGCTAGCTATCTGCTTGGCTAATTCGAGTAACAGTATGTGATCTCTCGGGCATGTTTGACAAACAGAACATAAGGAATGTCTGTGCTCCTGTTTTTTGAGGCTAGGGTAAGTTCTAGTACTATTTTATTTATGTTAGCACTTAATAGCAGGTAGCGGTGTCTGTGCTCACCATGCCTGGTTCGTTAGCTTAGCTCATTAACTAGATAGTCAGCAAATGCATTGGTCTTTGGTTAGTCTTCAGCAAGATGCCCTGACGCCTAGCTATGCCAACGATGCTAAAGGGTATGTCTGCTACCGAAGTCTCAGCTTCACACATGTACCCCCTCTTGGCTTATTTTTGGAGTTAGGCGGCATCAGACACTGCCAAGATGGCAACAGCAGAGCAGCCCGCTCTGAGCTTCAAAAGTGCCATGCAAAAACCTATGGGTGAGGTCACAGAGGCTATGTCCATCTTTATATACAGCATAACCAACATGCTTTACTCTCTCTATATATACTATATGTATATGTGTGTGTATATGTATATTGCAGCTAATAATAACACTCTTATTCTGAAATGCAGTGTGACTTTTTATGTTTGGTTCTTAATTTTTATTCATATATATTTCTTAACCTTTTTATTATTTCTGTGCTCTATTCTCTATTTTTATGCAAGTCACTTTGAGTTGCTTCTGTGTATGAAATAAATGTTCCTTGCCTTATGTGAAATTAGTCTGACAGGGACAACGTAAAAGAGAAAGAATCTGAATTTAGAGGCTGCAGTTGAATGAAAAGAGCAGCTCCCCAGGAAGATGGGAAATTAGTGGGTGAGACGACAGTACATCTCTGCTGGGAGCCTTGAACCTACTGTGCAGCTGCTATATCCGGGTGAAAAAAAAAGTTGTCTACTGATGCTTTCAGTCAACCGATAAATCTCAGAATGGGTGCATCAGCCTGAAGCGGAAAGCTAATATACAGCTGAATGATGCCTCGTGTCTTCATGCTACGAAGCACGAAGCACCATTTGCCATATGAAGGTAAACAAAAAGTGAGCTGATGTCATGGTAAACACAGGAGATGCAAACAAGCTTAGCTTCAGTCAACTGAGCCAATAACAATAAGTTTCTAATTTTGATTCAACTGTGTCATCCATGCGACAAATGTGTTTACCAATCTCCACTGCCTCTCAGCATGTTTATTTTTGTGGTTCTTTCTTGGTCCAAAGAAATCACAGTGGAAATCGAAATACAACAGTCACTCCGCCATCAAAATACCAAGCAAAACATTTAATTTATTATTGTTACAAAATAATCAGAATCAGATTTATTGTCACTTCCACAGTATACGCTTGTACACATGAGACATCGTTCTCCTCAGAACGATGTCCCACACCTATGATTCTCTGCAGGGACTTGTGGTCAGCGACTGAACAGTGCCCATACCAGACAGTGATGCAGTGAGATAGGATGCTCTCAGTGTTTCCTCTCTAGAAGGTTGTCATTATGAGTGGGTGGTGTTCATTCTTTTCAGTCTCCACAGGGAGTGGAGGGGTTGCTGGGCTTTCTTGATAAGAGCCATGGTGTTGGTGGACCAGTTGAGGTCGACTGTAATGTGCACCCCAGGAACTATGTGCTGGGGACTCTGTCGACAGCAGTCGTGTTGATGGTCACTGGGGGTGCACACTGTGACCCCTTCTGAAATCAACACCCATCTCCTTCATTCTTTAGCAGTCTTTGCTGTAACCACCAGTAACTACAGATGTCACCAAATCAACCAGGACTGAGTACTTTGAGACTGTCACTTAAATTATTGAAAACTTCTGATGTGGCACTGTGGTGATAGCGTAGCCTTGTTAACCTAAAGGCTTTTCTGCACAGCGAACTGGTGAGCTGCTGCACACATTTTGAGTTTAGACAGTGAAATAGGAACAAAGCAGCTGTGCTCAGGACGGATTCAGGATGAAAAGCGCTTTTGATCCATTTCTTTTTTTCAGCTGAAGCCCCAAAATCATTTCCTCTGGACAATCACAGTGTTCATCTCTGGTGTGTCAAATGGATTATTGCTGGTAGTTTTCAGTTTTGCTGCTTGAATGCAATAATATTTGCAGCAGCAGTTTCTGCACTGAAACATCAATCCTAATCACTGACATAAATAAAGAAAGAAGGCGACTCAGATCGGAGGTCTAATAATGAAAACACATATTATTGTACTGTAAGATTTAAGTTTTTGTTTACTAAACCATGAATTAAATGAAAAAAAGTAAAAACTAAGCAAATAATCAACCCTAACCCTGATATCACTTCTTCCTAGTGCTATCTGTCCAAATAAGAATCAATTTGAGATATCAATCACTGCAATTTCACTACAGAAGCTGAAGTGAATGAAACAGCCTTAAAAATAAGCCACCGCAGCAACATCCCTAGAAACAGTGCCATTGTTACTCTCGACAGTCCACATGGAGCACTTGGAACAGGCACATACCCTGATGACCTATTCATATGAAACTCTGTGCTTGTTAATATATGTGTGATATCATATTTAAATGAATCATGTTTGCATCTTACAGGCTGCTTGAACAATGGTCACACATGGGATCTGGTTCATCATGTGAGTGCACCAGCCTTCACCTCATCCCATGATCATAAGGTGTTTTCTGATCAGGTGGAAAAAGCTTTGCATCAAAGTTCCTCTAACTTGAATTACACCACAGGAATTTCCTTCCTGAAGAACATTTGAGTCAGTCATCCTGTCAGGGATTACCCACGAGACCTATGTATGGTTGCATGTGTTTTTGTGTTCACGCACAAGTGTCCAATTTAAACCTCTGCAAACACTCCTCGTGTTTCAAGAAGAGAAGTGTAAAGTAAATGATCAAGTAATTAAATCAAATCAAATTAAGGAAAATGGTCAATAATAACGGGCCAAGGCTTAACTATACAGTGACAGAGGAGCCATTATTGCAACATTTAAGCCAAGTGCAGACAGCAATCACTGTTCTGGTTATTGAAAAATAAGTTGTAGCTCAGAGGTGATCTGGGAAAGTTTTTGGTTCTCCTTAAACCCAAGCTGCCTCTTCAATAGCTGTCTTCTTGAATAGAAGTTCATCCAAAAGCAAGAAGAAGAAATAACACATTCCCTCAGTTCTAAGTGAAATATTCATAACCAGTAAAATCCCTCACTCAAATCAAAGCACTCAGAGGTGGATTTTCTGCTACACCTGGTATGACCAGTGGTGTGGGTAATGTTAGTTATTGTTAGCAAACTTTAGCTAGATTTCATAACAAACTGTTTGATGTTGTTATGAGTCTCCTCTGCTTCCATATCTGGGCAGATTTAACCTCTGGTGTTGGCTGACAGCTGGAGGATTTTCTGTGTGTGTCCAGCTGTGAAAGTAGCACCTGGCAGTCGTATTGTATATGGGCTGTAGAATCAGGCACCTACTGGGCCAGAAGAGACACAAGCATGTGGCCCAAGTATGGGCTGGATTTATTAAATCACACTGAATTACCATTTAGCTTAACTTACTAAGGCTGCCAGGTTGATGCTAGGAGAGGCTGGGGCTATTTTGTTTTGCCCAGTTGCAAGTCCTCGCAACTCACCAACAAACAGGGTTGCAAAGAGTGGTTAATGTCGTTCACATTCATCAAAAAAAAAAAAGAAAAAAAAAGATTAAAGATTGTTTCCAAAATGTCTGGGGAGCCTAAATACTGACAAAATATAATGAATGGATATAATTAACCAGAAAAATATAGCTAGCATGCTAAGTTTTTAGCATTAGCTTGCCATCTAAAATACTTAAGCTGCAAGTAAACAGCGCTAAAGGAGTATACAGTACAGTTTATGGATGATTAGCCTAATGCGCTGTAGTATAACTTTAGCTCTTTAACTAAAAAAGCTGGTGCTGAGTGTTTTCCTGTAAGCTAGCTGACCCGTCTTGACTGCTCCCCTGATGTCCTTGAACCAGATTAATATTTGGTGCCAGCAGTGCTCTAATGTTACTGTTCTCAATTGTCCATGCAGTATCTTATGGTAAATGAAGTATACTTTATAATGCTCCACCACTGTACAGTTCAGCAGCTCCTCCACGTATTGTTGAAACAGAAGTAGCATGTGTGAAATGTGTGTGCAGACCTTGTGCTAACTATAGTCACCATTGGAGACAGGCCATATGGATTTATGCTAATCTTCTCAGTTAAGCACCACATTTTTTTGACAAAGTGGTGAAGTGCAATATATGAAGACACACCTGTGGTTCCACTCTGGGCTGCTGTTGGAGCCACGGCGTTGATTGGACGGGTGCAGCTCGTTGATAGTGTAACTGATGCAACTGGTGGTTGTAGAGAGAGAGAAAAAAGGGAGACATTGCACAGATGCTATCGGGGAAGAGCTATGGAAAAACAGGGAGTGGAGGGGCAGTGCGCTGTCCATATGGGAGTGTGTGAGTGTGTGTGTGTGTGCGTGTGTGCGTGTGCGTGAGCGTGTGTGTGTGTGATGCAGTAATGTCTTTGACTCCTCAGTCCTCACCAGGATTCGCCTTCACTGAACAATTCTAAACCAATTATCTGAAAGCAGTAGGGAAGCTACACAGAGACACTCTGCTCTTGTCAATAACATATCAATGATTCAGAAGACAGTTTAGCAGGCTCTGGTAAACAGGGCGGTTACAGTTCACTTTCTCTGCAGACACTGGATTCTGAATTTGAAGAACTAAAGAAAGGAGACAATTAGTGTGACTGTTCAGATCAGGTATAAACACTTTTGATTTCTGACATTCTGACTTATTTCTGACTGTTGGACTTTTCAGATTATGTATAAAGTTTAACTCGGACTTCAGTTATTTGAATCTCTGAGGAGGGCACGGGGGTTATTTATGAAGATTTCTCAAACCTGAAAACTCATTAAGGTGGGAGAGGATGTTCTTTGCAGCTCTCCCCTCCCTGACTCTTGAGCCATGTGAACCCATTTCAAATGTAAAATACAATTTATTCTGTGGCCTGGCTGAATATTTGGTGGTTTATTATTTACTGAGAGATGTTCATCCTTATTACCAAGTATGTCCAGCTAATCAACATTTTAAATTCCTATTTAATCATTAGACAATATCAGTTTATTGCTTACCATCTTGCATTAGTCCAGAGTTGTAACTCAAACCAACTGAGAGACTAGATAATCATTGTCTTGTTTTTGTCTTGTTTCAAAATTATGTGTATAAGTGTTTGTGAATACAGGCCCTGGAGTCTACGTCCATTTCTATATACAGTCTATGCTCCCACAGCCTGTATACCTCCAACTGCCAGCTGCTTTTGTCTGCGAGTTTCATCACAAGGTTGGATGGAGATTGGATGAGACCTTCATCTGGCATTTTATCAAGGCTCTGTTGTGAATTTCAAATTTAAGTAGTGCTCTCTCACGGTTCACAGAACTGTTAAAAAAATGCATAAGATCAGAGCTGACCCAAGACTGAACCTCTGAAAGGCTCCATCAAAGGTGTTAATGCAGGCTGGAGTGAGTAAAGCGTGCAAAAGGGACAGTGATGCTGGATGCAGCCAAATGGTTCCATCCATGATGGATCAGGGCTGCTGTGAATTCACGGGGGAAAGTAAGACTTCTGTCAGCTGCTCCGAGTTAATAGCACCTCTAGAAGGAAACATTGAATCATAAAGGCACAGACAATATGATGTAAGAGAGGGAGGTAAGCTAGGAATGGAATCAATCTTTTTTTTAAACACAAGCTGCCATCAGACACAAAGCAGGTTACAGGTTTCACTTGCAGCATAATCACTGCAATTTCAGGGGTGTCAATTTTATGTCATTGCACACTGGAGGATGGGAGAGGGCGGTTGCATGGAAACTTCATGGAAAAATCTGAACCCAAATAGTCACTCTGTGTTTCTGTAGTTATTACACAACAACAGCAGTAACAACCCCTACAAAACGGTCAGAGGCTTCCAGGAACTTTTTTTTATAGCAGTATCCTCAGCTGAAAGAGAGTCATGTCGTAAATAAAACAATTACCAATAAATATTCGCTACACTGCAGAGGACAGAGCAGCTAATTAATTTGTCCTGGAAGTTGGTCCCTGTGCATTTGGCTATTATGTTAATCCAGGGCTAATGTTTACTTTTGGATGGTCTGAGGGACCTTCTTCTTTAATCAGTCCAGCCGTCTACACAGGCTAACATCTCGCATTTTAGTTGTGACTCAAAGCATATTTATAAGCCTCAAGTCTTTCTTCCATTTTAAGCACTTAGCGACTGTGATTGTGTAACGGGCTGCCAGACCTCTGTGTGCAGCCCTGCAACTGCATCTGAATACATTCTGTGTCAACAAATGAAGGACTGAAGCTGCTGCTCCTGCTCTGCTAACATGCTGCTTATGCTACACCTCCTGTTTACACAGTAGCCGGGGTTTCCATTGCAGTTTTGTGCAATTTTTATTTTTACAAAAGTTGACAAAACACAATTGCGAATGGTCTGTTTAATTATGTTATCAGAATAAAGCTGACAATATCAATTCCAATTAAATGTGACAATGGATCTCCAGCAGTCTGCCTCTCAGTTGGAACTGGCTCCCTGAGGCATGAATGTGAAAAAAGTGTTTGTATTTCATTGTTGGAAAATATTGCTCTGTTGAATAGTCAAAAAAACCACCTCAGGCAAGTGTGTACATTTTTTTTTAAATTCATGAGAAGTTTTGCAGTTTCAAATTGCACACCCTGGACAGGTCCCCCGTCTATCACAGAGCTGATAGATAAAGACAAACAACCATTTATACTCACGGGCAAATCAGACCCTGTTCAGACCTGGTATTAACATGTGTGGTCAGCTCTGAGTACGTCTGTTCACATCTGCTCTAGTATGTCTCCACATGCGTCTCCAGTGACCACACGTGATCTCTCTTCTCTGCTTCATATACAAATAAACAGTCATGCGTTGTTGTTTTAGCCTGACAGACGTCCATTGTCAATGTGCTTCTGTGTATGTGTGTTTGAGTTACAGAGAGTGAGCGAGAGAGAGCGAGTGGTTATGAGGGGTTGAGCGAATCAATGCCCTGTGCACAGCTCTACTGTGAAATAAGGGTTTATCCATTAGAAATAGCAAAATATTTTCAGCTCATTATGAAAGTGTGATGAGACTCATTATCCCGTGGCAGAGGACGTCAGTGGAGTAGGCGGTCCTTCACTGTGACCAGGACACATTTGTGTTCACACTGTGAAAAGAACATGGCCACATGTGACCCAGACCTCCTCTGAATTTGGTCTGAGTGATCGGATCTCAAATGCATCCTGAATGTGTCCTGAGTCACTAATTAGCCTAATCTGCATGTCCCAGAACCCAGACCATGCAAACTCCACAGAGAAAGACCTCAGCAGGCCGGCTAGTTTGAACCCAGAACCTTCTTGCTATGAGGCGACAGTGCTAACCACACCACCATGCCACCATGTACTGAGAAAATGACACTTTGAAATTGCTGTTGAGGGATAGTCAAGGCACCTAATGTTTGTTGCTTTAACAGGCTGGAGGCGAAGATGTTGCCCTGTGTGCAGTTCCAAGAGGCTGCACTCTCAGACACTCCCTCTTTTTTTCCTCAACAGAGCGTACCACTGAAGCAAAGCACCATCTTCAACTGCTGCCCTATGATCAAAACCACCTGCAAGAGCAGCACAAAAATACGAAGTGTGGTGGTGATGTCCGCCCCAGATCCATAAATCACTGATAGATGCCACTGTTATCTTTGTAAATATCAGATAAGACTTGATGCTTCTAGACAGACTAAAACCAGAGATGGAGCTCAAAAACATGTGTCTGCAAACATCAATAAATTGAACATGAGATGGTGAGATGATGGTTGATATCAACATATGTTAACTTCCACTTAAAATACATTATTAACCACACTGTCTTCCTCTAGATGCAGACTAATTGGCTCGATGATCTGTCAGGCACTAATAGAGTCATTAAAATTCAATTGACATACCACCATCAAGTCATTTGTGGTTAACTTTTACTCACTGAAGCTGATGAAAGGCTATGAACTGGAACATTTATTAAATTGAATCTGAAGAGATCTGTCCTTCTCTGACCTCTTGCAAACAGCACTGGTATGCATCAAATCTTCCATCAGAATATGAAATCTTATCTTTGTGAAACAGTACAGTGTCGTGTAAATGGATGTAGAATTACTATCACACCCTGTTTACTATATAGACCACTATCATAACTGTCTGCTAGTACGCTGGCTCTGAGTGATGATGCAAAAATAAATCCAAAATTGCAATTTAGAGCTGACTATGAAGTCTCTATGATTATACAGAAAACACAACCAAACACAGAGACGTGCTGCAAACAGAAAACAACACAATATAGGAAACGCATCCTTGAGATTTCTAAGTTACACTGTGTAGAACTCTCAGGGTCACCATTGTTAGACAGACTGTATATTTGAACTTCAGACAGAGCCAAGTGAACTGTTTCCCCCTGCTACCAGTCTTTATGCTAAGCTAGGCTAATCTTCTTCCAGCTCCAGAGACATAGATATTGAATGGAGGGAGGGGCGGTTTCAATCTCCCTGTCTAACTAAACTAGCAAAACTAGCATTTCCCAGTATGTTGAACTGTTCCTTTGCAACAGAACCACAAACATTTAGACACAGGACAAAAACGAGGGGTATTGTATTACAGGGTAACTGGAATGGAATTTTCATTTGTTTTGATGAGGAACTGCTAAAATAGAAAAAGCTCAAAACATCTCTTGTTTAAATCTGTATGTTACCATGGTTTCCTAACAGCTCGGATGGTTTTATTAGTTGTTTAAAGAGGGACGTAGCCTAAGTGACGTCACCCATGGGTCCCTGAATAGATGTTTTGAAGCTGAGAGTGGGCTGCTAGGCCCTCGCCAACTTTGCAGTGCCTCGCTCTGCCTAACTAATCCAAATGGGCAAAGAGGTGGGGCGTGTGTGGAGCTGAGACTTCAGTGAAGTTTGTGGCAAACATACGCTCACCTACCTCTCATCCAAAGTGGCACACACTCAATTATGCAGAACTTTAAGCCTTAATAAAATTAAAAATAAAACGGGTGAGTTATATAAAACTTCCCCCTCCGTACAGTTGTCATGAAGGAGGAAATTAGTTAGAGACCTCTGCTTCTTCACATAGACGGTGGCAACCCCAAGCTGCAGCTTGTTTAGCTCTGAGAGAACCAAGGTTACAAAGAAACCAGAATTTCTCCATTGTATCGTGACTGTCTCCACATTCCAGATAACTACTTTTTAAAAAAAAAAAAAAAGCTGTGTCAAGCTCTGTGTATGCTTGTGTTGTGAATATTTGCAGCACGTTTCTGTATTTGCTTGTCGTGAGTATTTGCAGTGTGTTTCTGTATTTAGTTGTGTTGTGTTTGCAGCACTTATGATGTCAGATTGATGAAGATGTTTTCTGAATTTTAGTGTGTTTTGTCTATTTTCATGTGTTTTCTTAAGTTGCAGTGTGCTGAGCTCTCAGGGCGACAGTAATGTCTAATATGTATGATTATATATCCAGAGGATGTGTATATGGCCACATCACTCTTGATCTAGGGACATATATGTCATATATTATATTCCTGTATAAAAAGATGAGTCACACATTTTACGACAGCGCAAGTTTAAATGGGGCAGTTCAAAAATTCAACTGGGAATAACATCTGACAGAACATCTCAGTGACACAGTAAGTAAATACTCCAGCACACAGTATCAAGCATTTCAAATTCATGACCCCAGTTGCGCTGAACAGCTAAACAAGATGGGCTTTTGTTTATCCTAGAGACCGTGACCGAAGCTGAGATCACAGGATAAGTCAATTTTGCCTTCCTTGATGTAGCAGTTGATCCAGTTTTAGAACAAAGGACAGTGTCCCAGTTTAATAAATGATGAGACAAACAGTCGAGGCAGCGTCACATCCACAAACAGCTTCTTGGCAGGAAAAACGTCTTTGTCAGGTCAAGGGTCAGTCACCTCAATCATTCCTTTCATCGACTTTTCCGGCCTTGACCTAAATTATGTTTTTTTTTCTCAGCAACCGGTGCAGTGCTCACGTAATACTGAGTGTTATGTGAGCATTTTACTATACGCTGCATTCCCACATAATCACCACGTTACTGTTGCGGCTTTATACAAAGGCACACTCCCTAAAATGGAAATTACATCACCTTGGAGCGAGTTACAGCACAATGGACACTTCATCAATTTGTTCTGTAAAACGTTAACTCTGTGCAGGGCGACAGGGGAGGAGTTCCCAGTGTGCATTAGGTGAGATTTGCAAGTCCATCACATACTGAGAGTTGACAGCACTGGTGGTCACAGAGTTCACAGAGAAATATACAGTTATGGATGTCAGAAAAAATTGCAGCCGACTGTGAACAGGACAAGAATAAGGTATTGACCTGGAGTACAACTGTATCATATTTAACTGAGAACAACTATAGGCAGTAAAACACACTTCTGATTTAGCCCCTTGTCTCTTTCTGATGTATCGGTGAAAATGCTTGCGCTGCTGAGAAAATACCTGGCTCTTCAGCTGATAAATGTTCCAATATGCTCGGCAGATAGTGTACAGAGCTTTTTCAATCAACAATCAGAGGAGCGTGTCAGAGTGCAGTGAAAGCTGAAAGTAATGCAGAGCCTTATAGTCTTCACTACAACCACTATTGAATTATGTCTTGCCTTGATGCCAGAGGCTGGTTCATATGTAGGTGCTGTCCATGTTGCAGCATTTCTTCCCTGCACAACTGTATGGTATCAGTTCAGATGAATAACATATCACCTGGAGCAATATTTATAATAAGATAATTGTAGCCTATAACTTGCAGATGCTGATTTCCGATGTGCTGTCTACAAACAAACACTGTATTTCTCAAGGATGAAAAAAAAAAAACAAAACACAAGAAAGAAGCTGAACATGTTTTTCACTTTTTGTTTGTCTTCATGGCGTGCACTTGTAAATATGACTCTCAATCTGTTTTCTCTGACGTACATGATCTTACAGCAGCAGAATTTCCTCCCTTCCTTTTGCAATTATTTCATCCATACTTATATATTTTAATAGTAAAAATACATTAGATAGTTGTGAATTATAGGCCTATGTGTTAATTGGAGATATGAAAGATGAATGAAATAAAGGTTCGTGCTCTATATGATTTTGCAGAATATCACTGAAATACTATAAAGTATTTCTCTATAACATTAAATATTCATGACTAAATAAACAACAATCAAAGCTCAATTTTGGGAGAATAAAAATATATTATCTGCATTAAGAGCAAGGGTGGAAAGTTCCAAAGTAAATTTACTTGAGTTCTGTACTTAAGGACATTTTTCAAGTATCTGTACTTTACTTGAGTATTATTATTATTATCATTATTATGTTTTGTTTTTTTTTCCTTTTGAAGCTTATGACTTTTACTTCACTACACTTAATGACAAATATTGTACTTTTGACTCCTCTCCATCACTACAGCACTCATTACTTTGACACAGCTTTTAGTCGGCAAAATTAATTTTCTTTTCTTCTCTAAAGTGTGAAAGTCCATAGACTGTGTTCATCACAGGAGAAAAACCTTTCACAGTCGACTCCTATGCTGTCAGTTGTGTTTGAACAGCACAGTGTGACCTTGGCAGTGTCTTAAGTAAGTTTTAGATATAAAGGAAGCATCCCTTCATTTGAAATATTTGCTGTGTTTACAATGACCAAACTATGTCATCAAGTTTGCCGCCCAACTTAAGAAAACATGTCAAGGTTTGTTTAATTTCAGGTGAACTTTGGCTATTCTGTTGATTTTGTATCATATTCTACAAGATGTTTATTTAACAGGTTCTACAGTCAGTGAGTGGGTAGTTTCAGAGTCAGTAGTTTGTGTAAAAAGCAAGTACTCCAGTACTTTAACTTGAGTAAAATTTTGACTGAATAACTTTCAGAGGCAAGCAAACAGACAACTGTCACTATATTTTGATTATGTAAGTGGTATAATGTTGCCAAATCCGAGTGGTGTTGAAAGTTGTTCATTGTACAGTGTGATTGAGAACATGTTTCGTCTGGGCCTTAGAATCAACATTAGGGAAAAAGAAATGGTAAAGATGGGTTTAAAAATAACCCTTTACACAACAACATCTGGTTTTTCCTTCATAGCTACTATATAAAGACATGAAAATCCCCTTGATGATATGATCTCAAAATGTGAATCTTCCTTTCCAGAACAAAGCATATGAACATCAAAATGTATGGGAATAATTCCTTTCTTATCTTTAAATGTTTTTATTTTCCTGATGAAGTCACTCAGTAAACCTCAGCATTGTCTTCTCCCTGGGATTCAATCAGTGTCTGTCAGCAGAGAGCAGCAGCTCTGTGCACACAGCTGATAGTCAAGTCACACACATACACAGATACAGACACAACAGGAAATAAAACAAATTCCCTCCAAAGTAAAGGTTTGGATTTTTCTTTTATAAATAAATAACTATAATTGTCTGCATTTGACATTTGTACTTACTTGTGTATCATACGCCTACACATAGAACAAACAGTGTTTTATAACTTGCAACATTTTTGTTGCATTACATCACACTTACATACAACATCCATTCAATAAGTGCGAGGACCAGGTAAAGAAGTGCAGTGAAAGTGCATAATAAGTGCTAGTTAGGCATGTTAGGGTGTTGTAGTTGTTGATTAGATGAGTAGACAAAGTAACTAAGTACATTTACTGTACTTTAGCTATTCCATTTTATGCTACTTTATATACTTTATATATATCCCTCACACATTGTGGAGGCTGTTTACCTTTAATTCCACGACATTCATCTGAGAACTGCAGTTACTAGTGATTTCATGCATTTAGATAAATAAAATAGAATATTATAAACTAATAAACTATAACGTGATATTAAATATTAAGGTGCTGAGTACCATATAAACTAACTCCATGTTTACCAGCTGCATCATTAAAGTACAAGTACAAATTAACACATCCGTAGCTATAGTCAGATTCATCTGCATAATTAGTTTATTTCCTTTGGTGCTTTGAGTTCATTCTTATGCTAATACTTATGTACTTTTACTGAATCACATAGCAGATTGTTTCTACACTGTGACTTTGCTATGAGTATTTCTCCCACTACTGATAATCATGGCCTTATGTTGACCAAGGTAGGATGCAACTGGGCAAGATGGGTAACTGTCCCAGGGCTCTGATTTGTGTTCAGTTAAAGAACCACACACCAAATCCTGGGCCTGGTGTCATTAGAGCACAGGAAACCTGTTCCCAAGGTCAGCAGGTCATTTTTTATCTTTGGGCTCAATGGGGGGATAAATTAGCCCCGCCATTAACTAGTGGGGATTTCTTGAAATATTGATAGGAGGCGGCCTAATGGATATCTTATTAAACTTGCTTTATTTAGTGCTCTCTGTCCCATAATGATCCTGAAACATGAATTTTCAAAAACAAAAGAAACAAAAATCACTGGTGCTGACTGTGGACCTACACACAAAGGCTTCCTTTTCTTTGAGGATGCCCTTTTCATTCACTGTGAAAAGCTTTCATAAGACACTCTGGGTTCTGCAGTGAACAGCTGAGTCCCAATGAGGATCAGCTGAAACGCAACAAGAGAGGGTTTTATTGTTGAAAGGTTTGACCGGAAGTTGCGGTTCTTTCCACTTGACGGAGCCCGTTGACTAACAGGCTACAACAAAAATGAATGATCCGTGAACCCGGGCCGTCAGACCTGATGCTGCTGCCCGCATGTGACGGGCGGCTCGGGGCGTCTCTGCGGCTCAGAGGTGAAGCTGATCCACAGGAATATTCTTCAGACGGTGACTGTGCAGAGACTCTTTCCTCCTCCTCACACTGGAACAGTTCATTTGCGGCGGTTAAACTCGTGCTTGTGATGAGCGGTGACCGATGATCGAAAGGTGAGCGACGATCCAAACCTTTAGTTTCATTCTGTGGCGTCTTCCCACAGTGGGTTTTTCCTGCACGACATGAGTATGAGCGACTGTAATCATGGAACTTAATGTTTCATCAGGATGATCGCCCCGCTAAAACTGAATGAAACTGTTGTAGGTTCATCAAAAGTAAGGACTTTACTCTCATCCCGAAAATCTTAAAATAAAAAAAAGTAAATAAAAAGATTTTTTTTTATGCGAATATGAGCACGGAGTTCTCCTTTAACGCAAACATTAGGGTGAAATTTCCCATGTTTTCTTATAATGTGCGCCCTTTTTTTTTTGCTGTTTCCTTTTTTTTTAGAGTCTTAGCTAAAAAAAAAAAAATAAAAAAAAAAAAAAAAATAATAATAAGATAACACTGACCCCCCATTGTCCAGGCTCCAAAATCCAGATGACAAGAATAAAATAAAACTAAAAATTGAATTAAATTAAATTACTGCCAGCACCTTCATTTCAGCACATGTTTTGGAGAAAATAATTCAGTTATATTTTGATGCACAGGTAACAAAGTGTAATTCTATCCTGATGTTGGTTTTCCTCCCTTATTATCTGGGATTCTGCAGAGCTCACAGCTGTATGTGTACAATAATGTTAACAACTACACATTTAAAAGAACAAACATCCCTTTAAATATCATTTATAGTTTAAATACAATATTTTTTATCTGACTATGTTAAATCCCATATGTAAGTAGTCTATTGAGGAGGTGACCATTCCCTTTGCTATAAAGTGGTTTACAAAATAAAATACAGAAATGACCTTAAAGCGCTGATATGGCACCAAATATTGAAAGTCTGCATGTCATATGGCTTATGTATAAGGTGAAATATGTAATAGTTTGTTTGCCAAAAAGTAATTTACAGATAAAAAATGTACAGTACAATATGTTACATATGATGATGTTAGTGGTGGAAGGGTCTAACTCCCTGTTAAACCTTTTATAAATAAATTGTTGAAAAAGAAACCAAACTTGACTTATTTGACAGTTGAGGCAGTACTGCTGTGTGTAAAAAAGTACCATCAACACCAGTCACCATAGAATCTATGTAAACAGTTGTATTTAAATATGTTTTACAGCTGTGGTCTGTCAGAGGCCAAACAGAAGTCATTTGTCATCTTCTGCAGTAGTAAAACCAGGAAAGTTCATGTTGTATAAACCTTATGAAACAATGAAACAATTCTAAGGGTCCTGAAGCACATATAGATTTTTGATGACTAAAATTATATTTCAGTTTTAAATTATGTGAAACTTTATTTATTTAAATTCAGCAATAGAGGTGTAAATACATCATAACCTGATCTCAGTTTCAGTCCTAATTCAGAAATACATCTGAGATACTTTATAATCAATGACAAAGGTCTTTGGGATGTACTGATGACTTTAAAAGTGCTTGACTTGATCTGTATGATATGTTATAGTAGTGTGAGAAACAGGAAAATTGTCACTTTGAATCATATGAGAAAAGTTTAAGCTTATTTTCTTATAATAAATTTGTCAGTGCAGTGAGAATAATGTATTCAGATATTTTTCAGTTGAAATAATTTTGTTTAAAATGCCCTGGAGTTATGAAAAATGCAACTTTGTTTTAGAAAATACTCGAAACATGGGGATTTGCAGTGAAAATAGGTTTGGATGTTCGTACTGTGCTGTCAGATTTTTTTACATTTTAAAAGAAGGTGAAACTTTCAATCCTATGCAAATATGTACATGAAATTATCCTTAGAGTCACACATTTGGGCTTAATTGTGTCCCCTTTACTTTTGCTGTTTGGTTCAGATTTTGTCAGATAGGCTTGTGTTATTATTATTAGCTAAAAATTTTAAACGCTGTCTACCTTTTGTTCAGTTGCCTAAATCCAGATGAGAGAAGCTCCGTATATAATTTCAAAAGAAGTTGTTAAATGGTGGCCCCCATTGAACTACAAAGGTTCACTTACAAAGTAAAATGACTGGATATGAAGGACACTGAACAGTGGGTTATATTTTAAAAGCAGATACAGTATATTTTGTTTGAGAAATCACTGTTAGACAATATTTACTAAGAAGCGTTAAATAGACATACTCAAGTAAAGTACATGTACCTCCAAATCTTTACTTAGTGCAGTGAAAACTGATGTCGATGGCAGTAAATTTCATCATCATGCCTCCGGCGCTCCTCCTGACCTAGCCCCATCACTTAACCTCCTGGGGAGGATTTTCTGACAAGATGGAGCATGACACTGTGTCTAATTCTGACCTGCTTTGTGTCATATCTTGTTTAAAAAGAGAGTAAAGAGAGCAAAGCCTGAAAGTAGCTGAAAGTAATAAAAACCACCTTCACTGAGCTCGGGCTAGAGTTTCTATAGTTATATTGAATAGTTAGCTCTCCTCGAGAATGATTGAACAATTAAAAAGTCACTTTGGAAACATTATCAAGTGCTTCTCAGGGTTTCCTCCTGATAATCCAAGTGACGATCACTGAACTATGTATTAATTCAGCCTGAAGTACTCAGACTTACTGTAATTTTGTTTTATGGACTGTTGTCCATTGAACAAAATTAATTCCATTGAACTAACCCTAACCCTAACCCTAACCCCAACCCCCAAACCAAAAATAAAGTCAGTTAAACATTCTTAATTGGAGCTTTTGGATACTTCACTTTTTAATTTATTTAACTATTAAATAATACCGTCAGATGAAAGTATAAACCATTTGGATTAAATTAAAGTCTTTTCCACTCTGCCAAGAGAAAAGAAATCTGGCAGAGGAATACTGAATCCTTCTGAATCCACCTAGAAGTGGTCAAATTGAATTATATTGAGAGATGTAACAGGAAAAACAGCACCGCAGCACTGAATGTGTGTGGATCCCCAGAAGGGCTTTGACAGGAGTTACTTGTGTAACAGTCTGACTGAAAAACACAGATAAAAATGAGTCAAGGCTGTGCTGGAGAATGAGGATGATGATTGTCTATATTTTTGTTATTGACAACAAATCCCATGAATGGACAAAAGCCAACAATGCATTGGCCCTTCTTTCCACTCTTTCTGACTTCCCTGTCTGTGGCCCCGGGCCCAATGATTTCTACTAGAGTATACTATACTATACTGTATTTTTTTAAACAATTTCAGAAAGCTTATATCCTAAAGCTGGGAGCTGTAGATTTTGGATAAAGGCTATTAATTTAATTTCTCTGTCTTTCTCACACATGTGAGCTTCCAGCCGTGGTGTTAACAGTCTCCCGTGTTGTCTTCAACCTCAAAAATCAGCGATTTTGCGTCACCTTTCTTGTGTTTCGTCATCATATCTTATCACTGTTTTTTTGTTTGTTTTTGATATTCAGTCAATTTTCCAATACATACTTAACCTTCTCAATGCTGTTTGACCATACTAATGAAACTGCATGAAAGTATGATGAAATATCAAATAAATTTGTATTATTAATGACTAAAGTTTTAATTTTACAGTTGCAGGGCCATAATGTGGGAAAATAGTTTTGTTTACCTAATATTCAGCTATGTGATCATCACTACAGGAATAACAGATGAGGGAGCTTCTAGATGTAATCATGAATATATTCGGACTCCTCTTAATTTTTTTTCTTAATTTCTTTTTAATTATGACCATTCAGATGTGTTTCCTGTGTGTGCTGCTTTGCTCAGCTCAGCTCTCAGCACAAACATCCCAGACATTCCCAACATATTAAATATATGATATGTACTCTTTGATGTGGGGAGCATTTTGTATTCCAGGTCACATCTGTATATGCAGATACTGGAGAAACTGATCCCCCTTTAGATGTTTGATGCAGGGCTGAAGGCAGTGCTACGCGTGTGTGCGCCTGTGCTCCAAACTGTTAGATGTTGCCCCTGCATCAGGTGTCCATGTATCGACGTATTTTTTAAGACATGACTAACAGACATGTTGTAAACTATGTAAAAAACACTCTGCTTTGATTAATATTTCATTTACTCATGGTAATCTCACATAAAAAGTGAAAGGAAAGAAAACTGGAGCTGGAAGCACATCTACGCTTACTGCCTCATTCAGAAATTCTGGATCAGGCCTTGTGACCTGCTCATCTGCGCTGCCTACGCTGTGCTAGGTTGACTGGTGAAGGAGCAAAGAGCATCAAGATGGTTAGAGGAGGAAACTTCGGAGAGACTCAGCCACATGTTTAACCCTCAGTCACACCCAGACTCAGATGAGGAGTCTGTTGAGACTAGAACCAGTGACTAGCAGATGTATCAGAACAGTTAGCGTAGTTAGTATCTTTTATTTGTTCATGTTGTTTGTTTATTTTCTTGTAACCGGCAGTGGCTGACACAGTGTTAGTGGTTGCACAAATGCAAACTGGCAAGGTTTTGGGTTTATTTAGCCCCCAGACATCATTCACTGACATATGCATGATAAATAACTAAGTCACATAATAACCTCCTGTACTGTGATTTACAAGTGTTCCGTTGACACCTGCTTAGTTTAGTATAGTCAGCATGTGGTGCCTTTCAAGCCAAAAGCCATTGCTTTATGGGAAAGAGAGCACAAAATATACAATTTGCCTGCTTAATGTGATAATGAGGGACTTCTGGATAAAGAGGGGGCCATCTGAGACAGAGGGAAAGAAAAATATGATTAAAAAACATGACTTAAAAAAACACTTTATTTATACAGCCAATGCTAATCACTTAACTTAGACAAAAGAGCATGGATTGGCCTAGTTTGAAATGAGAGGGCTCCAGTGGGGAAGCACAATCATTGAATAATTGTCTGTCTGTGGATTAACTGTGATTGGACTTTAAAGTGAGGCCATGAATTGAACCGACATCAGCTGCACACAATTAAATGAACTGAAAGAAAAAAGTCAGTTGGTCTTGTGATCCCGGATGCACAGGATTTCACAGCTCATACTTTCAGCTCAATCTATACAGTCTTAATTCTATCAAGACAGACCTTGTTACTGTAGGTAATTTTTCTCCTTTCTCCATAAATACTGCCAGTACAGTATGGCTTTCTTAACAGGGCAAGGAATAAATATGGCTGTGATTTGTCTGGTAGTTCTGGGAATCAATATTATTAATCATAATTAAAGTATGAATCAGTATTTTTATATAAAGTGAAATTTGGGAAAAGTCTCTCATAATGATAAACAAACAGATAATTATCACCCAACTTTTCAGTTCCCCTCACCTCTGTGGAGCTCTATTGACCAATAGGTGACTGACTTTTCCTTTGTCATTCATTAGACAACTCAACAGTCTCACCATGAAGGACAGATTATCATGCATCATGCTTGGCTATTAGTTTATTGTCTTGCTTGTAATTCAGCTTACTGATGGTGTATGAGACAATATGTGATTCTTAAAGGTGCTATTTGTAAGTTTTTCTAGTGCTACATAGCAAAGGTATATAGCCTTTATTTATATCATTTTTTACTGGAGTTAGCTTGCCAGTTAGCTAGCCCTGGCCTGGTTGGCCCCTCTGGTCACTTTCCGATACAAAGTGACCTTACTGTCCAGTCTGTCCTGAAGATGTAGCGCTTCTCAGAGGGTGTATTATAACCTCTTGTTTGTAAATGCAACAAGAGCTGAAGCTCTCTGCAAGACTGGTAAGTAAACAGCTAGTAATGCTAATCTTTACTATGTAGCAATAGTGAAACTTACAAGTAGCTCCTTCAAATCTGCAATAACTGATTTTTGGCCACTTGGAGGCAAAGGAAACAACTGACATATTATTATTCAGTTGATTATTATCACATTTTGTGTTGACATGCTGAACTTGTTAGCAATTTATTGATTATACACATCCAGCAGAGAAAGACCTACTGCCTACAGACAAACAACCACACTCACTCGCTCACATGCCTACGGGCAATCTAGAGTCACCAATTAATTAACGTGCATGTCTTTGGACTGTGGGAGGAAGCTGGAGAACCCAGAGGGAACCCACACAGACACAGGGAGAACATGCAAACTCCAAACAGAAAGGCCCCAGTCCCAGGGTTGGAACCCAGAACCTACTTGCTGTGAGGCCACAGCCCTAACCACTGCACCACCATGTGTAATCAGTTGTTATTATAAAGATATTTATTAGGCTGTTAGGTAGGGCAATACAGGAACACCTGTTAGGTCCCCCCCCCCCCGAGACCTGGTTGACCAACCATGGCATGTTTACAAAAATAGCATGTTTCATGGATGCAAGGGGATGGGGGTCTCTGTTGTCATGGGTGCAAGCTGTGCAGCAAATCAGGGGATTTGAAGATTTCTCAGGCAAGGGACCTAGGAACCGATTTAAGTATTTGTGCGAATTCAATGATGTGACAAATGCAACAAAACACACATTGTATTTGAACATAACACTGAGCTCCTACATGTGTTCTGTTTATCCCCGAATATTTTTTGCTATGTCACTAACTACTAAAGAGTTCAATTGACTGTGGCAGTCTGATTATTGATGTCTCCTTTGTGACGTTACAGTTAGAAGATCTTAAAAGTACTGTGTGCAAACGTCATAAAATCTAGAGGGTTGAAATTGCATTGCAGTATAACTGAGAGTGATTCAAGTGACAATAAAGCCCACACCAAAGTTTTGTGGTAATGCAGGTGAGATTGTAACCTAAGTAAGAAAGTCAAGGAACATATCCTACATACATGTGGGATCTCTTATCCTGTTACCAGAAACCCCAATTTTTGTGCATAAGCTCTAAAATAATATTCCCAAAATAAAAGAGGCTATTGTTCTTCAGCCATTTTTATTATAGTCATAACAATTTGAAAAGTAAGTCTTTAAATTTTACAACTAAAAAGTCATGAACAGTCAAGAATGACTGTAACTGAAGTTACAAAGGCACAAATGTGGTAGAGATGTACTCTTTTTTTTTTTTTTTGTTTTTCTTGTTGTTTGTTTTTTTTGGCATAAAAAAGGAAGGTAAGGCCTTTAGTAAAATGTACCTTTTAAGTGCGTACCATGGGCCACGAGTCTGAATCAATTCTATTTCATACATTTTCTGTAATGTAAGCTCAGTTGCATGCATTTAAGAAGCAGTTTGGCTTAGGCTATATGCACTTATGTCTGTCTCGTTGTACTTCAGCACACTTACACAATATGACTCACATTTAAACTTCTTTCACTGCTTACAAAGGAAGTTTGCAATTTTCATCCCATTCCCATTTTTCTAACTCTACTTCAACTGCTTTTTCATACACATTCAAATCAGCGCCGCTGTTTAGCTTCATCTTGTGCAGAAACCAGCAATCACGCTGCAATTTCTCCAGAAATTGCATTTTCTGGTTTAAGTGTAATGTTTAGTGTCAACACAGGAAGAAGTCTGTTCTCTGTGGAGTGAAGAGAAAACGAAGGACGCGGAGGTCAGGCTGGTTGCACATGTGACTCACACCAGGGACTGGAGATTGCATCTGGTCTCAAACCAATGCGTAATCTTTGTTTTGTTTTTTTTATAATCATGACCTGAATCACTCTGACATTCACCATATATTAATCAAATTGTAGTTGGATGTGCAGATATTGTCATATTTTTAAAACAATTCCATTTGATGTAATTAGAGTTTTGCAGAATCAGTCATTATCTCATATGTCCAGTGATAGGGCTGCTTGGTGCACACAAAGTGGATTGTATGATTGTATGTATATATATATATATATATATATATATATATATATATATATATTTAAAAGGACTAGACCACACACCTCCTCTATTTCCATTAGGTTTTCCAAACGTATGACCTGAACAATTGATACTTTTCTCTCTGTGAACAGCTTTATGACACTGTTTCCTTAATTACAGTTTAGAAATGATCACTTCAGTGTACGCACAGTTAATGAATTAATCTTTAACACATATTCCTTAAACTGAGCTGACTATACTAAATCATTGTTGTCAGTGATCAGTGAGTAGCTTTAAGCAGTGAAGCTGCTGTCAGTAATTGGAAGTGCTGTCATTAGCTCAGCTGAGACTGCAAAAGCCACATTAAAAATCACAGTGTGAAAAACGATCATTATTTAATTTTTTGTTAATAGTATAAGCCTGAAAATCCATTATTAGTTGGGCTTTACGTAGAAACAGTTCTGCTATGAGCCTATTGTACTGAGCTGAACAGGTTGAATCAATAACAGGCTAAAGGCAGTGGAAATCGTCATAGCTACATACTGTAGTCAGTGACTACGAATCTGTCACCTGAAGTGAATGAAAGAATTTGAATCAGCAACATGAGCCCTAAATATGACCTCTATGCACTTCTCTAAGAGAGGACGCACATCGATTGCCATTGAAAGCCAAAATGCATCTCTCCATTACTTCTCACATGTTCTGGAGTCATGACTTTGTGTTAATCACGGATCACCTGTTTTTGTAAATTTTACGTTAGCAAAGAGAGCAACAATAGTCGAGCTTACTGACCGCCTGCTGAAGGGCCTGGAGAAGAAAACCATAATTTTGAATAATATAATAATGATAACCGTTTGTTGTTTCCCACTGCAGTACTGAGTGCTGTCAGGACTTTGGCTCACAGCTTGATTGCCTCTCACCCAGAGACTGCTCTCTGCCCGGAGGAGGTTATTTACACTTTTTCAAATCTATGCTGTCGTTGTTTGACTCTGAAGAAGATGCGGTATGCATTGATGCTTAAGTCGCACCCAGTCATTAAAGTGCCAAAGTGAATCGTGTGCTCCAGTATTGAACTGACTGTATCCTGTCCTACTCTGACACCATCAACCTCCATTAGTGGAGGAGCTGAAATGCAAGAGATTCCTTTTACCTATTTTCACCCTGGCGATCCCCCAGGGCATGGAGCGGGCCAGATGAAAGTTTATTTTAGGAAGCATGGCCTGTTGTGTCGATCATCACAGATGAAATATTTCATGTTCATCCACATTCAGTTAGTTAGTGGTTAAAGTCATGAATAAAAGGTGGGAGCCCAAGTGTTTAGCGTGCAAATCTTTAATCATGGGGTATCATGGGACATCATGTCATTAGCTCTGCCAGTTGAAATGGGCAGTCAGCTTGAGGTCCAAATACCCTCCCACACAACCTTTCCACATCAAAGAGCAATCTGTTTAAACGTACGGCTCCACACATCTAAAGGCTGTTCCCTGGTCTTTGTTGTCAGCAGCTCCACTGCATTTCCAGATAACTGTCGTACTATTATCTCATCATTAGTTCTATAATGCACAGGGACTTCAGCAATATTTCACCAGATAATTTGTTGTCATATATGTAGAGATAACACTGAGGATGTTTTCATGTCTCGGCTCCCGTCAGTTTATTACCACGGGGAGGAGCAGGGGTTGCTTTGAGATGACTTTGTGATTGGGAAGGACTTGCTTTGAAGCGAGGTCCCACGCAAAGGTCCGTTTGCCATAACAGTAACTTTGAAGCAGTGTGATCTTGACAGAATTGGATTTTTTCTTTTCTTGGTCAGAGTGCAGAAATATTAGAAGGTAGCCTATTGTGAGTCATGCAAAGGAAAATTGAAAATCTATATCTTTTTTGTGTCTTTGGTTGTTGGTTGCTTGGTTGTGTATATACGCCCGCAGGAGGTTTTGATGTGAGTCCATTACTACGCAGACTCTTAGATAAAAAAGAAAAGAAGTATTATAGAAGTGTATCATGGGGTAATACACTGAACAGTGCTGTTGGCAAGTCGGTTTTGTACCTTAAAACAAAACACATAACATTGAATTAAATGAGATACTTTTCACGTGTTTCCATCTGCAACAGTGGTTCATGGTTAAAATAAAAACTTCATCAAGGTTACAGGCCTGTTGTCATGGTTACAATAAGAAACATGCTGTTATTTACATGGATAGACAACAGGCAATGAACATCATTGACCTGTTAGTAGCAATACAATAAATACATACAGTGTACAACAACAAAACATAACTACAGGTGATAGGATACTTGCATGTACGTCGCCTTTTACAGCAGGACAGTCTCATCCCAGCTTATGTGCCTGCACCCTGCAGGTGATGACGAACTGCTGTACCTCCTTTCTTGAATGTGCATAAAACTTTCTGTACATCATTGGGAAGATGTCACCTTTAGCTACTGTTGCAGAAAGTCATATTTAACGATAATTACTTGGTTTAATTACCAGTGTAATGTTACTTTCTACTTTTCAGGTCACCTTTTATTTAAATCAAGAGGTTAACTGTTGTATCTGTAAAGCAGGTACTTTTAATGTCTTTATATCACTTGATGAGGTTAAAAAAACCTAAACCCTAGGGTATTCAATGCCATGTACTTAAATTCCAAAAGAGAATAGATTTCCAACAGCATCACGTTAACTCCACACAATTATTCGAACATTTAAGAATGGGAGGATGCTTTTTAATCTTCTGTCCGGAGTCCTGCACGGTGCCGATCCATACCAGTTCTACACATGCAAAACTCAGTGCTGCAACTGACTTTTTATCCAAAACTGTCTTTTAATAAATTCTGTAACTGACCTGGACTTTCAATATAAGCACCCTGACCTGACTTGATGTGAAATCCAAATCCAAGCTAATAAATTGCTCAGGGTGTTAAAGACCCCCATATTTCAAACGCTGGCTGAAGAGCTAGAACAATTTACATACATACATTTACATAAGATTAACTATGTCCTATAAAACTTGTCGATCCATTTTTTTCTAAAATCAGAATTTTTTTATTTAAAAATAAAAATGTATACATTTAGATAAATGAGCAATTTTAAAATAAATTATCACATTGATAAATTGTTTAAATTTTATGAATGAAACTGACATTTAGATTAGACATTTGTATTTCAAAATGCTTTTTATGTTTTTATTTCCCAATGACATTTTTGACAGTGGTATTGTCATCACCCTCTCACTTTTAAGGCGATTACATGTCCCCTGCCTCTTAAGAAAATATGTGCTACCACATGTAGCCACTTAGTACCTGTTAGCTAGAACAACAACAATGCTGAAGTAGTCCTGTATCAACTATCTGGAAGCTTCTGTAAAACAGACAAAGAACATAATTAACATCTTTTATTTACACACTTTAAAAATGCTGCAAATGCTACATACTGTATCTAACTGGCTAACTAGGTAGACTTGGTCGTGAGCTTGGTTTATTGTGTCCTAACACTCACTCTTCACTTTGATCAGTAGGCCTATTATAGCTTCACAATTTACTATGTTACAATGATATGATGAGTGATCACGGAAGCCACATTTTGAAGTTGCATAGCAGGAAAAACACAGGTGTCAAGTGTTTCAGTCAGACAGTGTGACAGTGAGTAACACAGGGAACCTGAAAATAAATCAGCTAATTCTTATTCAGCCATAATTCTTTTTATATTTTACGAAAAGCCGACGCCGGGTTCCTTTTTCTGGTTTTTTGAACCTGCACAAATCAGTGAAACCTCACTCAGTCACTCATCATCTCATCAGTCAGGGAAGCTGCAAAGTGTGCTGTTGGTTTCCCTTCTCTGCTGGAGTGACATAAAGGCAATCTCTCCTTGACACCTGTGACATCTGTTTCTGATTGCTGGCTTTGGAGGCATCATGATACACAGCACATAGGTTTGTGAGATGCATTAGTGGATATTGGCTCATAAATGATGTGTTTGCATTTCCTACACTGCATGCATAGGTGTATTTATGTGGTTGTGTGTCCTGTTTACCTGATGCCTTAATGCGTGTGTATGTGAACTGCTTTCAATTTGAGGAAGCAGCTTCATTGTTTCAGCCTTTTCCTCCACTTCACAGGACATTCCCCACTGATGGCAGTGATGGCGAACGAGACGTGGCCGCATCCCTCATTTGTCCCTCATTACCTGCTCCGTGGAGACCCTTTCGCCTCGAGACTCTCCAAGGAGGCGGATATGGTTGCAGCTTTTTATATCTGTATCATAGGTGAGTCACTTATTGTGAAAAATCCCCCCTCTTCATCTCTTCATTAGTGTTTGTTTCATCTTTTAACTGAATGTGATATCAAGTGTGGCTGCAATCAGACTCAAGGCCAGTGTTTAAGGCAGGGTTAGGAAAAGGATGATAGGATTCTGTGGCATACAATAACAGCCCTACATTACACATGCAACATTTTATGAGGCCATTAAGAAGCAGTTCAATTCACTTTTGTCATGTTAGTTGGTTGAACTCTCTAGATGTTGGTGTGCAGGACACACAGTCAGCTGTGTTTAAGGTTTGGTTTTCCTTTGGCAGACTGCAAAGGAAGGAATACCATAGCTCTAGTCCCCACACTGCTGTGCACAGTGTTTTATTGTCTATATCCATGCAGCCTTTCCATCAGTCAGATCTCCTTCAGGCATGAACACAATTCACAAATGTCAGATTGTACGTGTCTCTCAGAACAATCTGCTATAGGCGATGGAGCCAGAAAGCAACTGTGAGTGTGGTGGCAGGGGGGGTTGTTGGGTCTCTGATTGTGTAAGACTCTCTTACGGTGTGGTGGAGGGAGGAAGGGAGGAAGGGGGGGTGTTGGTCCCTGATTGGGACAGCGACACAACCTGGATACCTCAGAGGATGTGGAACAGAGAATGAGGTGATGGGGTAGAGAATGCACCAATGGTTGCGTTGGTACATTGTGGATGTGAGATGAAGTGCTGTGCTGAGCTGCATGTTGGTAAAGACAACTGTGTGATGAGTTTGACTCAAACTGAACTCAGCATAGAGACATGTGGGTTGTAAGAAGCTGTAAGAGTTAGCGGCACAGTGGTGCACGTGCAGCTGACCATACCGACCAGTGCTGACGACAAGGACAAATGTTATATTTAATTCAATTCATTTTTCTTTATGTAGCGCCAAATCATAACTTCCATTATTTCAAGGCACTTTACAGAGGTCACGACTTAACAGTATCATAGAGAGAAACCCAACAGTTCCCATCATGAGCAGCACGTGGAAACAGTGAATAAGAAAAACTCTCTTCTAACCTTAAGAAACCTCCAGACTCACGGTGGGCAGTTTATTTCATTGAAAGTTGTAAGGCTATGGACAATCAAATAGGGCCTTTTTTCATATTAGACCTTTTGACTTATCGTATTAAGAAATACCATCAATACCATTAACAATGGCGCTGTTCGATTATAAGTGTATCAATAAGCTAAGATGTTCAGTGGCAGGGCCCTGGAAGAGGTAAAGCTCAATGAAGAGCAGTCCTTATCAGTGGGTGATGTACTCAGATCTTTTAAATAAATGTACCTATACCACAATGTAAAAATACTCCACTACAAGTAAAAGTACTGCATTCAAAACTATTGAGGTAAAACTCCAGAAGTAAAACTGACTGATTATCATATGGTTTGTTTTATAATGTATTACTAGATTGTCAGTCCTGATGCAAATGTGTAAGCAGCATTGTTCCGTAACTGCTCTCTATTAAGTAGTTCAGTGGTTAAGTTAAGTAACAGTAATATGAGCCGTGTCGCTAAAGAGCAGCGATGGGAGACAGAATTGTTCCCAATTCAAAGGTTTTGCCTCTCCAGGGTCACAAGATAAACCTGAGGAGGTTTAGAGGCGAAGAACATGGTCCTTAGCCTGGAATGCATCACACCTCAGGACCATCTGTCTCTTGTGTTCTCCTACACCTATTTGCTCCCACTATGTTTTGGCCTTTAAATTGGAATTATTCCAAAGAACATTTTCCTAATGTGCAGATGACTGACTGCAATTACTGTGATTCAGCAGCAAATCAAATTACTGACTGTGCCTGGGAATGAAGTCCTTCTGGACTTGGCTTCAGGCCGGAAGGAGCACAAAGGGCGTCGTTGTTGAGATCATGCTTGGTCACAGTGTAAGTTCCATGCTGGCTGACAAACATACAGTATGTCAAGTGGCTGCATTCTCTTTTTAACATCAATAATACATGACCATAGTCTTAAATCTCTAGTATAACGGGGAAGGGGAAGCACATGCTGTATTTGTAAAGGCTATTAAGGGGATTTATGATAAATTGGGATACTTTTGAGCTGCAAATAACAAGAACATAAACTTGGAATTCAAATAAAAAGTGCCTGAAATACAATAGAGGTTTGTTGGAAGGCTGCTACCTTTTGACCTCCTTCAGTGTTTGATTTTTGAACAGAGAGATTACATTTTCCGGGAGTTGAGAGGGATGGACATGAACTTAAGACCAGCTACATGCATTTTTAAGAAGCTAATGAGTTTGGCTGCTGATTATGTCATGGGATGCTTTTCAAACTTTTTATGTCATGAACCGGACTGCACCCAAAAATCAGGCGATATCCTCTGTAGGTTCATATCTGGAGATGAGATTTTGTGATATGACATCTGACAATGCTGTGATCGGACCATGTCCAGTGCACATTTCATCGTATCTGGGTGATAGTTTGAAATATCTGGGCAACTACATCTCCAGATTCTGGGGTATTTTGCTCAGTGAATATTGGATGTTGGCTTTGATGAGATGAACAGGGGTAGGGCCAAACGGTTTGGTCCGCGGTGGCACTGACACTGGCCCTTGGAATCTGATTGGTCGACCCTGGTGCCCCCTCCTAGCAGACTCAAGACGGTAACAGGTAGTAACAACTTGCTTGTGTCATGGATGGTTTATGAAACAGGCTTACCAGGACCAGGGCTGTTAATTGACAACAAACAATGAAAAAGTGACATGAAATGACAACAGGTAGTCTGAGCCTCTTATGTAAGGAAGGTCAGAGGGTCGTTTATGTCTGTATCCATTATCTGTCTATAACTGTGAGCTATCTATTCATTGATATTAATGTATATATTCTAATATGCATGAATAATGAAAACTGACATCTATCTGTCAGATTGATTTGTACTATCATAGGTTTTTTCTTAATCTGTGTTTTTATTTTATGTATTAATAGTTTGATAGGTTTGGCTAGAAGATTTACTTTGCTGTGGCACGTATCATTATTGATGTGTTTGTGATTTATATGTTGTGCTCTCTAGTGATGTCTTATTACTTCGGTGGGAAACTCGAAATAGACACCTTTTCAGTTTTTTACTCACACTGAATATTGATGTTCGGGTTAAGTCATTAAATCTCAAAGCATTGGTGTGAAACTGGAAACTGGAGACAGGCTCAGGCAACATGAACTGACATTTGTTTGATAACCAAACTATGGATGTGAGAGTGTTGTGTAATTAAACTCCAGCTTGCTCAAACTCTTGCACTCTTGTAGTCATATGACATACATCATTTACTGTAAAAGTGGATTTTGGCCAGAAATCTTTTGGAAAAGGTTTCCAGGAGATCTATAGGTCGGGCGGGCAGGCCAGGCAGACAGCTCAGTCTCTAGCATTCTTTGTGGATTTTACTTTACATTTTCCCTCTACAGTTTTAAAAGTCGGAGCACCTGAACAGTCACTGTACTGTAGGCTGCTGTGTCTTTTTTCATTTGAAGGGTGAGAGAGGAATGAAATACACTGTAAGCCTCTTTAAAATATAATAGAGCAATACAGTCAGCTGTCACATGGCTGGTTTGACAACATTTTAGATAAGACAGGGTGAGACACACCTGATTAAATCAAAGCATTAGGCACTGGCAGTATTATATATGTCTGTTTGTTTATAATGATTTACTCATTTCTAATATCTGTATCTGAGATGCTAAACAGAAATATAAATTCCAGCCACTGTTCATTCTTGCCTTAGAACCATAGTTTGACTGATATCCTCTTTATTAGCCTTTTTCCAGAGCGTTCAACAGCATCTCATTGTCCTCTCCTTCCAGTCTGAATGCAGTTTTTAAATACATATATTGTACTGGAGAACCTGTGGTGCCATGGTGTAACAAGCATCGTGCAAAAGTACAATGTCTTTCGCTCTGTACATGCTCCCCTCCCACCCCACCAGTACATGCACACACACTGACTCTTAAATGAAATGCCTGTAGGAAACAAGATAATCCTGAGGAGGCCTCATCAAATCAAAGGCCTGACAAGAACATGTTAATCTGTGTACTGGTTTGTATAAACACCGATCCCACACAAACACAGATTCTTTTAACTCTCCTCGGCTTTATATTCCACTGCTGACATAAGCATGTCAGCAGTGGAATATAAATGTTTTGATTGTGAGCAGTCATAAGCTTATGTGGTTATCATCTGTCCCCCTGCTGCGTTTGTACAGAGAAGCTGTCATTAACTCTATTTTCTATGTCAGCATGACTATTAAGCTTATACTGTTATTCAAATGAGTGTGAAAAACTGTGATAGGCAAAATGATTATGCCAATAAACATGAAGCATTGTAAATAGTTAAATTGCTAAAGTATTCAGCCTTATCTCATAACTCTCCTAGCAATCCTGGTTGGTATCTTCATGAAAACACAGGAAAGAATTCTTCTGTCCTTGTTCATGTAACAGCAGGGAGAGAACAGAGAATCTGTGATGGAGTGTTGTATGGGTATATAGGCCAGCTCTGTCATAGTATAGTTGATAGGGATAAGAAAAGTTTTAGACTGTGACAAACTGTTGTTGTTATGCTGTGGTGAGATAAACAACCAAAGAGCTAAATCAATCAAACTAAGCTTTCTCCCGAGACAGATGACCTGTGTGGAAAAGTGACAGAGAGCGTTCTTAAATTGCAAAGAGTAGAGGAGAGAGTGGTGCATCCTCCCATGACAACATCTTTAGGCCCTTTCCTAACAGCAGTTTAACATGTCTGTCTTATGTCTGAACACGATTAACATAAAGACCATAGCAGCAAGCAGCAAGGTTAAACATGCAGTTGCAACAGACTTATTCCTCCAATCAGAAACATGCTTGAGTGATGACATACTGCACATGCTCAGTTAGACCCCACCCCCAGGAAGACGGCAGACACATTCAGCATCTGCTGCAGCATGTTTTGAAAAAAACACTTGTTTTGGAGGTATGAAAGTAATTATTCCTATGAGCTGGGTTTTTGTTGTACTGTCTTGAATTTTTACAATAATTAATCAAAACTTCTATTTGAATCATCATCATTTTGTTGACTTCTAAGAGTAAATGGTTAGCATGTGTCAAGGTCACTGTGTCTAACTAGAACATCCTATTCTGTCATAGCTGATGGGAACGGTTGCAACAAGTTATTGTTACTGTCACAAAGCTAGGCTGCCAGATCAAAACACAAAGCACAAAACACAACAGTATTTTTCAACAGTTTTAGTTCAGAACAGGTTATATATGCAGCTGATTCTGTCCCATAGCACAACAGCTGCAACAGTAATCACTTGAATGCGTACAAGATTACAAACAGGTTATTTTGTGAATTATTTGGTTAGCTTGTCATGGTCATATTATGTTCTGTTCATAATAAACTATAAAAAAGATCAATTGTGGCTACTTTGACTGAAGGTGACCTATGTTCTATGCAAAACAAAGCTCAATAACTGTTCTTTGATAAATATTATTAAATAAATAATAATATGATCGTATTGTATGAAAAATATAATAATACAGTAAAACAGTGTATATTTTCAGAACACTATGCTTATTGAGGCAAAAAGCAAAAGTTAGTGACATTTAATGTATTTTCACTATGTTGCAACTGCCCCTGATTTGTGTTACAACTGTCCCCGTGGTGTCAGTTGCAGCATCTGAATTATTCTATTCAAATAAACATTGTGAATGATATGTCATATGCAGTCATCTTTAAATGGTATGGGTATTTAACAGACAGATGTAAGTTTAATACATAAAAATTTGGTTGGCCTAGTCCAAATAGCCTCTGAGCAACTGACCAGAAATTCAAAACGTGTTGCAACCCAGTCTCATCTATTGCCTGCAAGATTAAGATCACTGTAATAAATATGCTTCATCATTTATGAGTGTGATGACAGGTGACAAATCAAAGGTGTGATACAGGCGACTTAAAACATGTAATGAGAACCTCTATTGTGTGGGGAGGCAAAAAAATAAATTATACCAACATTACAAGGCCTGACCTTTTAACATTGCCACAAATGAAAGTTATACTCAAATGAAAGTTACCATAATAAGAAAATCAGCATCATATTAAGAAGATTAGCATTTACTTGACAAAAACTCTCTCTCGGGGCCTGCTTGTAGCCTTACAGTGTCTCTTTGTTGCCATCATCCTTGATCTTCCTCCCCTCCCTCTGATAAAAGCAAAAACACATAAAACCTGCAAATCATTAAAACTATGTTTAAACTTTTTCAGACCATAAAAGATTCATGATAACACGCACTGTGAGCCCTGTGGGCCTGCGAGCATACCTCTGCCTCACAGTTCACAGATTCACAATAGTGGCAGTGTGTGCTGCTTTCACTGCTCTTAAATGAGGTTAAATAGACAACACAAACAAATTGAAAATATCTTGACAAATATGGCAACACGTGCAGCATTTAGAACAAAAACTAAATAAGTAAATAAATAAATGAAGTTGCTGCGAGGAAGTGAGAAAGCAAAAAAAAATCAGGAAACAAGGGGCTTTTTTGTCTTTTTTGCTTCTGCTTTCTGCTCTCTTTTGCTTTTGTCTATTTGCATGTGTTTTCTTTAGTTGCAGTGCATTGACCCATCAGGGCCACCATAGTTTCTTGATTGAGCTGTTCGCACAAGGTCAGCCTGTGAGGCAGCAAGTTCCACACATATATAAGCATAAATGAAAACACAAGTGCAGTTCTTTATTTTTTAGTCCATGCTGTTAGTTTGTGTTCACCTTGAGTGAAATTTCCTTACATGATGTTCATTACCTGAATCCTGAAGGGAGCCTGTGGGTGGGTAATTACATGCTCTCAGACAACCTAAGTCATTATTATAGTGAACACAAGCAAACACATCTTTCTCAGATGGAGGTAGGACTAATACCACTGTGTTAACTGGGTAAGAGCTTATACAATATAAATGAATCCCACAGTACTGCGTTAAAGTAAAATGGGATATCGACCACACCTCTGTTCAATGAATGTTTTCTCCCTATAATCAATAGATCACCCTGAGTGGCAGTTTATCTCTCAATTACTTGCACATGTAAACTTTATTGTTCTGTTGACTTCTTCCTTGATACTAACGGAATAGTTCATGTCCAATTCAAAAGCTTTAAAAGGGGGAAATTAGAACCAGAAACCGGAACTAAAAAAAGACTCATAAAAAGGTTTCCAATCTGTACTCACTCTACTCCCACTCACTGAACATCTGCTTCTACAGCCTGTTTTATGAGTACAGTGATAAATGCAGCACATCGATAAAGGTTGATTCCTGTGATCAGACAGCCTGTTCCCATCCTAGGAACATTTGTTAAATTCTGCTCTTCTTCTCTGCATACTTCAGAACGTCCATAAATGAAACTTAAACAACCTGGACTTATGTGTTATAAAGTCAGACACTGCCACCCATTTGGATCGGCCCATTACTGTGGAAGAAATTCCGTTCCTCTCCTTCTCAGTTTGTATAATGAGTCCTTCGACCAGGGCTGGCTCTGTTCGTCACGCACCACAGCCGTTATCTCCCTTCTTTTGAAAAACGACACCACGAGATGTAAATCTTACTGACCCATAAATCTATTTTCTAATGAGCACAAAATCCTCACAAAAGTTCTCCCTGAATGATTGGAAACCATTTTTCCTGTGATTATATCTGAAGATGGTGTAAAGGCTTCTATTTTTTTCCCCCCATCTTTTATTATTATACATCTAGCACCTCTGCTGTTCACAAAACAAGCTTCGGACCACGTTGTTTGGGACTATTTTTTGATTTTTACATTTTGATCAAACTTCTATAATCATCTTTCCAGGTTCATGTTTGTTTCAAATCTGTGTACTATTCCTTATCTTTCTAGGTGAGCAGGATGAGTGTGTCCATTGTCAGCCTTGCTTTTCACCCTTACCATAGAAAATTTGTCGTTTCATCTGATTTGTGCTAGAACACAGCCTCATTAACCTTGTACTTTACCGTACTTACCCTGTAGCCTCTGCTAACAATGTTACATCCTTTTGGTTCACATTCCACAGACGTTAAAACCTTTCAGACAGGAAAACTGATTTTAGAATCTGTCAGTCCAACTCAGTTTTATTTTTGGAGTGCCAAATCATAGCATACATCATCCCAAGGCACTTCACACAGTAAGGTCAAAACCTTACAATATTAAAAAGAGAAACCAAACTGAGCCTTTAGAATCTGGCAGCACAGTGAAATGGCCACCTGCTACTCAGGGTGGGCTGGCATCTGCCTCAGCTGGTGGGTGGAGAGGAGAGAAATGGGGGAGAGAGGAGACAGAGGAAGGAGAGGGGGAGAGAGAATGAGAGGGACCAGGAACACTGTTGTAGTCCAGCCCCATCAGAGCAGTTGTTATAATGACAATAATACCAGTGACACTTATAGGTGTAATAATCTTATAAATTATAACAGCAATAATAGAAGAAGGAGGAGAAGAAGAAGAAGAAGAACAAGAAAAAGAAGCAGGAGGAGGGGGAGGAGGAGGAGGACTTCTGCATCTGAATTTTCCACAGTGCTACAGAAAACATATGCTTTGATCCAGAAGGTCGGGAACCTCTGGGCAAATTACACAACTTGTTGATTTTTGAACTGAAAAGAAGTAAACCCTTGTTAATGCACTTACTTCTTATTTCATGATTTTCAAAGGCTCGGGCACCTTTCTAACTTAATGATTACTCACCACCCTTTGGCTGATATCACAGCTTACAAATACTTTCTGAAGAAAAGGCTTCTCCTCATGTAGGAGCAACACTCAGAGACACAAAGTAGAAATTATGATGACATTTAAGAAAAGAGTAAAGATGCAGGAAAGAGCACTTCTTTTTATGTGTTGGCTTTGTGTGTAGAGGACACTAACATGCATGATACCAAAATCAATCTCATGATAATATTCACCAATATTCCTTTTGCATAGTAGACTTGTGCAATTAGTTACATAGCTTAAAAACAAACAAACAAATGTATATGCTAATTAGAAGATTAGCCTAGGTAATTTGATTAAACCGCACAAAATTATCCTGTTGGCCCCATCAAACAAAACCGTTTTACAGCACTGTATTTAGCATGTGTTTTACAGTGTCAGGAAACACACTGTGAGTAAATTTCTCAAATATTACAGCTCTGCCATCATATGAAATACATTAAAAATATAACAGGTAAATTTCATTTTACCTGTTGTATCTTGATTAATATATCCCTCATTCCAATTATGCTGGCAACATCATCTGAGGGGACCTGAATGTGTTAAAAAAAAAATCTGCTTTCCCTAAGTGCCTCAGTTTTTTTTACGTATTTTTCCTATTTGCACATTAATAATGTTGGAAATTTGAAAAAAAGAAAACACAATTACTGTGTTTTAGTTGTATGACTCTGACCAACCAGCCAAGTTGCAGGAAATATGGTCACAATGTCTCCTTCCTGAGTTACAGTATTGAATAATGACCAGGAGTGTTTTTGCGGAACATTATGACATCACAGTGAAGTTGACATTTGAGTTAAATTGTGTCATAATTTGTGAGTTATGGCCAGAAAACGTGTTTTGTGAGGTCACGGTGACCTTGACTTCGACCACCAAATCTAATTATCGCTGGGTTCAAATAAATGTTTGTGCCAAATTTGAAGAAGTTCACTGAAGGTGTTACTGAGATATTGTGTAAAGATAATGCTTCTGGCCCTGGATTTTGCTGGCGTGGAGCCATAAAAATTATGCTCAGCTGAGGTGGAAAAGTTGGTGTATTGATGAAAATAAAATGCCACAAAGTTACTTAGCAAATAATCACAACATAAATAAAGTGTGTGACTTAAATGTCAGGTAAGAGGCGAGAACATCACAAATAAACATAAATGTCGTATTTCCATCACATTTTCTACACTGTTTCCCAATTTTTGATGTGTTAATTTCATTATCTCGTTGCATCCACTTCTGCAATGACACTGTCAGCTGTTTATCTCCCTGCACTCAACTTCTAACATTCGCACATACATTTGCATTTTGTTTTGCTTATTTTTTGCATATTGAGTTAAAATTTGTGGTACATTTGTATGGAAACATGTTTACTTCCTTTGGGCCTTTGACACGCACGCTATCTATTGGAGGCTCTGTGAGAGAGAAATTGTTTTATCACTGCAGAAATAGTTGGTTCTGACAGAATTCCCATTGCTGCACGTCTTCATTTTCCTGTTTGAGGAGACTACTTGTGTTCTCCTTGGCATCCTGCACAGGCTCAGTCACAATGAATTACTCAGTTGTCATCTTAACAGAATCTCTCTGCCTGTCTTCCACCTCCTGGAGCTCCCCACAGCCTTCCTAAAGTTTGTCTGAGAGAGGAGACCCTGAAGCTAAGGGGACTAGACCTAAAAGCAAGACCAAAAATGCTGCACTCTGACAATTTCTGGCTGATCCAGGTTTGGTCAGGAGGTGCAAACACACACTCCGGGGCATGTACATAGTGTAAGAAGAATTAAACTGACACCCATTGTCCTGATGATAAGCCAATGTGACGCGCAGCTAAGCCCACCTCCAGATGTCCCCGTGACGGCCGGGTGGAATCGAGAGGCTAAGCAGTAGCAACAGGACAAGACAGAGACAGTGGATTATATCAGGAGGTGAATGCGATTGATGACTGTTGAGGATCAGCCTCTTCAAAACCACAGTATCTGCTCTTGAATAAGAGAGAAGCTCCTTTAGATAAGAGGACAGAAACATCTGGACAGAGGAAGAGGCAGCATGTTCAGCCGCTGGGGGGTTACCCAGTTAATTTTCTATCAATTCAAATTCCCTGCATGGTTTTTCATTCTTATCATACAGTTTCCCACACGGCTCCATGCAGGCATGACCCCACAGCCCAATCTTGGCTCAGAGCCTCTATTTGCTATTATTACTGGTCCTTCCGCAGTACATCATATGGGTGCACAGAAATGAGGAGGTGTACAGTATGCTCATTGTGTTATTTATTAATTTAATTCATTTTAATGAATACGGTTTGTTCAGCAGTGAAAAATATGTATGTGCAAGTCAAACTGGGCGAATGAGAAACAGCTGACAGGGCAGCAGGTCTGTGACTGAGAGGTTAACTGTTGTTGTTTTATTATTATCAGTGATGTTTTCTCTGTGGACAGTTGGTGTTGGAGTTTGGAAGCTCTCAGATAAGAGAACGAGGCTGCATTAGCAGCTGGAGCTGTGCTGACAAAGGGCATGTATGTGCAAGATGCAATAGAACGAGGAAACATGATTGCACTTGCTGTGTATATTTCACAATAATTTGTGCTGCTTTCTGTGAATGCAAGGTGTTGCATTCTCTGCTTCAAACGCCCCAGGTTTAGTATATCCATACACAAAATGTAGTCCATGTGTTCCTTAAGACTGTGCTCGTGCATGCCGAAGCTCAGTTACATAGAAAAATGCTCCAAAATCAACCAAACACTAGGTGGCCCGTTTTTAGGTTTGAAAAATGGTGTTGTGTGACAAAACACACAACTTCACATTTTCCAGTTTAATACAGGTGATAATCTGACTCAGCTGATCTCCTCAACCTGTTGTTATACTGCTTAAAGGTGGCATATTTACATTTTTCTAGTGTTTTATGTTGAAGTGTTGATATCCATCAAAAGATATATTTGTAGTTTTAAGAACCAAAAACCATCTCAGTATAGTTTTACATCTCCTCTCTCAGCTTCTCTCTGGAGCTCTAGCAACAACAGGTCAGTCAGCCAATCAGAAGAGAGGATCTTAGCTGCTCTTCTGCTTTGTTGTGACATCACAAAGTTCCAGAAGTCCTGTCGGCTGGTTTTAAGGCTCAGTTTCTGAATACAGGCTTTGATACTTTCACAGTATTAATATAGAACCTAGACCTGCTTTATAATCACAAACACATGGAAATCTCACTTTCTACAATATGGGACCTTTAATTTCCCATGTGGATCTGCTGTTAGTGAGCAGATCCAACTCTAGCTTGTTGTCTAGATGACTCCTGCTGCTTTTATGTTTGGGAATCCTCTCAGAAAGATTTATTTTTTACCAGCAGCTTGGTTTATAACAATATCCTATGGTTGGTGGTCACTGAACCATTTGACCTCCAGTTTTTCTTCAAAGGGAAAACTTTCAAATTTGTCCTGTGAGCATATGACGACTACAGTACATGGAAAATAGTCAATAAAATTGTAATGGGGCAACAGGCAGTAAACCCCACCTGGCATCATAGCTGTGCCATCTGCTTTTTTTGATAAAGACTTTGGCACTTGATTTTGCAAGCATGGAGTTTTTCTCACAGCTCAGCCTCTCGAGCCAAGCGCAATCAAAAACACAATTTTAAACTGTTCTGTTTATATTCACTGTTTATATCTGATACTGATCTTAAATTGTAGAATAATGATAACATAATATTTATGTTATCATTATTCATTGATCATCATAACATATCATTATCATAAAATGATTTATTATTTGTTCTTTCAAGTTACACAGAATTACACACTTTTGCATGGTTACATTTATAACTATTACAACATATTTACAAAGCACAAATTTACATTTCAGTTGTTCAGTGATGAGGTGAATCCTGTAAGGCTTCATTGTGTCAGTCTGCATTAGACATGATGTTTTCATTGCACTGAATGACGATATGGAGTAAACTGAAATAGTCATATGTTTTTCTCGTCACGCTGCTGCACTCTTGTCTCGTGGCTGTGTGCAGTAAACTGAGGCTCAGAGAACACACGATAGGCCATGAAAATCTGTTTACTTGTTATAGAGACTGTCAGATCATTAGATGGTGGTTCCTGCTTCATTGATGAGTGTGGATGCAGAATGGGGAGATAACCATGCTCCGTCGCCACTCTACTTTTTCTCCCTCATTATAGCCTATAGTCGCTTCTTTCACTGGAAATGTAAGCAGACCTTTTTTTATATTTCAGTCCCCTGTTTCCCTGTTTCAGCCCCCCCCCCGACCAACCGCCCCTACCAGGTAATGGCTGCTGTGTCCATCCATTACTGTCACTTGCTGTGAATGGTGATCCAACATTCACACCTGCTCCACACTGTGATTGGGCAGCTGTGTGGCGGTGAGAGACTATGCTGGGTTTGACCTTCTCTCGCTCTCTTTTTTTTTACCTGTTATACAAATATCTGTTTTTTTTTATGTGAACGACACTAGGAATGTCCTCCTGGAGATATTGAGAATATCACCATCACTCCCACCTCGATGACGGCCAGCCCCCATACAGAAATTTAATACATGAGATATATGTCACTTATATTATTATCACATACATCCTCGGCATATGTGAAGATGAGGGTTTATAACATATATGAAATACCCTAATAATAATAGTAAAATTTTTAGATGTACATAAATAAAAAAATATCTATATAATGAGTTTTTGTATGGTATAACATACAACAACTTAAAACAACATATATATATATGTTTTTCATATTAATTCCTCACTAATTTTAAAAATAGTCCGGGTGGTGGTCTCAGACTTTTGGAACCCACTATATATAAGAGCTTTGGGATGTATATATATACATCTACAATACAAGTATACATTCATAAAAATACATAATTGTATGGGCAAGACAATTTCTAATAGGTTTTCATATATAAATTTTAACATATGCTCTTTTATTTTATATGTGTGTATATATATGGAAATTCAATATATGTACATGTATTACATTTGCATAAGGGCCTTTTCACTTCACCTTAGAGTGTTCAGTGGTCAAATCACATGTTGTATGAAGCACTTCTGTTCTAGTGTAACACAGCCCTGGCTGTGTCAGACAAGCTCTGTCAGTCCTGAGAAAAGGTCTGATCAGCCAAAATGATCTTTAGGGACTTTATTTTATTATTATTATTATTATTATTATTATTATCATTATTATATTACAGATGAGGGATGAGAATAAATTACAGTTAAAGTTGCAGTTTTTATATAAAACAACTTGGAGAAGTCTTGATTTTTTAAATGATTGTATTAAAAACTAGAATTACCGCCTCGCGTTTGTATGCCTCTGTCAACCAGCCAAGTTGCAGGAAATATGATCACAATCTCTCTTCTCAAGTTACAGCATTGAATAATGGCCAGAGGTGTTTTTATAGAACATTATGATGTCACAGTGAAGTTGACCTTCGACCTAGTGGATATAAAATGTCATCACCATCATTTTATCCTAGACATTTGAGTCAAATTGTGTCATAAATAGTGTATGAATTTGTGAATTATGACCAGAAACATGTTTTGTGATGTCACAGTGACCTTATCCTTTGACCTTTGACCACCAAAGTCTAATCAGTTCATCCTTCAGTCTAAGCAGATGTATGTTTTAAGAAGTTCCCTCAAGGCGTTTGTAACCCTTTTAAAAGCAAAGTGGTTACTTATATTAAAAGATTATATGAGACTTAATTATTGGATCCAAAAATCACCTGAAGTTTCTAGGAATTGACCACAGAGCCAAGTTTTACCACCCAACACAAACAGAGTATCTCTTATTTCTCTTATTGCTGAGATATCAGGTTCAGGAGAATGGGAAAGACAGATGTATGAACAGATGCACAACCGAAAACATAATGCATCCAGTCCTGAGGCGGAGGCATAATAACATGCCTCACTGCAGTTTCTGCCTTAAGTGGCTAATTACACAGGCAATACCTGGGCTGAAATTTTACACACTTAGGAATCATTATCATCTCCTCATCACTGACGGGTGAAGTGGCACATAGTGGTAATTTTCTCATCTATATAATGTGAGATGTTGCATTGCGGGATTATTAGCAGAGGGTTGCACACACGCTATAGACATACCTTTTGTGTTGGGCTGAATACATTTTTACCATATAGTAAATACAACAACAGTCCCCTCCAGCTGCTCAGTAAATGCTGCTTACTTTGAAACAAATGTCCAGATACAAACAAGTTAAGGGACACTAATAGTCTCATCTCTAGACTCTTGTAACATATATTCCATGCATTAATTGTCTAGTTTAGTCTCAGAAATGCTGCACTGGTTTCACAGGGACAAAAGCTAAGTTCAGAGGTTCAGAGATGGAGAAGATTTCCATGGTTACAAACTGTGAGGTTTCAGGCCTTTGAATCAGTAGCTATTGTTATTGAGATCTTGGGAGCAGATCTAAGCAACAATTTACTCACTAAATGAAGACTTGTGTAGCACTGAGCGACAGTTGTCTGATAGGCAGAGTAGGTGGAGCGGATGATACTGCAGAAATTGAATTAAATCTAAGACTATTTATTGGGTTTATTAAGATGTGAGTGATGTAAGCATTACATCATTACACTATTATTTATTTTACAACTGTCTGTAATTAATAGTAATTAATTACTAATTAATAATTAATTAATTAATTTACTCTCACTTTACTAGGAACACCATACTGACACCGGGTTGTTCCTTCCTTTGCTCATAAACAGCTGGTTAAACTGTTGCCATAAAGGGATGAACATGGTCAGCGACATGTGGCATTCAAGGGAGCCTGTCTAAGGGAGCCTGAAAATATTCCCCGCGCCAATACACCACCACCAGCCTGAACTGTTGACACAAGGCAGGCTGGCTCCATGGATTCACGCTACTGATGCCAAGTTCTGACCCTACCATCTGTGTGCCTCAGCAGAAGTCGAGATTCATCAGACCAGACTTAATTTTTCATTTGATTTGATTGTTCCGCCTCGTTTGATTTCCTATGGCTGCTTTTGCAATCACATTCGTGTTCATCAGCAGCTGGTTTGTTACATGACTGACATTTGGAAAACCGTCAAACAAGCTAATTTGGGCAGCACATCATATGAAATGCATGTCCGTGTACATCAAATCATGAGGAGGTTACCTGTGCAATTTATTCTGCATTTGAATAACATCTCATGAGAGGGGAAGTGGAGGGATGATAAATAATATTCCTTTGATCCTTTGATATTCCTCTCTCATGTCAAGGAAAATAACGGCTGTAATAAGTGATAAGTACATAACAGAGAGATTTTGAAAAATGTGCATCTAAGAATTAAGTGTTTCATTGTAGAGAAATTACATAAAAAGTGTAGTTTGAGTCGTTTCATTTTCGTGAACTCCAGTTCACATTTTAAGAGTCTCAACCATTTTTATAATAAACAAGTCAACACATCTTAACATTTGAACAGTTCAACGCCTCCTTTTGTCCTTCTCTTATATCCCCCTTACTCCCCTTATTTCTCTGACTATTGTTTGTATTCTTGTCCCCCCCCCTGTGTATGTATCTCACTCACTGACTCGAGTCGCAACGATTTGCCGAGTAGCGTCACATCACTAGTGCCGTGAAGGCTAGAAAAGCTGTGCCAATATCAATAATAATTTATAGGACCGTCTGGCGTCTGGTTCCTTACTTGGACCTGGAGCACAGTCTGCCTATTACTGAACATGGAAAGATAGGCATCTGGCTTCACATTTTCCAGACTAGACCTAAGATAATTAAAAGTGCTAGGCTTGGAGGAGTAGTTCATATGACTTTGAATAATTCAACTCAATATCAAAAGGTAATGAAATAATACTGAACAACTGTAGCACCAAGCAGTATTTGGACATTGTTTTGACTGTATTTGCAATGTGAAGGAGGTGGCTTGAAAGTTGTCCCACAGAGAATTATTATCTTGCTGTGCAGCTCATTGCAGCTTTGCAGCTCATTGTTCTGGTTTCATGGTCCTGTTTGCAGTCTCACTCCTCTCATTTACTCGCCAGTATTTTCTGGCAGCAGCAGCAGACAGAAAATCTCTGTTGACCCAGTCCATGCTACCTGCCCAGCACAGAGGGGAGGGCAACTAGAATAACACCAAACATGTAGCAGCTACAGAGCCAGATATTTCTGATGGTCAGAGGAGTTGATGGAGGTAGAAACAGAGCTGTAAGGAGACTAAATATTGGACTTTTGTACTGCCGGTAAATAGGTATGCTAAATGTTTGCTAACACATTAGCCATGTAAGAACGTTAGGTTCATTAAGTCTCCTGCCTCCTGCACAACCATAGTGTGCTGTTGCTTACGTTTCAAGAGAAACACCTTAATATGCAATTGAATGAAACCCACACTCTCCAAAACAACACATACTATGATGAGATAATATCTGGGTAGCCAAACCACTCATACTAGGCTATTGCTTGGTTTTCCAAGTAGCCACCTATCTTAAACACATAGTTACCATGCAAAATGATTATAGGGCCATTTTTTATGTAAACCTTATGCTTGAGTAGGGTTTGAGTTACGTTATTTTCCAATTTGATTAATGAAGATGTTTCTCTTGTTTTCTCCCTGACTGTGCGGAAGGGATACGTGGTCACTTTGTCCTGACACTTTTCCTAATATTCAAAAGCTTCATTCAACAAGTCACCAAAATTAAACGTGTAATTTTTCCCCTCTCTCTCTCTCTCACACACACCCACACAGACACCCCATACTCTGTCTCTGACTCTCACCCTGATTGGACCTTGAGATAAGTAGACAGCCAGGCTGCTGTCATAAATTGTAGCTGCATTCCTCAAATGTTGCTCCTTGGTTAGGCTTAAAACTCTGCTATATTTCTATCAAAATTTTACTTTAACTACTGATATAAGGGATTGTATTATGTTTTCAGTTAATGTAATGGTGTAAAAGTAAAGTAAAACTTTGTCTTTCTAACTGTTTATCGTATTAATCAAGATTTATTTTTAAAAAGAGTCAGCAAAAGAACTTTATCGTTGTGTGCAGGTAGGATCCTGAGTCAGACACTCTTACAGTACGTGCTTTTTATAAACTCCAGGTGCTGCTGATTTATTTTGATGAGGTGTTGTCTTGTTCCTGTGTTGGCCAAGTCTACATCACTGCTAAAAACTGCATCTGGTACAGTGCTTTAGTCCTTCACAATAAAATATCATTCTTCAATAACTCCAAATTACTCAGTAAAAGCTTTACCACCTACTGGATGATTTGTTGAACTCTTGACTCATTTCCATCAATTTCATAATACGACCTGATACATTAAGTCTGCACTGACACGTTCCCATATGATCTAAGACATTTACTCCATTGTGTATTTTATGATTGTATGATGTTTCACAAAAGGCTGTTATAGTTTTAAGATGTACTCCAGCTGTAATCTTTCAGTTTAATAATCCACTGGTGCTTTATATTGAGTAACTCAATATTTATATCACTCTAACAAAATTCACAAGAGTCAGTCAGGGGATCAAAGAATCATGTTTGCTCTGTCACCTACAGTAGACTTGAATATCATCCACAGTGCACTCACATGTATGTAGAGGCAGCTGTGACTGGCATCTCAGGAATGTAAATGGTATTTTCTCAATCTTCCTCTCTCTTTCTCTCTTACAGGAATAATGTCTGCAACAGGGAATGGCTATGTCATTTATATGACCATCAAACGCAAGACCAAGTTGAAGCCACCTGAGCTCATGACTGTTAATCTAGCCATTTTCGACTTTGGCATTTCAGGTAACTGTAATACGTTTAATAAGCACAAGTCTACTATTATCTGTCTGTCAAGTATAAACGGCACTAAGATATCTTTACTTAGACTGCATGATGAAAATCAGTATGAGAGTGCTTTGTTATCCTTTATATTTAGAGAATTACTGAATTGTCGCTCACAGACAACTGTTTGTACTGTTGTCTTTTGGCCTTGTCACAAACATGGCTGCATACGTTTTTATCTTTTATTTTTGGGTATGTTGTAGTGCACCTGAAGCTGTTTGGTACCTGCCAAAAACAAAAAAATAACTTTTAGTTACCACTGTCACAGCTAAGGTAGCTAGCTAAAAGAACTATCCAGAGATTAAAAACAAAAAAATTGATTAATCACATTTATTGACAAGTTTTAATGGGCTCTGACTGAAGTCGGTAGATCACTGATATGATGATAGTGTTTCAACCCCACAAATCAAAGGTGGAACTGATCATACGTTGGGTAAATGATACAACAGTTCGGTGCAGCTTCTCTATCATCATATGTGTTCAATTTGCTGGAGCTGCTTTCATCCTGTTGCTCTTATGAGACAAGAAGTGGAATAGCTAATTTATGAATGATTTAAATTTTCGGTCTGCCAAGACAGCCCAACAGTGCCAAGAGCCTTCAGTGTCTCAGGGCAAATCTCACTCACACCTTGCTCCTTGGCACTGTGGAGCTTTTTGACTCCCTCACTGACCTCTGCCAGAGACATGAGTTATGAGATATGAGTTAACAGCTGGTGTCCAGCAGCAGGCTCTTAGGTTGCCACCCCGACCGATGGCGCTCAGCTTCTGGGCCCAGTATCCCCATACCCCCCTGGCACCTCACACCCTGGACAACTCTGGAAAAGGACAGTTTAGCCCCTCTCCAGGAATTTGGCTGTAGAGCCAGTGATGTGCATGGAGGTGAGTGCATCAGTGGACTCTGGCTCTTCCCCACCTGAGAGGTGACATTCCATGTCCTTAGGACGAGTCTTTGATGCCAGAGATTGGCACACCCAGGTCTTGCCTGCTACAGGGCTTGCATTGTACCAAATCCCGTTCTGTCCCTGCAGTTGGTAGGTCCACAGGGTGGCGGCCCCATTATTTTGTGAGCTGTGCCTACCTGGTCCCCTGGATCAAGGTCAAGGCCCGGCAACCAGACACTCACCGGCAAACTCCACTTTGCCCAGATTCCTTGGTCCAGATGAGGTGAAACATTCCCGAAAAAGGGTTAGGGTTAGGGTTAGATGAATCATTCTCGGTCAGACCCCTACCAGGGGCTATTGGCCCCGTCAACACAGCTCCCTGGATCACTGGGACACACAAACCCCTCCACCACATTAAGGTAGTGAGTTTTGGAGGAGGAATCGCTCTGAGTCTGCCCCCTCCCTGGGATCAATTTAACTTGGCAGGTGCTTTCTACAGGACTACAATGGCTAGTTTTTGTATGACTTCAATATGATTACCTGCTGGCAAGGACAGACCCTGTAAATGCTAGTTCCACAGAGTGCCTACTTTTGTAGTTACACTCAGGTGGATTAAAGATGATCGTGTCAGAGAGATGAGTGTATTTACACCTTTTCAACAAATGCAGGATTTCAATCCATTTGTAATGCTTCTTGAATGCATTTACATGTCTTATTTCATTTGCTTTCTTTTTGTTTCTCCTTATTTACTAAAGGAGTGCTCTAAGGTTTTATGCCTATATCTGTTGAATGTATTTTGAAGAGTACCGGTTCAAATATGAGAGGAGGAAACTGCATGTGGAGGGGACAGTGAGCAGCTGTTGCTATTGTTTGACACAGCTTTGCCTTCATGTTTTCTGCAGTGGATTCACGCTTTCAACACTCACGTTTCCTGACTTTTATTATGTCATACTCTGTCATAGTCATAGCAGTCTGCTCTACCGGACTGACTTGTTGAGCTGATAAAACCAGGATATTCAATATTGCTTTGTGAATGTATGCTTGCAGTTTCAAAAAGTGTCAACCAATATCCCAACTTCCCAAACTTATTTTGTGCTCCACTGCTTCGAGATAACACACCTCCACACAGCCCAGCATTAGGTCTTTTTAGCAGCACTTTAGAAAAATCTGAATTGCGGTTGGGCTCATTTACTTGTGTGGTGTTTAGGGCTGAAATGATCAGTCGATGAACTGATTCATCAGTTTATATTAGCTAATCGATAGTTATTGGATAACTGGTTAAATGGTTGAGCAAAAATGCCGCGAATGCCTCTCCACTTTTTTAAATCTATGTTTTAATATATTTGTAAACTGTATATTTTTGTAGCTTTGTACTATTGGTTGGGCAAAACAAAACATTCAAAGATGTTACTTAAGGCTAAAGAACATTGTAATGTCCATTTTTTTTGCTATTTTCTGTGGCACTTTGTAGACCAAGCAACTTATAGTTTAATCCTGAGAATAATTATCAGGTCAAGTCCTAGTAGAATAAAAGTGCCTTTGCTAAATTGAAAACAGTAGCCCTCTTTGTGACAGGGTTAGTAAATATCCTCCTATCCTAGTGTATGTATTGCAAAACATGACTAATGTGGTCAGTTACTGTAGTATAGTACAGTAACTGTGGCCAGTGAGGCTTGTGTATTAGACAGTGCAACACAAAAGGTGACCCAAGTCATTCAAGTCAAGAAGTTCTTTACACTGATGAAGTGATTGCATCACATTGGTGAGTTTAAGGTTAGAGAAGGCAGAAAGTGATCAACAACAAGAGACTCTGACAGGTTTACCCTTCAGTTAAAGGCATGGTTTGTTGTGTGGCATCAATCAAATCGCAGTTACCCATTACCTAAAAAAAGCACTTTCCTAAAAACACCCAGAGTGATTGCACAAATTACAAAGAGACTAAATGTAATAAAGACTATTTGGTATAAAGACATCAAAAATACAAGTATAGCATATCAGATTTTTGGCTTGATCAACTTCTGGTGGGAAAAGAACAGCACATTTAAGTGCATGCAAGTAAAGTACATGACATGAAATAGTGAAAGTCATTATTATTCCTTTATTATGCAAAGTGTGTACCCACATCTTCCCTATGCAACTGTGTCTGGAGACCTACAAAAGCCCTTCAAGTAATAACTACAATTACATTTTCATCAGGTTAAATCTTCCTCCTAAACAAATGTGAAAGATGTGAATACAAATATGCATGCACAAGTGTCGGTGGGATAATTTGTCTCTAATTCAGTCTGTCTTCATACGTGTTGCATTAGGCAACTCTTTGCATTCTTACTGATTCATTTATTCAGTCACAGTGTGTCGCAAGAAGATGCTGTCAGAGGAAATGAAATCATTTCCATTCCCGTAGTTGTTACCACTTTTGATAAGATGGGGTTGTTTATCTGTTGGCCGCCTTTTCATTAGGTATTATTTTGTTTTTCTGTTTCACCAAACACATTCATCCTATTATGTTGTCCCCAATTAATTGTTCAAACCCTTTTTCTGTCTCCCTTAATAACTTTTAGAAACTGACGTGTCTGTCTGACTCACTTCTTAGTTCACACCTCTGGCCTCAAAGGAAACCTTTGGCATTTAGATTATGAGTGTTTCTCCTCTTATCACTGGACGCTGTCACATTAAGGAACATAGACTTTGAATACATTTTTCCTTCAGCTGTTGAAAGGCAAACTGATTCTACATGTAAAGGTCACTTTAGTTGTCATAGCGAATATCACTCAGCCAGTCAAAACACTAGAATAATGTCTCTTGTGGCTCTGGAGGAAGAGCCTCTTTAACCTCAGATTGGGCTTGAGAGAAATTCTTCATTACAATGTGGAAGCGTGGAAACATGTGAGCATTAACCAGGCAGCAAGGACTTAATGAAAGATATGCACCTCATCATGGGTTATAGGATCCTGGGCTATGAACTCTGCAAGGAATGCTTCAAAAGTTTTGAAATTTCCTGCCCTTAGAATTTGCTTTGGTTGTGTATCTGTTGGAAGGAGAGGAGTTCATTCAGATGAGAAGAAACACCATGAAATTTTGATATTTTGGTGTTTGGGACCAAGTGAGGCAATAAGGAAACAGGAAGTGTTGTTGAAAAAAAATGGGATTTTTACCTATGAAAGAGCTCAATAAAATATAACTAGACTCAATAAAACAACCTGAAAAGTGACCTGACACAGTGACACATGAGAGAATGTATGGTGGCTTGGCCAAACCAAATAGTACACAAGGGGTAAACAAGATGGACACCAATTATAACCAAATACGAAGTAAAACTAACTAAACCCGGCTGCTGGATTTAAAAGTCCTCAGCCTTCAGCCATAGCTTTTTCTCCACCAGGAAGGGACCTCCCCCAACAACCACTTTTGTTGAAATTACCTCTGTGTATCCCTACAATGTTAATATGTGTAGTGCATATAAAACAATGTAAAGTTCAAAGCAACGAACCAAATTCTAAATCAAAGAAACTGTGTGATATTAACTGTTAAGGTGTGGTTGACTGTAAATGAAAGGAACCTTGGATTGTGGATTGGAATAATATTACCCTGTGCAGCTGTGGCCGTTACATTTGGTAACAACCATCTGAGGGCAGCAGCTCAAATACACTGATAAATCTGTAGCTTCAAGTTAAAGAAGTGCCACGAATGGGAATGTCATTAGTTTTGCAGGTGGTTATGAAGACTCCCAAGTGAGGTTTTGACTTGATGTTGGTTCTAGAGCAAAATTCAGGAAATATCTATGGCAAAAGTCATGGCAGTCCAGCCATGAGCTGGAAAACCAAACATGTGAACCTCTTTGTAGCACTAGAGGAAGGTTTAGTTGATCACTAACGTCTGAAGGATTCATCCTCTGGGGACCATCAACATCCATAGAAAATAATACAACTATCTGATATCCAGTAGTTGTCAGGATTTAGTGTGCAACAAAGTGCTGGTCCCACCAACCAACTGAAGACACTGCCATCCTGTGAGTAATGTGACTATCCTGGCTAATACAAAATGGAATATCTGAAACATTAACTTTCCTTTTTATGGGTATTGGGTTTTTTGAGCAGTTTTCTCTTCATATGGATGCTGTGTTTTCAGATTTGTCAGATAAAGAAAGAAATGCAGTCCCCTCCATCTCAGCGCTCATACTGGATAATGTTTCAGCAAGTTTGTAAGCCAGCATGACACTTGTTTTGACCCCTTAATTCATAAATTGTAGCTCAAAGCCCATTACATAGAACCATAACATCATCAAATGTGCAAATCAACCAGTAGTGTGAAAGGAAATCATAGATTGCTAACATATGGGTATATAATCATCCCTGACTCTTCAGTGCACTTGTGTTCAATGTGTGTTGCAGCTTGTTTAGAGCCCATTTAGTCTTTCTGAATAAGATAAATCTTAATGTCAGCATTTGAGTAATTTCCACCTTAAATTGTTCCCTGTCAAGAGACTAGAAGATGCAAAAATGAGAGTGTTTCATAGATAAATTGCTATAAGCCATCACTGGCATTGGATGATCCCTGACCTTGTCTGTCTGGTCTGTATGGATCCTGTTGTGAGTGCATCTCAGCGTGGGATCCTGACCCGTGTATGCCCCACTCTGTGCAGACACTGTCAAACTCAAGTCAACAGAGACCATGTGTGTCCTGAAAGTGAACAAAGCTGGGTTATCAGCGCATGTGGTTGCCCCCCCAAGCTACTTACGCAGTTTTTCTGGCTCACAATAAATGTTATTAAACAAGTCTGCCTTGTGACATGGATGATGACATCAGCATATTGAGAATAAGTGAAGAGTTTTATTCCAAAATTGGTCATCCACCAGTTGAATGCTTGCACAAAGGTCACAACGTCTTGGTACACGGATGTCCTAAATTAGCGAGGTCATGCTGTGCTGGTTCACAAGGGAGTAGTCTAATTGGACATTTTCCTCGGATGTAGATTTCCTCTGCTCCATCAGCGTCCTCGCTCTGATCATTGTCTGACTGGATTAAAATGAATGCTTCAAGAAAAAAAAAAAAAATGTTCAGCTATAAAATGTAAATTTTAACTTCAACAATGCCTTCCTTTGATTAATCATTCTCCATTGATCAAATCCATTCACTTTGCTATCTGACTTTCAACTGATGCAATCTTTTCTCTTTTTTCCGTTTTCCCACAGCACTTTACTCACTAATCACTTCTCACTTCCACAGTGGTCTATCTAAAGGCCATCACACTCACTCTGCACACTGACATGTGCTTTTCTACAGCTGCTACAATATATGCAAGAGATACAGCTTGTGCTATGCAGAGGCTTGCACTGCTGCCAATAATAATACAGACATGAGGCTCATCCTTTCCTGTGTATAAAACACAACTGACCTTATGTCTTTAAAAGTAGCACACACTGAGGCATGAAAAATGGATGTCATACATATAAAAACCATATAGTTTGTATAATTTGAGATAACCCACACATTTAGGGGTGGGAATCTTTGGAAATCTCACTATTTTCATGTCATGGTTTTGTCCCATACTAATTCTGGATTAAGAAATTGAAAGAGGTGACACTATTTTTAGGCTCTCACTTCACTGAAATGCAATATGAAGCATTGCCAGCCACCACAGACAAAAAACAAGTAAACACAATCACAAGAGTCATAAAAACCATCAGATATTAAAGCCTTAAAATCACCAAAGGGAAATGAACAACCGGACACCTGTGGAATATGCACTTAATTCTGTCAACATAATATTATTAATGATAAACAAAAATTCATTTTAGGCATTTGTGAATCAATTCAGAACTGTAGAGGATAAGAATATCAATCTGCATTTGTACATGTTATACTTTTAATAAAAATTAATGACAGAAGTGTTGAGCATTTAATATTGAATATCAATGCAAGTTAAAGCTGGACTACTTTTATTACATTTTATTATATTATTTTTATAATATTATTTTATAACATAATATGATATTTATGATATTTTATACTATTATTGTATTTATTATGTAGACTTATGACTAACTCTGCAGTTTCCTAGAAGTTTTCAGCCTCTTTTAGCTCATTGTTTTGGTTTTATGGTTTGTAACTTGACTGTTCAGTGGTTCAACATCACCTGGTCTCATCAACCTTGTTTTCAGTGGCAGCAGTTTCAAGCAAAAAGCTTAGTTGAATGGCAAAACAGCGCTTAACGAAAGTGAATATTGGACTGTTATCGTTCCATATCTGCTGCACATTCAGGTTTTTTTTTGCCCTCCATTAAGGCTTTCACAGCCGCTATTTCATTTAACTTTTCCATCTTTCTTCTTCTTTCATTGTCGTCAGACCTGCGTCAGCGAAGTGCTTTCCATAAAACACACCTTTCCATTCAGCATTCTTGCTGTAACAACACTGACATGAGAGTAAATAAATCCCATTATATAATCCATCAGAAAACATTCTATTTAAATATGTCTGCCACAAGAAGATAATACATAAAAAAATAGATGTAGGTATTTACCTTCATAGACCAATCCAATATCAAGGCAATGTATATTTTCATCAGTAATCTTTGTCGCTTTGATGTCTGCATACGAAGTGTGTGTAGTGCTTGTTATTCCAAAGACAGACCTCGGTGGTGAGATGATGAGAGGTGGAGGCTGGTCCACCGCGCTTGCTAACACAGTCTCTTTGGAACGGCAGGTGTTGGAGTCCTGCAGCAAAGCTTATTGCGATAAAAAAATGTCTGTCTTGTCTTGCAGCTCGCCCTGACAACGACGATCAAAAGCAAAATTATGCCCTTTTTTTCCCCCCAAGCCCACTGGACAATGTTTGAAATTCACACTGCCTGGAAATTCCCAGCTTCTAAGTCCAGTTTCCCTTCATAGCACTGAACACGAGCATGGTGTACCAATCATTCATTCCCATTGCACATTGCTTTGCACAATGTAAGACTTGAAACCATCCATTTTTTTTTCTTTTTTTCTTTTCTTTTTTTTTGTTTTGCAAGATTATACAATCATCTGATGGATGAAGAAATAAGCACAAACTGTATATTCTTAAACACTTACTCACAAGCATGGCTGTGGCATGGAATGAAAATAGTATTTTCAGTTTAAAAACAGATGTGTGGCCAATCACTTGCAAGTTCATGATCGGCATTATCTTTAACTTTCACACTGCATGGGATCATATTCTTAGCAGGACAACTGATTTGAGCTGTGGCTAAAACCTTGAAAATTGGTGTTTAACTTTCATACTTTATCCATTTTAGTGTCTTTTGTACAGGGTTCAGAGCTGGCTGCATCTCTGAACCCTGTTTGAGAGACCTGTGGTTGTCTGATAACTGATAACTGATCTGGTAACATACAGGTGATGTTAACATAACCTGTCATCAGAGCAAGAGGTTAATTTTTCCTCTGTGGCGGATAACGCAACATATGCACCCACTGATAACTGTGATATAACTTCACTGGATATTTAGTAGTATTCTTTTAGTGACTGTTTGAAAGTGAAGGAGACTGGTGGTCTCAGCCTGACAGCAGCTACTCATGAGTGGTTTGATTTGGCCACCAGCACTGTGGACACACATATTGCTGTCCATATACAAAGAGCGGTTATTGTCTGTCAGTGTCCACTGTGTCCTCACATCTCCTGACGTCGACATACTTACAAGTGGAGTATTGCGATTGCAACCAGGACGCATTGAGGATGCATTAGAGAGCTGATCCCTCAGAACACATCCTGAGGCGGTCTGGGCCACATGTGGCCACATTCTTTCAGCAGTGTCAACACAAATGCGTCATGGGCCACACTGAAGGACTGCTTCAACTGACATCCTCTGTCAAAGTCTAATTTGTCCCGTCACAGTTTCATTATGAAATGAAAATATATTTTTACACTTGGCACCCTGTTTCCCATACACTGAGACATACATGCTGTCACCACTGACCGACACATATTGATATTATATTGTTTTTTTTTTTATCTTTTCAGATGGCTAAAATCTTATTTCATTGTAGAACCATGTGCAGTGCAATGGCTTGCTCAGCCCCTTCAAGCTCTACTCTCTCTCCCTCTCTTTCTCTCTTTCTCTCTCTCTCTCACACACACACACACACACACACACTGGACCTGTCTGTCATAATCAGATTGGTTAAAAATTAAAAAAATCATGACACCTGTGGAGACACATTCTAATACCAGGTGTGAACTGATGTACTTAGAGCTGCTGTGATCAAATTGCATGAGACACATGTCAATGCCGAGTCTAAACAGGACATATGCTGCATTTGTAACTTCACTGACTGGGAGGGACCTAACAGAAGTCTAGGGTGCACTAGTGTCTGAAGCTCCCTTTGAATAGAACCATTCAGCAAAAGAATTTAGGTCAGAGGTGCTTACTTCTCATTTTGCAATATGAGCAGGAAAATTGTAAATAACCAGCCCTTGCCCTGCCTATTAGAATTACACATGACCCCCACTGACCACTTACAATACAGGTGGGCAGCCTTTCAGGTAATGGTCCCACCTGACTAGCTGAATTCACTCAGTCAGCGGGCACTTGCCTGCGAGCTGTGCTGCTGGCCTTACTGTTGAGGTTCACTCTGATCTTTTGGAGACAGTCATGAGGTCTTTATCTGGTCCTGCTGGAGACCAGTTTTTCCTCGCCTATTAGGAGCCTTTAACTTGTGAGAGAGCTCAAGGAGTTTCTTAGTTGGTCTGGCTGTTGCTTTTTTAGCTGGCAACTAGTGGTGTGTCTTTAGGGATTGAAACGTTCAGTCAGTCAGTTCACCACTTTAGTCCAGACTGAAATATCCCAACAGCTTCTTGGTTTTTTGTAATAACTTTCCCCTGACTTTTAGTCTTTTCAAAACTAATGGTCTGATCTACTTGCATCAAAATGCCTCAGCTGTAGGTGACAACACAATATAGTCAGGCAAATTGTATTTTTGTGAATCTATATTGTCACTGCTTTATGAAATTATTACACCAGACATACATGTATTGGTATAAATGATGTCAAGAGTCTCAAGAAGGACATAACTTGGCCTGAAATGTTATTACTTTCAGACTCATAATCTGACTTTCAGTAACAATTAATGCTACTGTACAGATGGTGCAGGAGGTGGGGAATTATAATAATAATAATAATAATCTTTATTTATAGAGCACTTTTAAAAAGCTGCATTACAATGTGCTCAAGAAAGACAGCAAAAATAAAATCAATTAAATCAATACATTTCAAAGAAAAACAGATAAAAAAAATTAAAACACTCAGGTGTATAAAAACCAATACAGAGTAATTATAAGAAAAATAAAACAATTCAAGAGAAAGCAAAACCAGGCAAAGCTCTCTGATCAAGGTTTGTTTTGAGAAGAGTCTTAGAAGAGGTTACGGACTCAGCCCAACCGATGTCCTCGGGCAGACCTCTCCAGAGCCTCGGGGCCCTGAATAAAAAAGACAGAAAAGTGAAGTTTTACATTTCTTATGAGAATTGTATTGAAAATCTTTATGTGGTCCGTGATGTGAGATCGGTTCATTCGGTTCTTTACATACTAATCATGACAACAGCAATTGCCCCGTGGCAGTCAGTGTGTTTTTTCTGTGATCTTGTGTCACGCCCTATGGACAGATTAAATTAGATGCTATGGCTTTTAGACACACAAATAAATGGATGTTACTGATAACCCCCAGGAAAAAAACTGAGACACGATATCAGCAGCTTTGCACTATGACAGAAATATACAGTGTTGATTGTGAACTGAACCATGTCAGTACCCGCTGACACTGCTGACTTTGCTCCTTTGATGGCTCTTGTGCGGACCACAAAACAGACTTTAATGAAGATGGAGAAATAGATACATGGACCAGTCTGATAGATAATACATTTGTTTTTTACAGAATTTATCTATAAAACATTCCATAAACATAAACTTGCCGTATATTACAATAAATAGTTATTTTACTTAAACAATTCAGTTGGGAAAGTAAAAATTTTGTAGTAGTTATTGAAAAAGTATATTTTTCGATGTTATTGAACAGAAATCATGTAATTGAAACTTGTTGTTACATATTTCTTTATTCTGCATAATACTTGATGTCAGCATTAGTGCTCTAATCCTCTCTAATCCGTCTTTGGTTGACCTGTTCTCTCCTTAAGCCTTTTAGTGGGGCTTACCAGGACATGGTGTGCTCTCCCTGATCATCACTGAAAATTATAATGTACTAAATGAAACTGGTCTCTTAAGGTGTCTAAAACTACCACTTGCCCTTTCAAGACAAAAACACACATGTGAATTAATAAAAGTAACAGTGAAAGCTGAGAATAACCTTGCCTTGTCCATACATACGTAGAACAAACCAGAGCAGACCTTCTCCGGATCAAGAGAGGCCAGATACATTAACATTATGAATATTCTCCATCATCGATATTAGTCTTTGTCCTTCAGGACTTAAGACTGGTAAGGTCATTCAGCTGGTTGATTGAGTTGGTCTGTGCTTCCGTCTAACACTTTGGTCCAAGGCAGATCATCTTGACATCTACTGACCTGATTACCATACAATTTAGTATAAATATTAATGGTCCTCAGGATGTTTCTGGAGACTGCCAGTCTTTCCTTAAGCACTACGACCAGGTCAGTATTTCCGCTTGACAAACACTTGGTTCAATTACAATATTAAAACTGATGAAAACTCATTATTATCACTTCATTAATTCACTATGAATATTGATGATCCCTAGAGAATTAATCGCAGTGTGGTTTGGAGCCAAGTGATCCTGTTCTTGTGCCACCATCATGCAAAATATTTAACCCCAGCTGACAAAAGCCAGTCCCATCACGCGAGTAGCAAGCCAAGCCACAAACTTTCCTAATGCTCTTCTTGCCAGAAACTCTACTATTGCTCTTGGTAACTCCTATTAAAACTTAAGTAAAACGATTGTCTACAACAATCCCTGTGGCAGTAAATCTCTAGCGAAGCAAGTTAGACCTCTTAGTTCTGGTGTACATAAAGTTGCAGCTTCCGACAGGACCGTTGAAGGACGGGCGGGGGCAATATGACAGTCTGGTTCTCAACACGTCTCTGCTGTGATTACAGTGAATAATATCCCACATTTAGGTGCAGTGTATATCTCAGTGTTATAGTCAAACACCCAAAATGAAAAATACAATATTATAATGCTATATTATAAAAAGCACTTGAAACTTATAATATATTAATATAATTCTATATTATGGAAAAACACTTGAAACATAAAATACATTCATATAATTCTATATTATAGGAAAACACTTGAGAAATAAAATACAATAATATAATTCTATATTATTTAAAAAATGGCTGAATCATAAAGTACATTAATATTATAACATACTATAAAAATACTTGAAACATAAAGCACAATAATATAATAACATATTATGAAAAACACCTGCAATATGAAATACAATGATACAATTGTATATTATTTTTAAAAAACACCCCAAACATAAAATACAATAATATAAATATATATAACAAAAACAAAACTAAATATAGTTATATATTATTAAAAATAACTTAAGTATAAAATACAATAATGCAATTATGCATTATTTAAAAAAAACACAACTGAAACATAAAATATAATATAATTATTTTATAACCCTCCCCCCGAGAAATATTACGATGTTTGGGCTGGACTGTATCGAGTTAGTTAATTTAGGATGTCGCCCAAGGCTATTGTGAGGTTGAGGTGAAGCATACACAAAATTCACCCCTCCCAAATGAACTTGGTGTATATGTGTTTGCTGGGAGTGACAGGTCATTCGTCATCATCTCAGCTCTGTCACTACAGGTATTTTCCATTTATGTGATGATACCTTCTGCATTGTACACAAGCCAAATAACATCAGTGGTCGCTGGTACCAGGCTACACAAGCCAAAGGGCAAACAAAACAGTTGCCTGATTTGTAAAGCACAAAGTGTCTTTGCAGTAATTGTCATGACTCACAACTATTGCTGTTAAGCCTCTGAACATGTGAGCAACCATGTGCAAACGTGTGTACATGCCCCGCTGGGTTTTCAGTGATTCCAAGAAAACATTTGGCTCATCATGCCTCATGCAGTCTTGCCTCGAGAGGTTTTGATGTTTATCCCTTTTATGCCGCTTGGGTTTGGCATGACACATGGCTCTTGGCCTGTCCAGCTCTCCAGGAAGAACCCCATCTGAAACACACCGCGACAATCAGGCACTCACTGTGGTTTGCTGCACTAAGGAGTACACTGGAGCTACTGTTGTGTATGGAGGGTACTCCTACCTTAATGGATACAGCTGACACTAATCTCATGAAAATACCGTAGCTCGCATATCATTCACACTTTAGGGGCCAGGAGCATTTAAGGAAGCTTTACTACAAGAATTCCTAGCATACCCTTGGTTTTTATATCTCCAGTCAGCAGTCCTTCACTGTTGTCAATTCAGTTCAATTCAATTCAATTTTATTTGTATAGCGCCAAATCATAATATACATTATCTCAAGGCACTTTACAGGGTAAGGTCAAGACCTTACTTTGTTACAGAGAAAAACCCAACAGTTCCCACAAAGAGCAAGCGCTTGGCGACAGGGGGGAGGAAAAACTCCCTTTTCACAGGAAGAAACCTCCAACAGAACCGGGCTCAGGGTGGGGGGGTCTGCCTCGACCGGTTGGGTTTAGGAGGAGATAAAAAAGGAGGGGAGGGGGGAGGAGAGAGGAGAAAAGAGAGAGAGAGAGAGAGAGAGAGAGAGAGAGAGAGACCAGGAACAGCTGTGTAGGTAATGGTGTTATCAATAATAATGACAGGTAACAGTGGTTAATAGTAAAGATGAGTACTGGTGGATCTGGATCCACCAGTACACCAGGCTGCTCCCGAGGCAGAGAGACCTGCAGAATGAGGACAGAGAGAGGGAGAGAGAGGAGAAGCAGAAACTATGGGAGAGAAAAAGAAAAAGTTAGTGGCATAAAGTAGTCGAGAGAGAGAGAGAGAGAGAGCCCAGTGCATCATGGGAATCCCCCAGCAGTCTAGCTCTATAGCAGCATAACTAAGGGATGGGTCAGGACATACCCGAGCCAGCCCTAACTTAAGCTTTATCAAAGAGAACAGTTCTAAGCCTGATCTTAAAGGTAGAGGGGGTGTCTGCCTCCCGAACCCACACTGGGAGCTGGTTCCACAGGAGAGGAGCCTGATAGCTGAAGGCTCTGGCCCCCATTCTGCTCTTACAAACTCTGGGAACCACAAGTTGACCTGCATTTAGAGAGCAAAGTGTCCTATTGGGAAAATAGGGAAGTATAAGCTCTTGAAGGTACGATGGTGCCTGACCATTAATGGCTTTGTAGGTGACAAGGAGGATTTTAAATTCTATCCTGGATTTTACAGGGAGCCAATGCAGAGAAGCTAACACAGGAGAGATGTGATCTCGTTTCCTAGTTCCTGTCAGTACTCGTGCTGCAGCATTTTGGATCAATTGGAGGCTTTTTACTGAAATGTCATTCCCCTTTACGCTGTTCACTAATGAGGCACTCTTGTCTCAAGTTGTCACATGTATTTGTGCTGTTTATCTTTTGAATCCAAAATACTGGGAAAGGAGAAAGGGGCTTTTGTCTTTTGAAAATGTAGTTTAAGGTTTGATTAATGGTATGGGGGACAGGAAGTGTGATGACTTGTTGTTTTATAAGTGCAGTGTTTTCATGTAGTATGTAGTTTTCATGGAATACTGCTGTTCAATTTTAATATGAAAGTCTACTAAACTTGACCCAAAAGCCTGAAGCTTTTTTCAGCAGCATTATACAGGGCAGGTTTTGTTTTTCGTGATTTATGAAATATGTTGTAGATACAAAGGTCTGAAACTCTGATTATGAAAATTTCTCAAATGAGTTTTCTTTGTTTTTCATCCTACTGCATTTGGATTATATGAATTTGTGTTTGTGCTGACCAGGCATAAAGTAGTTGCATTTCACAATGATATTGATGTCATTCATTTATTCAGAAGTAACAGCTGACATGCTACCAAAGACCCATGCCTTGTTTCTAAGTAGATGCTAATTCTGTATGTGGTTTGTGGTGGAGAAATATGTTGTCTTTGTACAAAGTCATTAGTTTACTTATTCATTTAAATCAATAATTATTGTTCACTGAAAAAGTTGGCTAAAAGTTGGCTTTCTATAAATGGTAACTGGTGTAAATTACTTACATGTGACAGTTTTGTCAAACAAACAATACTGAAAAGCTTTAACATAAGGAATTCATAATAATGTTGTGATTTCCCATTCTCCTTCATCTCTTTCTCCAACACCACTCCCACTTCTTACCTCTTTATTCACTCCCACCCCCCTTCTTTTCATCCTCCTCTTCCCAACCATTCTCTTCCTCCTTCCTGTTTCTGTTTCACACCTCTTTATGTATTCCTTCTCTTCATCTTTCCATCATTTCCCTTCTGTGTCTGCAGTGACAGGAAAGCCCTTTTTTGTAGTATCTAGTTTTTCCCACCGCTGGTTGTTCGGCTGGGAAGGCTGCCGTTTCTATGGCTGGGCAGGCTTCTTCTTCGGTTGCGGGAGCCTCATCACAATGACCATGGTCAGCCTGGACCGGTATCTCAAAATATGCCATCTCAGATACGGTATGTCAGTATCTCCGCTCCAGTCCATCCATCCATCCATCCATCCACAATATTAGTCTGCTGTTTCCCTTGGCAAAACAAATTAATTCATGTTTAAGGACACAGTATTTATTAATTAAGTTCTTTGTTAAAATATTCAAATTTCTTATTTCTATTATTAGTAGTAGTAGTAGTAGTAGTAGTAGTAGTAGTAGTAGTAGTATTTTATTTTATTCATTTATCTTTACTTATTTGTAATTTTCATTGTAAATTTAAATTTGTTATACATTTAAATGCATGGAATCGTGAACACACTATTGATTTGTTAAATAAAACTCAGACATTTGGAGTAATAAACTTTTTTTTATAATCTTTTTTTGCCTATAACCTTTTAGTGTTTTAAAGGATTAACACCACAAATATGTGAAACATATTGTAATTGTATTCATTGTTGTTTTAACTCCCACAGTCAAGAGTTCACTTTTAAGTCAACAACATTGTGATTGTAAGTTTTGCTATTATTGCGTTTACAATATAAGAGGTTATAATACGCCCTCTGAGCAGTGCTACTTCTTCAGGGCAGCCTGGATGCTACTTTGACTGGAAAGTTATGAGATGGGCTGACCAGGCCAGAGCTAGCTGGTTAGCATGCTAATTTCAGGAAAAGAAAAAAGTGATGGAATAAGCAAAACAAGAGTTAGCATGGGTGTTGCCTTCCACTGCTGGAGACAGCTCTTGGTGAATAAAGAAATGAAGTTCGAACTTGCATAATTTCTTCTAGACTGGTGACCAGCTGTTAATGCTAATGTTGGCTATATAGTGATAGCACAATGTACAAATCAATCACAAAACAACAGCAATTGTCTCTTGCCCCTAACGTGCTTACTGAAATTATTCATAGTTCAAAAACACACATCTCACACAGCTACAGTTAGGATACTAGCAACAAAGCAGGGACACACATCTCAGAGAACGGCTTCATTTGACTGAGTTTCAGATAATTGTCATGACAGTGTAAGGACAGTTTATAAAAAGTTAGTCTCAGAATGCAGAGTTATAAGATAAGGTTGGAGTATGAGAGTTTGGATTGAGTTTAAGTTTTAAAATGTTTTTTTTTTAGCTATTATCTGTCTCACTACTAATCATTCTTCCTCTTTTTTCTTTCACTCTCAGGCACATGGCTAAAACGCCACCATGCCTTCCTGTGCCTGGTGTTTGTGTGGGTGTATGCAGCCTTCTGGGCCACCATGCCCCTGATCGGCTGGGGAAACTACGCCCCGGAGCCCTTTGGGACTTCCTGCACACTGGACTGGTGGCTAGCCCAGGCCTCTGTGTCTGGCCAGAGCTTTGTCTTGGCCATCCTGTTCTTCTGTCTGGTCCTCCCCACCGGCATTATCGTCTTCTCCTATGTCATGATCATCGTCAAGGTCAAATCTTCTGCAAAGGAAATCTCGCACTTTGATGCCCGCATCAAAAACAACCACAACCTTGAGATGAAACTCACAAAGGTGGGTGAGGGTTTGGAGGAAAGGTGGCAAAGAAAAGGAGAAGAATGAAGTAAGACATTTCAGTACCGCTTGTACAGGAATCATGTTAAGGCCAAATATGTAACGTGAATATTGCTTTGTATCCTCTCCCAGGTGGCAATGCTGATCTGTGCAGGCTTCTTGATAGCTTGGATCCCTTATGCAGTGGTGTCAGTGGTATCTGCATTTGGTGAGCCAGACTCAGTGCCCATTCCTGTGTCTGTCATCCCCACCTTGCTGGCCAAGTCCTCAGCCATGTACAATCCCATCATCTACCAGGTCGTGGACCTGAAAAACTCCTGCGCAAAATCTTCCTGTTTTAAGGCCCTGAAGAAACGCAGACATTTTAGAAAGTCAAGGTGAATCCACTGCCCTTATTTCCTTCCTGTATGCCAAGATGTTGGTATTGTTTGTCATGTTCTGCCCTTTGGACTCTTACTTCCTGTTTTACTTTGAAATTACTTGTGTGTCTGTTGGTTGTTGGGGAATTCTTGTTGCTGCACCAATTCTTTTAGAGTGGTAACAGTAACAGTCTAACCTTCTACACCAAACCTGTATTATATAATTGTTTAGTTAACTCTTAACCATTATTTCATCAGTATTTTTACTCCAACCAACCACTTGCAAAGCAGGCAACTGGTTAGGGCCCCAGGTTTTGTAATTCTTTTTTTCATTGTTTTTTTATTTTTTTTTTTTTTTAGAATTTTTTTTGTGTGTGTGCTGGTTGGCTTACAAGCACACACACAAAAGTAATGCCTCTGAGCCATTACTCAGAGGATCATAGGAACTCTAGAGCCAAAACCTAAAACTTTGTGCTCAAATGGAAATTACAGTGACTTTTTTTCTTTACATTTTACACTGTGAGTGTTTTTTAGCTTTTAGCTAGCTGTGAAACGACAGATTTTTCAGAAATAAAATGATAAAATATCAAGTTAATAGAATTTCCTCATATTCCCAGTTAGGATGAACTGCAGCTTCCAGTGGCATTTATGACAAATGTACTGTGACTGCTGAAAAGAGGTCGCCAACCTTCATTGTTGCCATTGTTATTTTTACAGTGAACTCAATGTCGTTGTTAGAATGACAGTGCACTTAAAGGTGAATTTAGTATGAAAGTGGGCAATGCAGGTCCCACTCGTTTAGACTAGATAAAGTGCACTGTCAAGGTAGGGATTTCAGACATAGCTCACGTCACATCAATGTGCGTGAAACATATACAGATGTTTTATATTTGTTACACTGCTTGTTACTTGTTACTAGTTGTCTGTTTTCGTAACTTGCAAAATTAGGTTAGAAGTAGATTTGAATGGTTTTTCTGTTAAAAACCAAACACTAATGCCTGTGTTCTCCCCTGTTTTTATGTCCCTGCAGGTTCTACACAATCTCTGGCTCGTTAAAGGACACACCACCAGCCAAAGCAGCTCACATCGAAATGTGAGACAGACACTTTAGACTGTGTGACCCCCCCTTACCTCTTCTACTTTGGACAGTTTTCCATGTTCCCTGACCTCTGTGCCCTGCACTTACCTAGTCACACGCTGCCTGACATCTGCTATGACCACCATCAACTGCTCACCCTCGGTCTCGCTGCTTGATTTTACACCCAAGATGGATTCCGCCTGCTTCCCACAGGCCCCCACATCTTTCCCACAAGGTTTTTCCTTAATCTGTGGAGTTTATGTTGTTCGTACCGTGGTTTCACCATACAAGTGACATGTTGTGTGAGCTTCTTGACTTTGTTTTTCAGTATTGCAGACACACTGTCTGTCATGCTTTGAAAAAAAAAAAAAGACACGTCTTACTTGGGCCGACTTACTACAGTGTTGTATGATATATGGCTCGACTCAGGTTTGAAAACTTAAGATGAATCATGTCATATGTGGAGCTATAACTTGCAAAATGGTGAATATGCTATAAAAAATGTTAAATTTATTTTCAACATGTTTCTAAAGTTGAACTGCAAATTAAAAAATCCTGATGTGAGCCATATCAAATCTGGTTTGGGTGTAACCGTCAAGCACAAAGTTGTATTTTTATTGTACTCCTACATCTGTGGCTTGTATACAGTGGAACGGTCATCAAGCACTTTATTAGGAACACCTGTACAACTGCACATTCGTGAATTCCAATCGGCCAATCATATGGCGGCAGTGAAATGCATAAAATCATGCAGACACAGGTCATGAGCTTCAGTTAATGTTCACAACATCAGAACAGTGTGACTCTCAGTGACTTTGACTGGGGAGGGATTGGTGGTGTCAGATGGGCTGGCTTGAGTATTTCTGAAACTGATTACCTGGGCTGCAGAGTTTTTACTCAGAACAAAACAAACAAAAACAAAAGACAAAAACAACCCCTTGTTGATGAGAGAGTTCAGAGGAGAATGATCAGACTGTTTGGAGCTGACGGATATGCTACGGTAACTCAGATAACCGCTCTTTACAACTGTGGGGAGTAGAAAAGCATCAACAACATGTTGGACCTTGAGGTAGGACTACAACAACAGAAGGCCATGCCAGGTTCCTCTCCTTTCATACCAGAACAGAAATCTGAGGCTGCAGCAGACACAGGCTCAACAAACGTGGACAGTGAAAACGTAGCCTGGTCTGATGAATCTGGATTTCTGCTGAGGCAGCAGGTGGGAGGGTCAGAACTTAGTACCAACACCATGAATCTATGGACCCAACCTGCCTTGTGTCAACAGTCCAGGCTGGTTTCAAGAGCGTGACATGTCCAGTGAAATTCAGTGGCCTCCCCAGTCACCAGATCTGAATCCAGTAGCATCATGTCAACATGTTGTGGAATCCATGACATGAAGAACTGAGGCTGTTTTGACAGCGAAGGGAGGCCCTGTCCAGTATTAGTGTGGTGTTCCTGATAAAGGGTTTGATGCATGTACTTCGTAAGGCACTGAATCTCATCAGCTTATGTTCTCGTCAGTTGTACACAAGAGACATTTTGTGAATTAGTGAAAGCGAGACTTTGATATTGCTTTTCAGGGTATTTTGCAGAACTCATCAAAAGCTTTTTTATTCCTGAGATGAGAGTTCACAAGTTGAGCTAAACAGCTCAAGGCTTAATGCTTCACAGGAAACACACACACAGGATGAGTGCACTTTACTTGCAAAATCATTCAATATGCACTGACAAGAGTTTGGTGTTACACACATATAGTATATGTAGTGGATTGTTGCAGAGAAGTGGATGGACACACAATATTAATTCAAAGAAACAACTTCAGCGATAATGTCATTCTTTCAGAAACCAAAATTGTTGCCATTGACATAAGAACAGTTACTGTTAATTCAGGAACCAATGTTATCTGTGTATTTTCATTTTTTTTTTTTTTTTTTTTTGCCAAAGCCAGAAATAACAGCATATTTCCCATGATGCATTAAAGAAATCGTTTTTGGAAATACGCTTATTTGCTTTAATACCAAGAGTTAGCTGGGAAGACTGATACCACTCTCATGTGTTTTGTATGAAGTTAGAAGGTAGAGACATGAGGCAATTATCTTAGCTTAGCATACAGACACGAAACAAAGGGATACATCTGGCCTAACAATGTCCTGAGTTAAAAAATACATCACCGATTTTCACCAAATTAAAATGTTCTATCTTGCTTGCTTAATAAGGCTATTTGTAAATGTGGCTATTGCTACATTGCCAACGTTGACTTGTCAGTCTAGAAGAAACATTGTGTGGTCAGCACCAAATTTGTTAACTCTTGTATCTACTGTTAGCTCACTAGCCATCAGCTAGCCACCAGCTAGTTCCAGCCCCAGCCCATCTTGTCATTTTTTTTAAAAAACAACTCACTGTAGCATCTAATCTGCCCTGAAGACTTGTACCACTCAGAGAACTTATTTTAGCCTTATGTCTTGCAAACGCAATCATAACTGAAACTGAAAGTAGTGACAATCACCACCACCCACTCCCGGCAAGACACCCCATTCATTGGCAAAGATTGAGACAGGCAAAGATTTTTATTGTTATCTATTGTCATCCAGTGGGAGGGGAGGGAGGAGGTTAAATAAGGGGACTGATCCTCTGCTGATACAGAAAGAAATTCATGCAGAAATGTTGTTGTAATAACCACACATGAAGACCTGAAGACCACAACGTATTTTCAGTCACAACTGGTAGGATCAGAACCCTCTTAAGGATGAATGATAAAGAACTCTGCAAGTTCATCAACAGTCAGCCACTAACATCAGCTGCTCCAGAAATTCAACCCTATCAGCACAAGAGTGTCACATGACATCTATCTATCTATCTATCGGATCTTTTGGGTGATGGGGGGTCTGTATTTGGTCATTCTTATGGCTTAAAAAATTGGACAATCTGACATGGGCTTGAACTTTTTAATTAAGATATACTTTTTCCTATGAACAACCGAGTGCGGCACTATGAATGTCTTCCAGATAGTCTGAAAATGTTCATTGTTATTTAAAGAGTATTGCATCTCGCCACTCACTTTCTTTGAGGCTGCAATTTGGTTCCAGCATAACCAGACCCAAAGGCAATCAAAACACTAAAGGTTAGGGAACTTTGACGGTTATGGTTAACAAATGTGAAATATATACCCATCCATCACCCATGCCTGCACACCCTTACAATCCCTGTTCCTACATAAAGGGCACAATCCCTCCTCCAGTGGCACTGAATGTTGGCATTGGACGTCAGGTCTGAAGTTCAGAATTATCCAGTATGGACATAATTTCTGTGGCCATTGGGCTTGAAAGTTGCTGCTTTGGTATACTTTGAAATTGGGTTGGTTGATTTGACAATATTTACCACTGAAGATAATGATAGAAATGATTTGTCAGCCATTGGATATTTCTCTGTAATATTGCTGGTCTTATTTATCTCGAATTGAAGAGTGCATGTGCAAATACATGAGTAAGAAACCTTTATTGCAGTGTTAAAGTAGGATTTTTGAATCAATGTGATGAAATTCTTTGATTTTTGAGGTTGTAAATTAATCGTATTAACCATATATTGTATATAGTGATATTCAATTCAATTTTATTTGTATAGCGCCAAATCATAATCTACATTATCTCAAGGCACTTTACAGGGTAAGGCCGAGACCTTACTTTATTATAGAGAAAAACCCAACAGTTTCCACAAAGAGCACGCGCTTGGCGACAGGGGGGAGGAAAAAAGTGATATTGTGATATAAAAATACCTAAACCACAAAAAATATTTTATTCAATAAGAAAGTAATATATTTTGGACTCAGTGTTCTGGTTTCATGATATGAATCACCTTAATTTTAGAGACTGATTCTTCCTGAACTTGTATGGTGTGTGCTATCAAACAGAAATGTTTGACCAAACGAATATAAAAGGTACATGAGCAGTATGTGACAGCAATGAAATATGACTAGTGTAGTGAAATCTATTACCAGAAAACATAGAATTTACTCGATTTTCATCATTATATTTGGAACCTACCTCAAATATTGTCATAGACAATGTTAAAGCAATCAGTCATAGTTACAGTTACACACACCAGCAAGGTGCAGATCTTGCCCTGAATTTTATTCAAAATTTTCTAAAGCTGTTCAGGGTGATATCTAAGTGAAAGTTATACTTCATATTCTAGCTTTTTGGCTGATTCACATTGATGAAGATGTGGCCAATAAACCCCCCAGTACAACATTTCTTCAACAAATGACAGCAGCTCATTGCATTTTCTTTTCTAGTGAGGCGATGCTCCATTCGCTGCTGAAAGTTGTGTGTCATTGTTTTGCTGTGCCTTTTGTAAACATGCCACATTGATCCTCTTGTGTTTTCCTCTGTGTGTCAGCACTCAGCAAAGTGTTTGGACATGTCCTGTCCTAAACACCTGACCTCTATTATGACTGCAGCACAAGTCACACACTGTGGATTCTCTAGCAACTCTTCAGTGCCACTTATTCAAGTCTAAATTTATCCACTGGCTTTGTACACCATGTCTTTGCATCAGTTGTTTTGTGTAATTTGTGTTGTATGACTCCTTTTTTTTACCCTCTTCTTCTGTACCACTTTGGGAATATTACAAAAGTAACCAATACTTAACCTTTCTCTGGACAATTCTCATCCATAATTAGCATATACTGCATTTTGAATCAAATATGTTTATGATCCTACTTAATATGTTTGTAATTCCCTGTTTGCCCTGGTTACCTACAATCCACATACAATACACGTTTGAGGATCTGGTAAAAAATATTCCAAAGACTAACAAGGCTTTGGCCAACTTGTGTTGCTATTAGAAGTCCTCTTACATGTTATTCTATATTTTCCCATCTAGTTATTTGTTTGTTTGTGTGTGTGTTTGTTTTGCATAAGTGGGACAGAAATTGCTTCAGATTATCTGGTGTCAATCATTGTTTTTTCAAAAAACCTTTTAAAAAAAGGAGCAACTGTATTTTCTGTGGTCATCAGAGATCATTGACAGGCTACAGTCTGCCAATGAAATCTCTATATTGTCCAAACATGTCACAGTGTGGTACTTTGCTGACTACTGCTAGACTTTCAACCTGATTTTCTCCAAATCTGGCGCATACAAAGGGCAATTTTAGGGTGTTGCACATATGAAACTAACCATAACTCATGAATGCAAAGTTCAATACCTCAAAAAATATAGATTATCAGACTATAGATTGATCAGTAAACGTCCAATTTGTCAGTTCAGCATGACTGAGGAAAAAGTATGACTGTCAAAATTCGGCGGCTCTTAAACAGTTTCAATATTATGAATGCTTGTACAATCTGATGCAGTTTATAATCCGTTATTTTACTGAATAACGTAGTCTTTATTGCAGGGCTTTTGTATTGGAAGATGTTACATTTCACTGTACAGGTATTTTTGTATTTTGGTGTCTGAAAATGTGTGACAAGTTGAGCTAATTTTCATGTCTCTTTGTAAATTCTGTCCTTGCACCCCCTGCACTCCACTGCTGCACCAAACCTTTTGCACCAGCTCAGTGTTGCTTTAGTTCTGCACTGCCTGCATTATCCAAATATGTCTATACAGTGTGGACCCTCATAACTTGCTGCTTTTCCTATATTATCAATGTGTAGATATATAAGATAATATCCTGTAAAAGACTTTTATTTCTTGCTTCCTATTTTGATGAGTCAGATGATGTTATGTAATCTCATCAGGTCTGTATTAGGCCAAGATACGTGGAAAGTGATGTTTAGTTTCCTAGAGAGAACACTGTACTGTGTACAGTGAATCCGGACCAATACAGCTGATGTTTATGCACAAAGAAAAGCATTATAACACAGGCTGGGGTGAGTTTGCACAGCTCATACATACTATCTAAAGTTTAACAATAATCATTAATCAAGCCTTAAGATTTCCCAGAATAAATATTAGAAATCCTGAACTGTTGGCCTGTTGCTGATGATGGTGGAGACTACAATGATGTCCTGGTTGGGCATCAAACTGAATCTCAGGTATTGGTTGTTAGTTGTTTTGGTCTGTTTCTAGTCTGTTGGTCAATGAGGAATGTACAGGGTTACGTTTGTTCCAAAAAAGTCTTCAGCTAAATACTGTCAGAATTTACAATTTACAATGAAAGTACTTTTGTTTTTCATCATTTTTTTTACCACATTGAATTACATTGTTTTGACTTTGTACACATTTTCTGTGTGATTCTGTCACTCCTGTCTATGAACTGTGTATTCAGCTACACAGACTGCCACAGTATTACGTCTGTCATTGATTATTATTAATTTTGACAAAGAGTTATGATTTAAAGACATGCAGTTATTTATTTACCCTATTCCATCAACATACTGACATATAAAGCACAATAAACTGTTTCACTTTACTCAAAGGTGTAGCTGGATTCGCTGTTTTGTATTTTATAAATGCAAATATAAATATATATCATTTCAATTCATTTCATTTTCCTTCATTAATCCTGGGTGTCTTCATCATACATAGTTACACACATCTACGACTGGAAGCTACCCAGTCTGATCTGTCAGCACTGCTCTCTCATTTAACACAGGGATCTAATTGTTGTTCTCAAAAAACACAAAAAGCGTAATTTGTCTTCATAGCTGTGGTTGGATAGATATTTTATCATTTTTCCTGCTATCAAGTATTGTATGTGTATCCACCGTCTGATAAATACAAACAGAGCAAACAGAACTTACCTGCTGTCCAGAAAACTATTAAAAACACATCAGGGAAACACACCATTGCATTGAGTAAAATGTGCCTTCATGTTTACATTGTCACTGTAGTTCACTTTGATTCAGTCCCACATACACCGTCCTCCTGCCAGAAATACTCGCGAGAGCATCGAGTGTGGAATAATCTGCAGCTGAAATAAGTCCCCAATAAATACATTTCCTTCCATTACAGTAACATTTGCTAAAAACTACAGTTCCCTGCTGCTTCAGGAAAATATACTAGATATTATATATTCAATATTTTTGGAATATTTTTGGCATCTGTAGGGACAATAGGCTTGGGCTGATTGCCACAAACAGGGTAGAGAAATTGGAAAGAACTGAAAGATTAATTTGTTGGTTTTAGTCTTTATTATATGTAACAAAATGGCAACATTTGGTATGGAATGTGACATATTCTTTGTATGACCTGTAATATAGGTAGGAAGGTGGGAAGGTGGTGCTTTGTGGCCAAGTTGTAGTATGGCTTTATTTTGCACCTTTATGCGTCCACATAGAATGATTTAACAGAATCTGTAGATAAATGAAAACAACAGTGATAAACAAAGTCACACAATTAATATACAGTGTCAAGACAATAAACAGTAGCAAGCTAATGTACAAATAAAGATGAAAAATTACAGTGTGTGCTCTTAAGAATAAAAACAGTATACAGCCATGCATTTTTGACACTAACTGCACCCCATACATGGTCTGTCTGAAAGTAGTTAGTTTGTCAGCTGTGTGTACCTTTACACTCTTGAAGGAGTATTGATACAGTGGGAAGATTTAACCAAACACACCAACTGTTCACTTTTATTCAGTGTCGACACCAGTAGGTGTTAAGTGTGTTTCCTGTCTCAGATTTTTTTTTCTTCCCATGTGACATCCACATGGTTCATTGAGACTAATCTGCAGACTGTTTAAAATTGTAGCACGTGATATGGTAAAAACAAAACAAAACAAAACAAAAAAAAAACAAAAAAAAACAAAACAATGTGCTTTTGCGACATTGCTTGCTTAAAAAAGAATCCACTTTTGTTTCCAGTTTTCTCTTTGATTCCCTTCAGTTGCATTTGGTGTTTGAGTGGGGATTCTCGGATCCACCTGAACATGAAAATTATGACTTTTTAGTTTTTGGAGAGCTGAGCTCACAGCGAGCTCTAACAGATGTCCTGGCTAATATTTACCCCTTCATGATAATATTTGCTTGGATTTGTGCTTGATTGAATCCAACATGTTTGCAAAGATCTGTATGAATCAGCTGGAAGATGAATTTGTTCTGTCGTTCCAGTGTTTGATAATGAGTTGAGGAATGAGAATATGTGTGAACAGGACTTTTTATGGGAAAGCTTAACATTTTTCATTTTCATATCACAAGATCCACTGGTGTAATAATCTGCATTTTCCTTTTGTCATGCAGTATCCTAATGTGACTTGGTATCTGTAGGTCCCCATAAAGAAACATATTATTTTTTATACATCTGGATTTGTCTTTTTCACATTACTAAACAGATGAAAACAACATCTGCAATCTTTTTCACTGACTATATCACTGATGGAAAAATTCAAGCAGAAAAAGAAATCACAAAAGATCTTGTATTTTATGTGATTTGTCCAGAAACATTACGTGCATCACTGAGACTGTGTGACAAATGTGTTGACTGTTTTGTATCACTCCAGTGAAGTATTGTTGTGTATGTGATGTACCATAATGTTTCACACTGACTGTCTTATCACCTAGTTTGTGTTGAAAACAAATACAGTCGCACTGCAGTGCAGATTTTTGTCATGTTCTGTAAAGTCTTGGATGAAAGTTCAAATAAAGGTGCAACAACGCACATATAATTGAATGAAATCTGTTTTTCTCTTTCTTGTCCTCGTTTTTACTGTGTATCTTACAGCTGCCCCCCTGAGTCAAAAACCAGTTAATCTAGTCTCTCCATTTTATCAGTGGTAGTGAGTGATGACTTTAATTATTCAGCTTTAATTGTGAAGTAACTCACTTGGTTTCCATTATGAAGATACAGCTACTGTAGCATCACTTCTGAGCGCATTATGGACGGGTAATCAGCTGCTAACTATGAGGGATGAGCCCCTAGATGATTTTATGTCAAAGAATGAACAGTTGTGAAATCTGTATTCTCACTGTCTTCTTACTGGCTTAAAGTGGGCTGGGTTCAGCTGGACACAGGTGAAATCATGTACTTCTGTCTGAGCATCAGTCAGTTCATCAGTATTAGAATCAGAATCATGAAACCTGTTGGGTGGTCGGTGAGTGATCGATGAGCGATCTCTCCCCTGTCAAACTGAAAGAAAAATTGGGCTTTCCCTGTTTTCAGTTCAATACTGAATGTTCAGTCATTATCATTAAAAGTGCCCTGAGAAAATATTATTTGGCCAAACTGTTACAGGGTTGGATGTTGGCCACCAATGTTTTGGAGATACCAAAGGGGGCAATAAGTTGGAAAAGGTTGTGAACTGGTCTATTCTATACTTATGCAACTGCTTTTGAATTAATATATAAATATGTTAAATAATGATATAAATATCTGTAGCTCTTGAAAAGATGGCTTCGATTTATTCAAGATGAAAAATGGTCTCTGTTTTTGGTTTGTTAGTTTTAAGTTATTTGTGAATCAGCCTTTGTTTGTGTCTGGCTAATCAGGAGCTCCTGTTGAGTGACAGTAACTAAATACCAACACATTATATGTGGACACCACCACCCACATGTGTGCTTTTGGTCTGAGGCTATTTTTCATGGTGTGGGCACCTTAGTTCCAGTTAAGGGAAAGCTTAATGTTCTAGTCTACAGTATTTTTGACAACAGAGGTCTGACCTCAGCCCCCTCCAGCACCTCTGGGATGAACTGGAATGCTGACTGCGAACCAATCAGAGGCTGATCTTGTGGTTTGTTAACAGTGCTGTCGAGTGAGTCATGAGAAGGGAAGGACTTTTAGAGAGGGCCATAACATGTTGGACATACACACAGTCAGGTCTTTGAACCCTAATAATGGAGAGACCTGAAGGAGGCTGCTGGTCTATACCTTGGAGAGCTTATAGTTCCCTATTTTCCCAATAGGACACTTCGCTCTCTAAATGCAGGTCAACTTGTGGTTCCCAGAGTTTGTAAGAGTAGAATGGGGGGCAGAGCCTTCAGCTATCAGGCTCCTCTCCTGTGGAACCAGCTCCCAGTGTGGGTTCGGGAGGCAGACACCCTCTCTACCTTTAAGATCAGGCTTAAAACTGTCTTGTTTAGTAAAGCTTATAGTTAGGGCTGGCTCGGGTATGTCCTGACCCATCCCTTAGTTATGCTGCTATAGAGCTAGACTGCTGGGGGATTCCCATGATTCACTGGGCGCTCTCTCCCTATTTCTGTCTCTCTCCCCCTCTCTCTCTCGATGACTTCATGCCATTAACTTTGTATTTTTTTCTCTCCCGTAGTTTGTGCTTCTCCTCTCTCTCCCTCTCTCTGTCCTCATTCTGCAGGTATCTCTGCCTCGGGAGCAGCAGGATCCAGATCCACCACTACTCATCTTTACTATTAACCACTGTTACCTGTCGTCATTATTATTGATAACACCATTACCTACACAGCTGTTCCTGGTCTCTCTCTCTCTCTCTCTCACTTCTCTCCCCTCTCCTCCCCCTCCCCCTCTTTCTATCTTCTCCTAAACCCAACCGGTCGAGGCAGACGGCCGCCCACCCTGAGCCCGGTTCTGTTGGAGGTTTCTTCCTGTTAAAAGGGAGTTTTTCCTCCCCCCTGTCGCCAAGCGCTTGCTCGTTGTGAGAACTGTTGGGTTTTTCTCTGTAACAAAGTAAGGTCTTGACCTTACCCTGTAAAGTGCCTTGAGATAATGTATATTATGATTTGGCGCTATACAAATAAAATTGAATTGAATTGAATTGGTCCATAATGAGTCAGATCCCAACTAGAACAGGCACCACCTCAGTGAGAGGTGGGGGGATGAGGAGGTAATGATGTGAAGAAAGGACGAGGCGAGGGTGAACACTTACAATAAATAAGATAAAGTGGTAGAGGGAAGGAAGAGGGAGAAACCAATGGAGTAAGGTGCTTCCTATTAGATGAAACTCCCCTGACCACTACCCCGACCCCAAGACTCCAAGACTCTGGTGGTGGTGATGAGGAATGAGCTTGAGGGTGGGAATGTAGGGCTTGGGCTTGTCTTCATGAGAGGGAAATCTCTGATCGGATGGTTTGATTGGAGATGGTCAGGCATCCACGGAAGAGGAGGTGGGTCACAGATTCTTTGCGGTGCTGCAATGACAGCTGAAAGACAGCAGAGAGAGAGAATTACCTTGACAGTTTACAAGTGATTGGCTAAAGGCCACCATGTCAGGTTGTGATTGGATGAAGACGAGAATGAGCTGGTGGAGCTTTCAAGATGTCCTGGTGACTTATAAGGTTTGTGCGAGGAGATTCCTGACTGAACTTCCGCTAAGCTTCGTTTGTCTCTAACAATGAGTCAAAATAACCATGTTTTAGTTTAGCTTTTAGTCAGCTTCAGGAATTTAAATATTTTTTGCCATGAAAAAAGAAATAATGTTTGAAATTTCTTACAAATCACATATAAAACATTTAAAACTTGTGTCTAAACAATCTGCTTTTGATATTAATTTTGTGCATATTTCTGCACATCAGTAGAAGGACCTGAACTATATACGGACTTGGTAACAAATTCTCATTCCCCTGTGTTTTTAGTAAGACCACTAAAGGGAGTGCTCTCTGTAAGAAAAGGTTAATGATAAATCTTCCTGAAACCAGGTTGAGTAATTGATCAGGAGATACCTGATTGGTCACTGGAGACTTTAAAGTCTTTAAAGTCTTTAAACATTAAGGGCTGAATGGCAGGCTATTTAAATGTAATTTTCCCATTTCTATCAGCCCTGTGACACTAATAAGTCCAGCTGTTTAGAAAATGAAAGTTCTGTTAAAGGAAATAGGTCAAGCTTCAAAATATCCTGCTGTAACTCTGAACAGAGAACATATGTTTTTATTAGATAAAACAGACCCAACTGAGCCAGTGATTGGGACCGAGAGCGCCTGGGTTCCCTCACATTACCTAAAATTAACCAAGCTGCGTATGAATTCGGCTTCAGAGCAGATTCTGCCTTAGACATGTCCTGTTACAGCACCTAGTGATGGATAAAAACATCTGGCATAGCTCTTTCTCTCTTTCTCTGTGTGAACAAAAAAATGTAAAATTCATTTAGATTTTTATAAGTCTTCATAAAGCCCACCATAAGCTCCTGCTTCTTTGGGGCTTTTATTTTTTAAAATACAACCTACTCCAGTGCCCCCTGGCAAGCTCCTGTTAGTGTCCGGGGACTTTATTTTGAAAATCAAGTATGACTTTGAGTCTAATCACTCTTTCAACTGCAAACCTATAACAAATAAAACAAAAAATCATATTGATAATAATTTCAACAAATAGAATAATTTCATCATTACATGTTTCATACTGACAGCTTGTGATAAAAAAAAAGTTGGAACACTATAAAATGTAAATAAAAACAGAATGCAATGATGTGTAAATCATGTAAACCCATATTTGATTGAAAATAGAACAAAGACAATATATCAAATGTTGAAATGCTGAAATTGTAATTGTTTTATGTAAAATATCTGCTCAATTTGAACTTGATGCCAGCAACACGTTTCACAAAAGCAGGACAGGGTTATGTTTACCACTATGTTGCATCACCTCTTCTTTTAACAACACAAAGGAGCTGAGGAGATCAGTTGCTGGAGTCTTGAAAGTGAAATGTTGTTCCATTCTTCCCTGATATAGGATTTCAACTGCTCAATAGTTCAAGGCTCCTTTGTTGTATTATTCATTTCATGATGTCCAAAATGTGTCCAATGGGTGACAGGTCTGGACTGCAGACAGGCCAGTTTAGAGTCTTCTACCACAGAGCCATGCTGTTGTTGTTGCTGTTAGAATGTGGTTTGGCATTGTTTTGCTGAAATATGCAAGGCCTTGCTCCAAAATCTGTATATATCATTCAGCATTAATGGAGCCTTTCCAGATGTGCAAGCCACCCAAGCCATGGGCACTAATGCACCCCACTCCATTAGTGCCACACACTTGGGCCCAGAGAAGCCGGCGACGTATCTGGATCATGTTTAGATACGGTTTCTTCTTTGCACAGTAGAGTTTTAACCTTTCCACTGTAGAATTGTGTCTGTTTTTAATGCAGTGCCACCTGAGGACTCGAAGATCATGACCATCCAGAATTGGTTTTTGGCCTTGTCCCTTGTCTACAGAGATTTCTCCGGATTCTCTGAATCTTTTAATGATATTATGAACCGCAGATGCTTAAATTCCCAAATTCTTTGCAATTTTATGTTGAAGAACATTATTCTTAAACTGTTGCACTATTTGCCTTTGCAGTCTTTCACAGAGCTTCACTGCACAGAGTCTCTGCCTTTCTGGGAGGCTCTTTTTATACCCAATCATCTACTGACCTGCTGCCAGTTAACCTAATAAGCTGTGAGTTATTCAACCAGGTTTTTTTTTTTTTTTTTCAGCATTACACAACTTTTCCAGTCTTTTGTTGACCCTGTCCCAACCTTTTTGAAATGTTGTTGGCATCAAATTCAAATTGAGCAGATATTTTTCATAAGAAAAGAAAATAAAAATTTCAGCATTTCAACATTTGATATGTTGTTTTTATTCCATTGTTAATTAAATATGGGTTTACATGATTTGCAAATCATCGTATTCTGTTTTTATTTACATTTTACACAGTGTTCCAACTTTTTTGGAAACAGGGTTGTAGGTACACCTAGTGTAATCAACTGTATGACCATTTTTGAGGCAGTAGTTTGTGGTGCTGTTGAATTGTATTGGGTTAAACAAACAGGTGTTTTAACTATTTAGTTCACCCCATTTAAAGGGGCTGTATTTAAGTTTTCTCTGCCATCGAATGTGGTTTCTGGCTGGGAGCAGGTGGCGGTGATGGTAGCTTGCCAAAAGCTTCAGCAATTGCTGTAATTACAAGACAAGAGGTTACAATTAGCCCTCTGGCCTGATGGAAGACCCAAAGTGGTCAGGCCAGACTGGAGGCAGCTGATTAGCATGCTAAATTCAGTAGAAAAAAAGGAGTGATAGAAAAGGAAAAAACATGAGTAAACATTGCTTTCCAAGCTGGATACAGCTTTTGGGGAGTAAAGGAATTAAATTTGATGCTGAATTCAATATTTCTTCTGGACTGGTAAGTAAATAGTTGTCAATCCTAACATTAGCCTTGTAGCAATATCAAAAACTTACATATAACTCCTTTAAATCAACAAAGGGAGGATAAATAACAGCAATGCAAAGGTATATCCTCAAAAATGAGTAACGAGTAACTTGGATGCTATCACAAGCGACTTGAAACTCTGTCTGTACACCGACTACAGATGCTAGATTGATTCACTGCCTTGAACTAAATAGACCTAATAATTTTGTTGAAGGCACAAAAAGAATAGAACAATGGAACAGGAATTTAGTTTTCTAAATCACCCAATCTCAGCAAATGATTAAAGTCAGCTACAAGCCAACATGTTCTTCCCGTCTGTAAAAACATGACCCATGGCTCCAGGATTTCTTATTACCATAGTCTGAAACCAAATTGCCAAATGCTCCATTAGTTTAGCTTCTGACTTTATGTTCTTTCTTTCCCATGGCTGGATTAGAGGTCCCAAGACCTGTGGACCCCTTTTGACCCATTGTTCCCCGCACTGTGTGTGTAGTATGTACACTGCACACAGCAGACTGTACAGGCTTTCATTACATTTTGCCCAGAGCCCCAGAAACTAGAATACTAGCTGTCCTTGGATTGTTGTGCAGCGGTTAGCATGTAGTAATTTATTAAAGATGTAGTAATTTAGAGAGGTGCACCATGTAAAGGCATTAGTAAATAAAATACTGAGGGTCTTATAACTAGATTGTGGGAAAGAACCCTCTATAAAACAGGGTGGAATATGTTATAATACAAGACCTTAAGGGAACTTAATTTATTGTATTGTTTTGCTTTAGTGATGTATCTGGCTAAACAAAATTCTAATTAAATTTTCACAAAACAAATGAAACACAATGAATCTGGGCCTTTAAGGAGCCCCTGGTGGTCTGGTGCCTTTGGGTCCCAGCTGTAATCCACATTTGTATTACAGTTAAAGACGACCCAATTAAACCTTTCACAGGGGAGTCTGAGGGGGATGTGGGTGACATGGAAAGATGGGATTATGGCGAAAGTAGGACCAGGAGGAAGGAGTGGAGAGAGATGTATGGACGTCTGGACTGGATCTTGATGGGGGTCATTGTCTCTGAAACAGGATTTCCCTTCTGGTGTTCTGAAATGCATCGTATCATTTGTGCATATTGAGCCACCTTTTAAACCATACAATAGCTTCTGAGATAATCACTTGGTAGCATCAGGTATTGAAGCACAGCTATGACAGAAAGAAGGGGAAAGCTGCACAGATCTGTCTTCAATCAAGTCCTTCAGGAACAAATCCAACACTCAGAGCTCTCAGGGCAATAAGCTTGAACATAGAATCCCTAGAAAGGCCATGCACACAAATTGTTTGTAAAAATCAAAATCAAAAGATATTTGAGTGTTTACATTCAAAATAGAAGCAACAAAATACAAATATACATATGAGCTACACATGCAATGATTAGATTTAATAGTTAAAGTTTTGCAAAGACATAATGGAATTTATTGCAAAAATTAAATGTCAAAAAATAACAAGGTATGCATTACAAAACAGAAAAGGTCTCAATACAGACAATCATAGGGAAAGACATAAATCAGATGTCTTTTGTAATGCAATTACATTATTGAATGTTATTCATGGTCCTTGGTGACCAAGGTTCCTTTTGCTGCAATGTATATTGCCCTCTAGTGGTGAAGTATATGAACAACATAGACCCGATTTCACAAGTGCAGAGGACAAGACGAGATTGTGACCTTTTAGTACTATTACCTGGCTTTCATATTCGAGCCACTCCTTGGTAATGCTGACCTTTGACCCCTATGCATTCATTTGTCATTAGGAAATACTGTAAGTAACAAACTGCTATTGGAATAATTAATATTTGTTTAGCACTTTTCAAAGCCCATAAACAAAGTTCTCTACAGGGCAGTAAAGTTAAACCAGTAACAATAAAACTATAAACAATTTACAAACAATAAAACTCAATAAAACTAAAACAAATCAAGAACTAGCACAGAGATGGAACACATGGGAGTTGATTACAAGAAATCTGTGTGGCATTTTAAAATTTCATTTTATTTCTTCAGTGAATTTTGAACACAACAGGTGATTAAATGACAGTAATGCAACATAGATACATATAAACGACTATATTGCATACATAAAGATAGAGACTTAATCTTTTAGAAAGTTTTAAACAGTACAGGAAAATAAAAAATAGATATTTATTGAAATGAAAAAGTAAATTTAAAACAGAAAAAAATACAAAATAATACAAAGAAAAAGAGCAGTGAATAAGTATCAGTGCATGCGAGGTTGCAAGCATGTCTTTTGTGTTAACTCTGCCCAGCTATCTGAAACATGACCTTAACAGGTCTTTCCACAATCACTTGCTTTTAATTTCAAGTAACAAATTAATTATACCCCACAGTGTCATCTGTGACTAGTGTGCTTTTATTTAGCCACTTTCAAGCTCAACTCTAGAGAACAGTTTGTGCACTAAATGAAAATGAAATATCAAACAGTTGAGTGCAGAGAATCCTGTAGGTGGCGCAGTTGCTCTTTGTTTGAAGACCCATACCACTTTCGGCATCACGAGCGTGACTGATTGCAAATCTGTGAATTTATTTTAAAAGCTCTAAAAATTGAGCCAGTGCTTTTTTAGTTCCCCCCTCCAGTGATATGGATTATGTTCTATAATTTCCTAATTGAAATCTGCTGTGATTTCAGCAGATTTCGGGCCAATGGGGGACATCACAGGCATGTACATTAATGGTGCTCTCCCCAGTGCACCACACTGCCCTGTATCTTCCATTCCTCCTTCCCATTTCTGTCATATCTGCTCCCAGACAGACACCCCCTCTCCCTCATTACACTGTACTGTATTCACCATTTTGTTCTTCTTCTTGGCTTCCTGTGTGGGCGGGAGGAAGAAAGAAAGGGAGGGTGGCTGGATGTGTAGCAGGAGGACGGTCATTGCATATCTGGAGGAGCTCTTTTAATAAACAGTGCAAACCTACAGTAGGTGTCGTTGCTGACAGCGGTAATGCGGTAATGCAGGTGGCAGCGGTGGCCTCGCAGCTGTGGCAGTGGTGACCACAGCAGCAGCAGCAGAGGAGGAGGCTGTCAGGATGATAAGCAACAGATAAAATCCAGGGCTCCGATGAATATTTCATTTCTGGAGAGATTCTGGCAAACAGGCAGCAGAGGGTGAGAAGGATTTAGGGATGAAATGTGACAGGTTTAGAAGAATTCAGAGCTACCTTCTCTTTCTCCTCTTTCTCACTCCTCCCGTTTGTGCCTGCTTTTTTCACCTTCTTCTCACCGTGCCAGACAGACTAGTTTCATTATCTGATTTGCTTTTTTAATTAGTATCGATGAGCTTAGGTCAAAAATACCAGAACACACATGGAGACAGGTGGGAAATAAAGAATAAATAAGGTGATGAACCACCAGGAGCATCCAGAACAGCTTCTTTTTACAGATTCTTCCTACAGATATTCCCTAATTTAGTGTTTTGGTGATGCTGGTGGAGAATATTGACAACTCATTCAGTGAGCATATATACCACTGAAGCTTCTAAATTTATTATGTTTCTGCTTTCTTTGCTTTTTTATACCATACACATCATTACTGACCCTAATTGGTCTCATTGTTTGTCATTTACTCAAGTACTGCACGTATGTACATTACTGAGGTACTTAAGTATTTCAATTTTATGCTAGTGTAAGCATTTCAGAGGACAATTTTGCATTATTACTTCACCACATTTGTTTTACAGCTAGATCTACTTGTTACTTTACAGATTTAGATTTTCTTTTTAGATTTAGATTTAGATTCTTTGTTACAGATTAATCTAATCAATTCGCTGCATCTGAACCACCACATATTACTGTCACATCATAATAATCCAGTATATAATAGAACACTAGCAGGGGCTTTTACTTTTGATACTACTACTTTTGATGAGTCAATTTTGATGTTATTTTGCTTAAGAAACATTTTGAATGCAGAACTTTTACTTGTGGTTAAATATAATAATGAATAAGTGTGCAACCATTTTTTTTTTAGAATGAGGGAGTGAAATATTGTTGATTCACTCAGATTTTTTATTTTTGACTTACTATCATAATTTTGACTCATTATTGACTTAACTTCGTGTCAGAACTTGGCTTCCATTCAAAGGTTTGAACAGATTAGAGGTACAATAATTTCACCTGCAAACATGAAAACAAACAAAAGAAAAACATTTATATTGGAAATCCTATGTTAATATTTTTTAGATAGGCCAGAGGAAGAGACCTGTACATTGTACATACTGTATTTTGTTATGATAGACACATACTGTATACTGTATATATTTTATGTAAATGTCAGCATGGTTGCAGTCAGATTCTCCTCAAAACGTGAATTAAACAAATTTCATTTCTACGCTGTTTACCATGTTAGCATATTAGCACCAGGCTGATACTGCGAATTGCCTTCAACTTTGATTAATGCTGGGAAGCTTTGCCAAGACCTGGTTCGGCACTGTCCAATTTCCCACTTTAATCATTTCACACTTTCACACAGGGAAACTGCTCTGTAAAACCACAATTTTCTTCCATTTGTCAAAGAGCAGCACCACTGGAGCTGTTAGTTAATTTGCCAAAAAACACTTTGATGGATGTAATTTGTTGAATAGCGAAGTGAGGAGCAGCTGCTGATGGTAGTTTTTGTTTCGCCTCAGTCATTTTGAGATGACAAACTTTGCTTCCTTGTGATCTTGATATTAATCAGGTAATTGGTTCTGGTAGCGATGTCAGCCTCTTGTTAAATATGTGTTGGTCAGCTCTCATTGCTCCACTCCCTGTAAATCTAAACTTTGACTACACTGTCAGGTTTATTGAGCTTGTCTCTCATGAAGGCAGCAGTGGGACAACAGTTGTAAAGCAAAGGCACATGTGGGCAATCTGGTGATTGCTGTAAGTGGTGTAAAAATAGGAATCACAGCTGCACACAAATCCAAAGGTCTCAGCTGAAACCAGACAGAAGCCACAGACGCCTACATAGAAGATTGAGTGTGACATAATCAAAACAGCAGGAATCTGTTGACAAAAAGTATAACCAAAGGTGCCTAACTGTAAGTCGGACCAAAAGAGGCAAGAGTGGAAAAATTCTCTCTGGCTGCCCTGCCTAGGACATTACTGAAGTTTGTGGGTGCTCTGACTTAGACAGCTAGCAAAGGAATGCTTGTTTTGGTGCTAGCTAGCATGTTCACCTTTGTCAATGCATTGTTTTTGTTTTATCTAAGTCCTTGCAAGCAAACAGGGACAAGGATGGGGAATCCCACCACCGTAATGGGAACAAAAGTTTACAGGGTTGTGATCTCTAGAAAGGAGCACTTCTACATTCCACGTCATAGCTCATTACCATAAAGTTGCCTGGACTTTTTAATGATGCCCACCGCCCTAAGACTCTCTGCCAACGGGCAAGCCGCTGCTTGCTGCCAAGTCAGCCAGTGTCTCACTGGCTGACTTGGAAAATGATTGACTTTTGGTCAATTTGATGTTCTGGATGCTTTCAGCCTGAATGTGCAGTAAAGCTTTTCAATGATGAAATCAGAAAGTCATTCTACTTTTTACCTTGCAGTTGTGGAGACAGAGGATGAGACTCCTGTCATTACACCTTCCCAAGTGGTAAACTCCTGAAATCATGTCTCATTGTATTATAAAGGAGTTAAATGTCACTTCATTTCTGTGTGTTCATTCACAGACATGTTATCTTGGTGCAGAGGCTGGTGGTGTAGGAAGACAGCTAGCCCGCTAACTTTTTTTTTTTTTTCTTACGTGTTGTCTTTTTAGCTGCTAGCTCTTTACAGATTAGTCAACATTCAGCGGGTCATTCAGACTTTGTTGAGCTTGGTCAGTCAATGAGACAATGCTAGCTGCTGATGGCAAACACCCTCGAAATGTAGGCTGACTCTGTGGGTTAAACCACAATGTCTACATGTCTTTTGTATGTCCATGCATTACATTACATTTTAGGAATTATTTCTTAGTTTTGCTACTGCTACATAGTCAATGTTAACATTAACAGCTATTTACTTACCAGTCTAGAGAAAAAGTTACGAGTTCAACACCAAACTTCACTCCTTTACTCAAGAGCCATCTCCAGTGGTGGAGGGCACCCCTCGTTTTCCTTCATATTATATCACTTCTTTTCTTCTACTTAAGGTAGTATGCTAACCAGCTAGCCGCAGCCCAGTTGGACCAGCTCATGACTTTCCGATACTGAGTCACTGTATCGCTGCTCAGACAGCATTCTTTTTAACCTTTTGTATTGTAAAAGCGATGATGGCTGAAGCTTTTGGCAAGACTGGTAAGTAAACAGTTGTTCATGCTTACACTGGCTATGTCCCAATAGTAAAACCTACAAATAGGCCCTTTAAGAGAGTGTTGCATATGTAGCCTTAATGTTGCTAAACTAGTGAGTCTTTTCAAGTCTTTTAGCACTAAACGTTAGTTAATTAGTTGCTGTGGCTAGCCCATTTAAACCTACACAATTATCTGATTGCTTGAGTCATGTGTTTCTCACTGGTACTTGTACCAACACACCACCAACAATGAACCCCCTTATGTTATTTAAATGCGTTTCAAAGTTAGAGTAGCTGAGGAGGGGGGTTTCACTGCCTCGGAATTTATGACCTTTTTACCACTCATCTTTGGTAATAAAAGTGTTCTGATGTATTTTATTACCTGTAAAGTATGTTAATATGAATCCATGAAAATGTTGTCAACAGCAGCTTTAAGTGCTGTGGTGACAAACAACACTTCAGGTGTTTAATCGCAATAATGAGATAATGATGATGAGATGCTTTTAGCTTCTGAAGAAGGAGAAGAAAGCCGAACTGTCACTACGTCATGTTTTTCATTTTGGCTGATGGAAATGTACTAAAATTAAAAATAGACAACAAAAACAACAGAAGTCACCGCAAGTAGTTCATAGACAAAAGCTCTTTTAATGAAAATCATGTTTTTTGTTCTGTCAAGTATAAAAGATTGATCATATGCATACTATTTATAGCTTCAACATAGCAGGCAGTAGAAAAAGAGTTTACATTTAAAATATTCAAAGCATTCAAAAGCATACGTCTTCTAATAAATTGAAACTGAGACATTCCTGTATATCATCGACTCACTATGGTTTCTACTTCTGGCTGGTCTGATCGGTGGGGTTCAGCTCCTCGCTACAAGAGTAATGTATACAGTACACAAGCCTGGGCTCAAATTCTATCCAAAATCCTTCCACGTTTACGTCCGGATCATTTTTGACTTGGCAGTCGCTGCCAGAATTGGAAAATTTGGGCAGATGATGCTGTTGGCCTCTCAATTCAGTCACTGTGAAAAGCTTTAGAAAAAGGATTCAGGATAATATTTCACCCAGGTGATTTCAGTCTGACCCTTCTGCATGTTATTTTTTCCTTTGCTGTTTCTATTTTCTATCATTTATTTTTGATGACCAAGCTAGGATGTCCGAGAGGTCTTTTTCCCGCTGACAACCTATCACCTAGATGTCTGCATTTATGGAAGACTGCTTGTTCATTTGCTGCTGCTGTGAAGGTTTGTGTTATTCCACAAAGCTGATGTTGACATCTGAGAGGAAAGTAGAGTTCATGAGAGTACAGCTGCAACAGAAGCCACACACATCACAAAAACACACACGAGCTGACATGATGTATTTGCTTTCATCTAATCCTTATTGAATAATGTGTGTCTATTTCAGAACATCAGTGACGACCAAAGGGCCAGTGCATGCTGAAGTATTGGTGTTGTAGCTATTTCATGCATACCTAGGTTATTTATGAGCAACTGCAGTGGATGATTCATCCAAATTTTAATTTCTCGACATCTATTGAAGACTTTGGGTGAATTTAAATATTAATCCGTATAATGATAAATATTACGATACTATTACACTGCCTAAAACGACATTAAATGTGTATCAGAACTACTTTTTTTTTCCTATTATATCTCTTTTTTTGTGCTATGACTTTATTTTAGAAACTTGGTTGTGACAAATTACAACTATTGTTTTCTTGATCGATTAAACAGCTGGTTATTAACTCATTAATCATTTGGTCTATAAGTGTCCGAAAATAGTGAAAAATGCCCATCTCAATTTCTTAAAGCCCGAGGTGATGTCATCAAATTGTTTGCTATGTCAAAATGGTTAAATTAGTCAAACTGAATGGTAAAATTAAATTAAGTGTTGCATAAGACAATGGAAAAGAAAAAATCTTCACAAATAACAAGCTAGTACTGGAAAGAGGTTTTTTTTTTTTTTTTGCCTGATAAATAACTTAAAATACTCATCAAAAGAGATGCAGATCATTTTTTCTGTTGAAAGCAGGTTGATTAACTGACTCATACTGACTCATCACTGCAGCTTTAAACTCTCGACTTCTCCTGTCAACAGGCCACTGAAGCAACTCAGCACCCAGCCAGCACTGCTGTAGTCATGAAAGTCTTTAAGTAAGTCAACACTGAGCCAGCTCATTTTAAAATGTGTAAGTAACATGCTTTCTTCAATTTGTCTCCCTTTGAAATGAGTTTTGTTTTTTATGATCTAATGATCAAGGGTGTTGTGTGCTGAGCAGATTGTAAAGTCCCTTGAAAGCAAATTTGTGATTTATGATATTGGCCTATGTAAATAAAACCAACTCTACTTATGAATCCTCATTTCCAGGTGATTTTTTGTAAAGATCTCTGTCTGCACTAAAATCCTAGAACAAGGTGAAAGTGGCATCTGGTAGCTTCTGACACTCAATTCTCATTCACATTATCTTCTGTTTCTGTTGTCATTCAAAACAGCACTTATAAAGCTGCTTCAGGGACATATGATAGAAAAAAAGGTTTTCATGAAAATCTTTGCGTATGGAATTCCACAATCCATCTTTGACTGTTAAAGCACACGTTATATTTTAAAACATATTCCCTGTACTTTATCACATGTAAATGCATCAGCAGGACTTGCACAGTGTCTGACTTATACTCAGCTCTGCGTGGCTGCTTATCACTCCATCATGTGCAGCTTACAGGAGGGGACATTTGTTATATATCTGTTTTTCAAACATAGATTATTAATCCTTGCTTTCATTCATGGGTCTAAAAACAATAAAAGGTCAATATCAAACCAAATTCTCTGAATATTTTTCCCCTATTAATCTGTACACAGGCTTAATCAGGCTGTTTGCACAAATTTTACCATCAATATATTTCTATGTTTCTAGGAGCTCCTATAAAAGCTGCCTATGAATCACACAAAGAGTAAATCCTGCCTTGCTGCACTGAGACACGGATCAAAAGCAGCATAAATACAACTTAATCCCAACACCTGTAATGAGAATCTGCTATAGTGATAATAAAATGAGCGATCGCAAAAATATTTACAGGCAGCAAAAAGACTGACAAGGTTTACATAATTGTTTTCGAAAAGGTATGTCTATACAATAAAACACACAAACGGTGTCAGATGCATCAACCCACAGTGTTTGGGTGAGAGAAACAGAAGCTTGCATGATGTCTACACAGCCTGTGCAGCATGTGCAACATGCATGTGCAACATGCTGCAGCAGCTGCAGCCCTCCATGTGTGTCTATACAGGGTGCATTCAGGGACTCTACTGAGTGTAGGTCACCCAGAGCCCAATAAACAATCAATGTAGCTGCACATGTAAAATGGAAGAAAATAGACTTAAAAACACAAAGTACACATCAGGTCACAATTGTTCTCATTTTAAGAAGTAAAATGTTGTGTCGAGAGAGAAAATGGGGCATTTTCAAATTCAGCTGGCTTAGTGTGGACATACAAATTTGATCTGTTCAATCTCTTTAGACAAACTAATGCTGTGTCTCAATTCACATACTTCCATATTCGCACTTGCTGTTTTGAGTGCACAGGTGCGTTAACATTGACAGGTGCAGCAACACGCAGTGCACTAGAACTACCTGGATGGTGCAACTCAAATTGGTCACAAAATTGAGTGTAAAACGACAGTGACTTCTCACCCTCAATGGTTGCCCCTTGGCTACGTAGCGGAAGGGAAGGGACCACCAATGTATTTTCAAACTTGTGAAAACGGCGACCGCAGAGGGAGGAGACGTTGGCGGCGGCGAAATTTCCATGTGGCATGACACAGGGGGCACAGACAGGAAAGTAACACGTTCGTTTTCAGGTCAAGTGTGAAAAGCAAACTGGCGACAATCTTGATCACATGTTGTAGTTGTCATTTCCGGTGAGTTAACAACTGCAACAATTGATCTGAAACAAAACTATCCTGGTCACATTCACAACACTACACCAGCTATTATACCGTATACACACTGTATTACATGTGAGTGCACTGACTGAAGAATCCGATTTGAGACACAGCCCAAGCTTGAGTATTAGAACTACAGTTACCTGGATAACCAACTGAGTCTGAACATTATTTTCACTCAGCACACGACCAACAACTTCCTTTCATCACTCCTTTCCTCGTGAGCAATTTTTGCACAGTGATAGTCCCAAACTATAAATAATATAATAAAAGATTTTCCTCTCACTCGTGGTCCTCTCATGTTCAGCAAGAGCTAATGGACTCCTCTGTCTCTGGTGAAATGTATATATTCATATACTTTCAACTCCGTTCATTGTCAGAAGTCTTCGTGGTCTTTCTTTAGGTAGAGAGGGAGAGGAAAAGAGCAAAGGAGACAATTCTATGGAAGTAATTATCACAGCAGCCCTCAGCGGGGAATTCAGACTGCTTCAACAGGTTATGAGCAAAAGCAATCTAAATGAAGGGGAGAGGGGAGAGGGATACATTAAAAGGTCGGTTGCGGTGTTAACAGGATTATTGATTTAGTATTTATTTATTTATATATTTGGAGGGTGTGGGGAGAGCTGCAGATACATTATATAACATAATGAATGAATAAATTATAGAAGTGATCCCCAGCATGGGATTGCACACTTTCAGGCTGGGATCATGCAGGCATGATAATGATATGGCTATATTAAGAGGAAGACTGGTGGTGGTGCTAAGGGAAGGTGCTCAGGAGGGAGGAGGAGGATGGGGTAGTGTAAAATGAAGAAAGGAAAAAAAAAAGGGTGAGAAAGAGAGGAGGCGGGGTGAGAGGGGAAGAAGGTGGGGTGTGGAGGGGAGGCGGGGAGGGAGAGAGGAAGTATGAATAATCCATCGGAGAATCACGACAGGATTAAGACAAGGTGGGAGCCAAAAATATCTCTGGCCAAGGCAGCTTGGCGCAATAATACTGCAACAGAGCACAACACGACAGCAGCCGCTCCCGCTGCCAGTCTCCGTCGGTTCAGGAAGTAAAGCGATAGGGGATTGTAAAAAGCCACTATGATGTCGCCGTGTACAGTAAAACTTCCATCGTCATGCAGTTTCAAGCCCAGGCACCCACATGTCTTCCACTTTCTCTGCAGCCTCCATATAAGACGTATTAGTTTTGAAATATACCATCAAGCTGTGAAAAAAACAGACCAAAAGTAAAAGCCGAATTCTCATTTAGCAAGAGTGACAGGGGCACTCCAGCAATTTTACACATCAAATCAATGAACCAGGGAGTGAGTCTAAAAAACATAACCCAGATAATGTCATCAGGGTTATCTTGTTTTAGAAACTATAAATCAATTAGCAGGAAGCCTGAGTTGTAATGTGGTGTAAAAGTGTGTGAAATGTGTCTACACCTTTAAAGCCTCTAAAACTGGCTTTCAGTTCTTTTTTTTCCCCTACAACATTTATATAAGACATGAAATAGCAATAAGGAACAACAGAAGTTAAAGTTCGGTAATAAAAAAAACATATATACTGAGCTTTAACACTGAAAAACTCAGTTAATCTGTCTCATCAGGACTGTGTGGGTGTGGTTTTAACACATTTGATGACCACATACTGTGATCAAACAACTCCTCAACAGTGATCCCATTTTGATTCGAATGTTGCTAAACTCCGATTGGAGAATTGAAATATGTGACATCATCTGTATCCAACTGAGCCACACCCACTTTAAACCAGTGATAGAAGCAAGAACAAAAACATATGTACATCGTGTTCATGTAGACCTTTAACATGTCAGTTAATGTTATGCTGAACTGGTACATTTTCTAAAACAATGAGCCCTGGGACCTAATTGTGGGTTAATCCGACCCCTGCATAGTAGGAATTAAAAAATAGGATATTTTGGCTTTTACTGCATCAATTTTGACCAGTTTTAATCAGTTTCTCCCAGGCTCCCCCAAGTTTATGACAACACTAACATGCTGGAGTACCCCTGTAGAATGCTCATGTGAAGAAGTCATAAAATCTGAGATAATTCCCTTTTCATCTAGGGTAAATAACACTAACACTGTCTTGACAACAGTGGTAAAATCTGCCCTTTTCAAGGTGCAGTCACTTCCCACTGAAACAATCAAATCTACATTTTGTGTGTGCTATGAGTAAACGAAGCCAGTAAGACTCATTACATCAGCAGAGAACTTAATATGAACATTTCCCCTCAGTGCCGCAGTCAGTCTCCATTCATACGACAACTCCCCTCATTGGAAAACTTCCCATCATCCCTGCAGCTGAAATCTTCTCAAATTCAAATGAGGGCTTACCTCCTGTTTTGCTGGCATCCTTCTTTCTTTATCTCTTCCTCCCTCTTACATTTCTCTCATCCTTGCCTCACTCTCTTTTTTCCCCCCTCTTGTAGTTCTCTCTCTGTCACCGCAGTCAAATGAGGTTAAATCTTCTAGCTTGCTTGGTAAGAGGCATAGATTAGCAAAACAGACTTCCAGCTCCGCCAGCTACTAAGAAGTCGACCAGAAAAACGGGCAAAACAAAGACTGGGTTGGTGACTTCCTGGTCTACTTTGAAGAGTATACCTTGGCGACGTGTGTGCGCGTGTTCGTGTAGGATACAAAGCCATGCAGAGCTGTACACTGGTCTAACAGCTGTGTGACATTAGCATTTACATAAGATGGGGTATATTAGCAGTGATTTGAGGTGGTGAGAAGGGGATTACAATTTCAGCAAAATCGCACCATGTGAACCATAATCTCTGGGCACATACATGCACGCTCTTCTCTCAGCTTCATGGCAACAACACAGGTACAACGTCATGTGACTCTGAGTGATTGTTATAAGATGAATGGGGATGAGAAAGGCATTGAGATTGAGCCTAAATTCTACAGTATTGGAGCATTATCAAATGACAAGTTACCTTCAAACTCACCTACTCATACAACATGCAAACAGTCAACAATGTTGTCTCTTCACAGTGATCTTTCCTGCACCTGGTTCTGAAGACATACGGTACATTGATATCTCAGTCTTAACGTAAGAAAAGTACCCCAAATACCGGAAAATATATGTAAGGCAATGCTACTGGTTACATGAAGAGCATGGACTTATGACGCTACCAAGGTGCTTACAACACTTAAAAGAGGAATACCACCCAGTTTGAGAAACAACTCGTCAGGTACAAAAAGTCTGATCAGTCATCACGATCATTTCCACTCCAAAACCAGAACTGAGGAAAATGTTATGTTTGGAGCAGCTCACTAGAACCAGACAGTAGCTGAGATGTCCAATCTGAAAGGCATTTTCAAATGTACTGCAGATTCATCAGCAGGAACTTGTAGTTTTATCTGATTTTTCTACACCTGATTCAACTTGGTTCAATACAGGGGTTCTGCAAATACAATCTTTCTTGCTCTGGTATGACCAGTAGCTTATGTTGGCTAATGTTAGCTAACATTAGTAAACTTGAGATAAATTACTGTGTAGCTGACTGACTGATGACTTGATGACTCCTGATGACCATTCTCGATTTATGCTACGGTTACATAATATTTTAGCAAAATTAGCAACATCATTTCACATTTGTCACTTGTGGACATTGTTGCCACTGTTCAGTTAAAATTATACATTCCTGTTTCACAAAATGTTCAAGCAACTACGTCCTCCATTCAGGAAAGTTGTAGACACGTTCAGAAATTTAAGGGAACATTCTCCAAAACTTGAAATATTCCCAGAACATTCCTAAGTAACAATTAAGTAACACTCGATGGGCATTTTTGCATACTGCAAATGACCCAGTGGCAAACTGTTGTTGGATTTTAGCACTCTACATCCAGCAAATACTGTAATGTGCCCTGGTGGGAACTAACTCTTGAACAAAATTCAAAGAAGATTTTGACTCCCAGAAAGTTTATTAACCAGAATCATAAAACCAATGGAAACCCTCCACTTATGCCAACTTTATGATGCTTCTGACTTCTGCTGTTGCACCATGTTTAAACATTTGAAATAATCTCATAATTATCACTTGTGGACAAAGTACTGTTACTTTTCATAAAGCTCTGCAGAACATCTGAAAAACTATACAATATTCTTTGAACATTTAAAGTGATAGTATATGAGTTTTTAAAGAAAAAATAACACATCTCCCTCTTGAAAATAATCCAGCAGCCACCATCAATGTAACTTCAGAAAGACATTAGACTAATGTCAGACAGATGTTAAATTTTGGTTGAAAATGAACCCAACATTGGCTAACTGACAAAGTGATATGAAGCAAATGTTGGGGTTCAGTCACAACTAGAATGTCTCTCTCTGTATATCAAGAGGTCGTTGGCATTAGACATTTGGAAGACGTTGGATTTTGATTACTCAACAACTTAAAACCAACAAAATATCAATATCAGCTGTCTTCAGTATTCTACGTGAAACTGACGTCAGCATTGGATGTCCTGGCATTGACTTTTGGTCACCTGGTGGCTGCAGGGATAAGTGGAATATATAAGCAATAAAACACACCCATGTTATTTAAATACACTCAGGGTTCTGCTAATGTAACCTTTATTGTTCTGGCATGATCAGGAGCTTTTTTGTGGCTACTGTTAGCAAACTTTGGATACATAAACGTTGCTGTATAATTGACAATACTGAGTCAGTCACTGCCTTAATGACTGCCTATCTGTACACTGTTATTTATGCTTTAGCATTCACCTTTATTTCATAACTGTCATTTGAAGACACTATGGCTGTTTTTAGTAAAACTTAGTCCCATGTTAAAGAATGTTCTGGGAACCACATCATTTATTACACTTTTGGATGAAAAGTTTGTAAAGTTAAACATGTCTTAATTTTGATCTTAGTTTGGTATAATAATATGGTACAGTTTAAAGAGACAGCAGGGCCACTTAACTTTTTATGTTTTTGTTTTTTTTGTTTAACCAAATTTATACAGTAAAACAAGACTTAATTTATTCAGAATTACTTCTTGGTAGTCCAGAAGTAGAAAGCTTTGTGCAGTCTATCCAGTAATCAAAGCATTACCCGCAATCCTGCAGATACATAACATATTCCTGTTTTTAGGGATCTTTATGGGGTTAACAACCTTATATAAACCTAAATATGTCTTCCTTTGCCATTTGCAATAATTATTTGCAGTGTGTGGTTTGAGGGAGAGCTGACCATGCTAATAGGACTAAATGGACTGTCCAAAGAAACCGCAGTGCATATGTACCTTCTTAAATTAGGTGGTATACCCTTTTAAGACACAGTATAAGGCTCAGACTTTGGCTAAATCAAACAGGCCAGAATCCTCCAAATGCATACTTATAATAAGAACAAACAACCAAGTGTACTCTTACTAGAGTTACATGGGCACATTATACTACTATATACTACTTGTTCTGGATGTTTCGGTCAAAAAAAGTCACACCAGGCAAATTATACATGACCATCAGTCTGACAATGTTGTGCGGGCAAGGACAGGGAAACAGTAGTACAAAAGTAGCTATTTGATAACAATGCAAACCGATAAGTATATAAGTATTGCCATGGGTTAGAATTTAAAATGAATAATGAAGAAAACAAATCATTGCTGATAGATCATCATAAATCATCTTGATAGATAGATAGATAGATAGATAGATAGATAGATAGATAGATAGATAGATAGATAGGTAGATTTAGGACTCAGTGTAATAAGTGTAAAGAATATGCTTGTTTTATCAACAGGAACTGAACTCAGTGGGACTAAGGTTACTAAAATAACCTCACTTCCGTTTGAGCTTGTTACCTTCTACACAATGTTGAGACATCATCGAAAATGCTGAACTAGACGCCATTAAATAACAGGTTTGATGGATGAGGGGAGCATGAGCCTATTTTTGTGGTTTGACACACAAGATAGATGAGTTACAATAAAACGGTAATTTGTCCTCTGAGGCTGTGGCTGAAACCGATTTACCAAGTAGATTATTCAACAAGCGAAGTGGTGATTGCATAATTTTATTGCCCTGTATTGTGGAAATATTGTGCTGTCCCTGGTTGTAGAAACTGAAAATGTGCTGGTGCATGGTCAAAAGGACTCCATGAGACTTACAGTACTCTCATCTTCCTGCCGAAACACTGACTTTTGAAATACCAGCAAAGGTTTTGTTGTATATATTTCTGAATTCTGCTTTTGCGTTTTGATTATCATGCATTGTACTCTATTGTCTCGTGAAAAAAAAAGATTCTGAGGTAACCTGACCTAACACTCCGTTTGCAGCCCATATGTCATATGGATACATCATCTGTCATGTCACAGTATCACCATAGAAGACAAAAGGGGCAATACCACAGCAGGATCTAATGACTAATTTGCGACATTAGAAAGTGGGAAACACTTAAAGTGGTTTGACTGACTATAAAATGGTCACTATTATCTATTTGCATTTCTAGATGAAAGTTAGTTTTCATATGATGATAAAGCAGATGTATAAATGCTTCTCAAACGACCTGAATTAACAACAAATGTGTAGTTGTCTGAAGAAAGGAACACGTACTTGGATGAGCAGACCGCATGTCATTAGAAAGAACACCAGGTTTACTTTTTGAAGAATGAGACTGACAATTTTTTCATTGCCTACAATTCCCATGAGAAGACTAAAATCACCAATCCACTCCCACCAGTACAAACATCAGTGAGCCGCACTGTCGCGCTGGATGACATGACATGGGGCAATGGCTGTAGGAGGTATGGCCTCGTGGCCACATAGTTTTTGACATGTAGGGTCAGGGGACACGGGGGAGATGGACTGACCCCTGCTCAGCTTAACATGAAGTCAAGCTAACAGAAGCTACTGTCAGACTTTCCTTTTCTCTGATGGAAAGACAGGGAGTCTGGCAGAGCTTTGTGATGCAGCTGAGCTAGCAGTTCTGCCTAAAGAGGCTCTATGGTGTGTGTATGTGTCAGCATGTAGCCATAGCCTTGTGTTTGTCACAGTTAATGTTGCTGTTTGTCAGCCCTAAATACCTTGTTAATCTCTGAATATAGTACAGTTATGGGGGCCCATGTGTTTAATACCACTGCAGAGAGATAAATAAAGCTAATGCAAACAATATACATTTTTAAAACTAGGAAAGAAAAATGTCCTTACCTGTAATTTCACATTTATTATTTTCTGATCAGTTTTGGCCTCATTTACCCAGTAAGTCCCAATTTCTTCTTCTTACTTTCAGTACTGTGGGTTGACTTCACTGGTCAGATTCATGCAAATATGATATACTTTTAAAATCAAATTTGTGTGGTTGCCACACTGAAGGTCCTTTTTTGTTTGTTGTTGTTGGTTACACAAATAACCCAAGCTCCAAGCTCTTCTGCTGAGGCTCAGCTGTTGCTGTTTTTAATATCGCTGCATTAATTTAGAATGGCAAACAAACACGTAATGTAATTAGTGTCTGGTCAGTTTATCACATCCTGCTGCTGTAGATGCTCAGTAGAACATTAAATTTCACCAATATTCAGATATAAATAGCTTTACAAATGCTCTATTTACTCCAGTTTGAGTAAAATGTCATGAATACTACAGGGCCAAGCTGTTTTTAGGAGGTTATTTTGCCTTTTTGGCCTGAGTGATGCAGAAATGGCAGAGAAGCTGGAAAGTATTGAGAAACTGACAAACTGTTGGTTTTGGTCTTCTCAAGGGATTTGTTGACATTAGGAAAACACTCATGATGGCAGCCCCATTCTTCAAGATTGCCAAAAATAATATTACTTGTGTTTTAAATATCTCATATAACATGCTATTTCAATAACCTATTAGTAAGCCCTCAGTGTGTTGTCGTATTAGAATAATTTCTATGAGTTTCTAATGATGCTACTGAAATACACAGTAGCCTAATCAGAGAGCACTTGGCATTTGGAATGATGCTAATTGTAAAAAAGCAAGTGGCAATAGCTTTCTATGCAGCAGTGATAAAAATACACCAATTATATCTAGGATTGATGCTTCAGAAGAGTTAACAATAATGGTAAATATTGATATCTTAGCTGCTAAGCTCGTCCTGCCATATAGCAAAGTGTAACAGATGTATTTCATGACATAAACTGGAGATTCCATCTACATTTTGTAAATTTCTAACCTGCGTTTTTTTGTTAAAAACGGTCATTACTAAGCGTGACAGAGTGTTCTGTTGTTTAAAAAAGGGGCTGCTGAATAAATGTGAGTGCTAAGTAGATGTTATAAAGAGTCAAGACACACAAACAAACAATAAAATGGTGGCAACAGTTTTCCACATAGAAATGTGAATCATCAACAAACATTGACACTGTAGTGTGCAAGGAATAAGATCTAGTATACTGGTAACATTCCACTGTTTGTTACTGGCCTACTGTGTTCAACTTTTTTCCCTTTTTATTCTTTTTTTTAAGAAAATTCTGTCATTAAAAATCTTTCTATAGTATATTTTTTCTTAAAAAATATAGAAAAAAGTAATTTACAGGTATTTTACACATGAAATATCCTCTGGCTTTAGTTTTGGAACAGTTATGACTCATTTTGTTCTTTTGCAGCACATGGTGTTACAGAATATCCATTGAAACAACAAACATAAAGCACTACAGCGTAGCAAAATTAAAAAATTAAAAAAATACGCAGACTTCATACAGGAAAATTAAATACATGCATACATACAATACAGTGCCATGCAAACACAGTCCATTTTGTGAAATAAATTATTTAAGATTTTCATTTCTTTCCCATTTTTCAAACATTTTCATGCCTTCTTGCTATACATACATGACATGGCTTTTACATAATGTGGCGGTCACTGCAGCTGCTACAGATAGTAGCTCACCATAAACTCCTCATCTCTAATAGGGCAATGTCTGGTTGATGAGAGATACAAGGTTCTTGACAATTCAACACTTACTTTTGAATTCCACAAAAGCAGGAGATGTGTTCACGGTAAAGTATGACAAGTACAAGATGATGCTTTCACTTTTTGTTTCTCTTTTGTTTTTCCCGATATTAATCTACATAAGGAGCAGCTTTAATAGCCTTTTTGATAACTAATAATTTGTGTGCACTCCTTTGTCAAACATCAACACATACAGTACATCTTCACTGACATTTGGTCCAGGAGGAACACTCTAGCCTCCCTCCAGCTGCCTGATTACCTGACCTGTGTTAGAGTCATCCACTTTCTTGTTGGCAGCGCAAAGAAATAAGACAGCAGTGTCCTCCTCAATGTCAGCCCTGTAAGACCCAGTCAGTCTCCTAAGAAGGTATTGACTGGTCAGCAATCAGCCACATCTGCTCACATGCCACTGGCTAAGATCAGCCTGCCAGAGGTCAGTGTGAGATTGATATCTGTTGGGCCTGATGACCTTGAGTGTGTTTGTTCTGGGACTGCAACAGAGATTCTTATCGGGCTTTGGCAGACATAGATAATGCTGTTTAGCCAATGGGGAAAGGGAAGCCATTTTGGACTGAATATTTAAGAGGGGCATCTATAGAGAGACATGTTATTTCAAGTAAAATTTAAATACATGTACCTACTACATGGACAAGCTTCAGGTTTTGTCAATATATACTGTTTACTGTATATTCATACACTCAATGAGCACTTTATTTGGAACACCTGAACACCTGCTTATTCATGCAGTTATCCAATCAGCCAAAGATGTGGCAGCACTGCAATGCATAAAATAGGTCAGGAGCTTCAGTTAATGTTCACATCAAACATCAGAACAGGAAAAAAATGTGATCTCAGTGACTTTGACAGTGGCAGGATTGTTGGTGTCAGATGCTGGTTTGAATATTTCTGAAACTGCTGATCTGTCAGTCTCTAGAGTTTTTACGCAGAATGGAGCCAAACACAAAAAAAACATCCAGTAAGCAGCATACCTGTGGACAAAAATGTCTTGTTGATGAGAGGGGTGAAAGGAGAATGGCAAGACTGGTTGGAGCTGATGGAACCATGGTAACTCAGATAACCACTCTTTATGACTGTGGTGAGCAGAATGGACAACTCGCTGAACCTTGAGGCTGATGGACTACCATGAAAAGAAGACCATGTCAGGTTCCTCTCCTATCAGCCAAGAACAGGAATCTGAGGCTGCAGTGGACACAGGCTCACCAACACTGGACAGTTGAAGACTGGACAAACATAGAGAGAATCTGGTCTAGAGAATCTAGATTTCTGCTGAGGCAGCAGATGTTTAGGGTCAGAATTTGGTGTCAACAGCATGAATCCATGGACCTCATCTGCCTTATGTCAACAGACCAGGTTGGTGGTGGTGGTCTAATGGCGTGGGGAATGTTTTCTTAGCTCACTCTGGGCCCCTTAATACCAATCAATCATGGTTTGAACGCCACAGCCTATCTGAGTATTGTTGCTGACCATGTGCTTCCCTCTATGGCCACAGTTTACCATCTTCTACTGGCAACTTCCAGCAGGATAATGTCACAATACAAAAGTCATCTCAAACCGTTTTCATGATTTCAGTGAACATCAGTGGCTAACCAAGTCACCAGATCTGAATCCAGTAGAACACCTTTTGGATGTGGTAAAACAGGAGATTTGCAGCATGAATGTGCAGATGACAAATCTGCAGAAATTATGTGATGCAGTCTCATCAACATGGATCAGAGTCTCAAAGGAAAGTTTCCAACATCTTGTGGAATCCAGGCCACAAAGAACTGAGACTGTTTGAGTGCAAAGGGAAGCCCTAACCACTATTAGTAAGGTAATCTTCATAAAGTGCTCAGTAAGTGTATGTGCTATTATGCAAACCCTTTATTGTTGTAAAAAAATAAAGGATAAATTTGATAGTAATAACAAAAAAACAAAACAAAAAAACTGACATTTTCTTAGCATAGCCTTGCAGATATTATACATCGTAACTGTCTTCCTTAGCTAGTAGCCTGTCCAGTCTATCAAGATGTTGATATTAACCCATGAAGGTCTTAATGAAAAACCTTCCAGGGTAAAAGGGTTTTCATTAAAGCAGCATAAATTGATTTTTCTTTTTGGCCACATGTGAGCAGCAGAAACAAAACAAAACACTGACAATTTATCACCTTACTAAATAGTTGTGGCAAATATGTCAGCAAACTTCCTATGTACACATCCAACAGCCACGGAGCAACATTAGCACTCATTTGGAGTCGTATTCAATCTCCTATTAGCTCTGTTTTGGTTTCCACCAGCTCCTTAGGAAAATCTCTATCACTGCTAAGTGCTCCACTATGTTCATCTGCTAGTTGCAAAGTTTGTTTGTTTGCTGCAGGGCATGTAGTGCTGGGAGGCTTTAATAAAGCTTTTCCACAGGCAAAAGCTGCCTGCTGCTGGTAACAAGGCTGATGAGAGTAGTGGGAGTGAACTCAAACAGTTATGTTGTGGGTTGTACAAACTTAACAATGAGCAGAGTGATGGTAAAAGGTTGAGGGGGAGCTGCAGAGTTGGGTGATAATTTTCTGCGACCTTGTCACTATGATCGACCCTTTTTATTTTACACTTAGTTATTTGATCCATTGTCAACATAAAAAATATTGACTATTTCAGCTTAAAGGCTGAGAAAACACAAACATTATAATAAAAAATAGGAAAAATATGAAGAAAAACAATGCATTGCTTTTTTAAATGTACTATTCTTATCTAGACAAATGGAGTGAACAACATGCTCTTCAGCAAGGTCATGTTGCAGGGCTGGATTTTTAGTCATTTGTTAAATGTGATTTTGAACATCTGGAACAAAACCCGTAAGTTGTAGTTTCCCTTCAGCTCTCTATCAGTTCACACTATTCAGAGACTGTGTACTTTACAGAAAGGGCCTCACTGCTTAGTTTAAAGCCTGCTTCATAATCTGCTTCACAAACCTGAACAACACTGAATAGCAGTCAAATCAGCTGGAACAATTCATGAGTCATGGTTGTTCTGTGTGAAAGTTCAAACTTGGTGAGATTTTTTTTTGTTTGTTTGTTCGTTTTTTTTTTTAAATAAATCTTTCAAAGAAAAAAGTTTATGGCACCACTGCAACTACTGAATCACATTCAGACCTTCCAATTACCAGTGCCATGCCTGTGAGCTTTTGTAAGTGGATCACAAAGATATTTGTACTCTCACAGAAATTTTCCACTGTTATCAATATGCTAGAAAGTTTGATATATCCAGCCATGGAAACACCTCTTCACTTTTGGTTTTACTGGTCTGCAAAAGCAGTTTAGGATTTGCGTAAGTCATACTCTAAGATTACTGCCTTTTCAAGCACTGCTGCACAATAGTCACTTATCACTTCCTCCTCATAGGCTGCAGCCCACTGCAGTTTCTTTTGCCATTGCCTGAGACCTCATATGACTTCTGGAACAACGCAGAAATATTTGCCTCCTGCTTACATAAACCTTGACAATTCTATTCACATAATGCAATGTGCTAGATAATTCTTCATAATGGACACAGTGTATGCCATCTGCCCAGTTCAGCTGTTCAGCTATTTTTCATGTTACAGAAAAGCATGCAGTGTGCTTTCGGTCCACAATTTCTCTCTTTCCACAGAATTTGGTTTCTTTTTGTGTTATCAAGTTGTGAGGAGTAAGGTGCGTGCACAGTCGTCTCCTGCACAGTTATAATCTGTACACTTTTGTGTTATCACCCTACACACTTTCACCAACAGACTGCAATGCTCCTCACTCACTGTCTTTGAGGTAAGGGCTGCAGGAGATGAACATAGAATTGCTAATATTGAAATGGACTAACATACTGTATGTTGAGAATTTACTTACAGATTTAGCAAGCATAGGTTCTGGCAACTAACTTGTTTTTTTATACCAAATAGTTGGGAAAGAGCTTTAGAACCATGAGCATATTGCAGTTTGTGCAAATGAGATACACTGTCCAGACTGAAGGACTGAATGACTGACCAGTGGGGCTGCGCTCTACTCTGGCCAGCTTAGCTGCTATTGGTTGGGAGTGACGAGTGCCCACTCCTCAGGGGACATAACGGCCTCCCCTGCACCTCTAGAGGTGCCTAACAACTGGAGAACACCTCTCATCCACCAATAACTTGACGGATACCCACTGATATGCACTGCTAAAATTACAAACTACTCAGACGTTTGTCACATGATCAGGATTCTCCCTGACTTCAATGCACTCAATCTCCTCCCTTTCTCTTTCCCTCTCCCTTTCCCGTTCCCTCTCCCTCTCCCGCTCTTTCCGCTTTGCCCGTTTCTTTTTCTTGTGTCTCTTTTTGGAGGGCGGGAAGAAGGTCAGGAAGACAGGCAGGATGACAAAGCAGTGCAGCACAGTGCAGCCCGCAGTGAGGAGGGAGCACTTGAACAGTGTGTAGGTCAAATTGGAAGGCACAAACACCAAGGGCATGATCCCGATCACAAAGCAGGATGTGTTCTGCAGGATGGCAGCCCCGTGCTCCTCCAGTGCCAACTTGATGCACTGCGTCCTAGTGTGCTCGGTGGCCAGCACAAAAGTGTACAGGTGTGGTGCACAGTGATCCATGGCGAAGTTGAGGGTATAAATAAGGCACAGGATTGAGATGCTGTCCATGCCAACGTTCCAGAGGGTCATCAAACCCAGAACGCCCAACTCCACGGATGTGACTGTGAGAATGAGCCAGAAGTTCCCCAAGGGGTTGATGACCAGGAAGAAAGTGAGGATGAGGATAGTGAGCACGCTGAAGCCTGAGGTCAGGATGGGCGAGATGACGGAGGAGCTGTAGCGGTCCATGAACACAAACGTGGGATTGAAGGCAATGAACTTGATGCTGTTGATTAGCATCAACGGACGAAGCTTTTCCAGAAGCTCCACCACCTCCTCGCGTTTCTTCTCAGTCGTCCGCGCCACCAAGTACATCCTTGAGGCAATGATATCATACTCATCGGTTTCACGGTTCTTGGAGAATATGATGTCCTCAGTGAAGTGCTGATATTCCGGGCTGCGCAGGAAGGAGCTTTTAAGGATGGTGATGAAGTCGCTCTTAGTTGATGCACTCACATTGACCACCCGCAGGTAGTGGAAAAAGTTGTCCATCCAGGAGATCTTATTGAAGCCATGACTCAGAGTCTTCAGGTGCTCTTGCACCGTGGAGTTCCAGTACTCAATGGGCTCATAAATGTAAAACCCAATCACAGGACTGTAATTACTGAAGTACTTCTGCTGGGTCAGAGCATACGAAACACTCGGAGAGTTACTAGCCAGCAGGTTGACGATATTCGATCCATCACTGATTTGTAAACATCCCATGAATGAGAAAGAGGCATAGATGAGATAGAGAATGACCACAAAGGGTTTGACATAAGTGTTGGTAATCCACTCTGTGTAATGCTCTCGCAGGAAATGCTGTATGAAGTGATTCTGATAGGGGACGCTGTCGTGGTGCGTGGACAGGTCATGGCCATCACTCATCATGGTTTTAAACCAAGTTGGCTGGCGGTCCAGATACTCTACTGAGGGGATTTTACAACAGAAAACACTGTGATAGCGGTTCTGCTCCAGCTGTCCAGCAAACACTAGGCAGGAGCCATAGAAAGAGAAGACGTAGAAGTAGTTGACCAGTATGGCGACGCACATGCTCTGGCAGAAAATTTTCACCGACTCAATGTTGGTGAAAGGGCTAGCTCCCATGCCAAAGGTGATGATGTAGAGTGAGCTTGTCATGGTGTAGCACACCATCACATCAGCAAAAGCGTCCGCCACACGCTCCTTGAAGGGCAGGTTTTCCCTTGTTCTCCTCCAGCCTGCTAGCAACTCGAACACTCCTTTGGTTCCATGGCCTAGAAGAAAAGAGAGAGAGAGATGTGTTAATATTGTGCACATCAAAAACAACAAAGCCTGGAAAAGTGTTCCATTTGCATGATATGATCATTCCAAGGAAGTAAAATGGTCCATGTCTCAGAAGGATTTTAGATATTTTGTTGTACCATTGCATAAGGTAGGCAATATGGGTTTTAGTATCTTGCCCAAGGACACTTCGACATGCAGCCTGGAGGAGCCGGGGATCGAACCACCGACCTTCTAATTAGTGGACGACCCGCTCTATCTCCTGAGCCACAGCCACCCCATAGAATGATTATATAAAGAATTATTTCAGGCATCCTAGTTTCTCGAAGTCCTGCTCATTTTCTGCATAGACAATGAAAGGGGACAAACAATTTCAAAGGCTTGAACCAACTTTGAAATTGTTGGTGGAATGTTCAGTACAAAAGATGATGAGCTGTATTAAAAAAAACATCAACACAAAATTAATGTGACACGGCAGATTAACATACGTTTGAACATCCTTGGCCCCACACAGGAACACCCAACTACCCAATGCGCACTGTTCGTTTATCTGTAAAATGCCAGAGCTGCATTTCTGATGGGGGGTGACGGAGGTACCTCCACCACATAAATATTTCTGTAAGAGTGAACAATGGATTTGGCCTATCTTCATGTTTTTCTGCTAACATCAGCTTTAAAATATTCTTTTCAGATCTCGCAGGTGGACAGGGAAGTAAGGGGGATTGCTCCCCTTGACAGCTTTATAAATTTCCCCTTGTTTGACAGAGGAAAAAAAGTTAATTAACTATAAAGGATTAGGCGTATGTAATGAGTCAGCTAGATGCCTCTTCCTGCTTTTAGTTTTATTAAGCTGTGCTGCAAGTCAATTAGTTAGTGTCAGTTGGTTTGGAGGGTGTGGAGACAGAGGAAATTCACACTCCTGGTTTTCCCAACGTTACACCAGGGGCATCCACATGTTTCCCTTCACCAGTTACCAAATAGGATGTTAAGGAGCGTGTCATTTTCTAGACATGATTGGAAAAGCTCGGGGATTCATTATAGTGATTGATTGCTGGCAGGTGGAGGTGGATAATAACAATGAGCCCATCTGGTAAAATGTCCCTGGCTAGTATCAGTATCAACACCGAAGACGGATTCTGACAAATTTATGTATGTGTGTAGACTATTTGTGTGTGTGTGTGTGGTCCAAGTATTACTAATGTTGCAGCAACTGAAACCTGTTTATACACTTACATTATGGGGACTTGTTTTCCTTATGGGGACAAAAGAAGTACCTACTGTATTATGTAAATCATTACATTTTTAGGTGAAGACATGTTTTAAGGTTAGGATACAGTTAGGGTTAGGCTAAGGTTAGGGTAACATTAGGTTTAGGTTAAAAGATTTTGTATCCAGAAGGCAAAGAAAGAAAAGATCTAAGTGACTTTAAAAGAGAACTCATTGGGGCACTGGTGGCAGCAGCTTAATCAACAAAGACTGCTCAACTGGCTGTGTTCAAACGGAAACAGGTAGCTGTGTCCATATTTGTCCAAGGCTAATCAAAATCTGGCACCAAAATTAACACAGTGTCCTGCTCATTCTAATTACTAAAATCTTAGGAACAACTTTACACACCAACTTAGTGATGGATTTACAAATTTCATGCAAAAGACAAATTCAGGAAAACCAGCAAAGCCTGGCCAGTGCGGACAGGGCAGGAGCTATAATCAGTGAGAAAGTGAGAAAGCAGGAAGCAGAGAAGCACATGGCTGAAAGCATGACTGAAGCTCAATGCTAATCATCTTTGGAGAACAGTTCCCTCAACATCTGAATGCTGAAAAAAGCAAAACCGAACGACTGCATTTTCACAGGGGGGCCTCTGTTGGGACTGTTAGGAAATATGAATGGATGATAAAAAGGTTGAGATGTGCACACACACACTTGATAGCCACAACTATGAGCCAGCACGGATGAACAGACTCCATCAAAACAAACACATCCTAGAACAAAGGTACACAGAGAGAGATGGCAAATGAACAAGTCTGCCTCCTTTTACCTCCCCTTTTGTCTCCATTTAAGAGACTGCAGCTAGTGTAACATACTTTTTGGCAATGACTGGGGATTGTGTTTAGATAATAGCAAACTGCTACCTCTAATTTCAACCTAGAAAAAAATTATCAAATGCACTTTTCAAGCTACATACAGTAGTTAAGCTGTTTCCTGCTGCCACTGGGGACAATTGGGTAAACTCCTCAGTATTTTCTTCCATGTTTTTATTCTCAATTTACATTGTACAACAGAAAAAATGTTCTTATTATTCAGTTGTTGTTGTTGTTGTTATTATTTCAGTTGTTCCTGTGACTTCAGTCTTAAACACAGTGGACAACACAATTTTAATCAACTGTCTAAAAAGCTATGTTGGAATCAGTGAAAAAAGGTGTAACTTCTCTAAGTAACATCTATTATAGGCTAAATGTCTGCATTATGTTACAAAGAACTAACTGACTATAGACACATATATATCCTCTAGATATATGAAGATATAAATTCATAACACATATAACATACCCATAGTAAAGTATATGCATGTGTATTTAAAAAAAATCTATATGATGGATTTTTACGTGGTATAACATGTTGTGAGCTAATATGTTAAAAATATATATTTAATTTCTAGATGTAAGTTTATTAAAACAATATAAACATAAACATTCAAAAACGTACATATGTATTTCTTACTCATGTTATTTTCTTGTTTTCTTGTTTCTTGTTCCTGTCTTAATTTTAAACATCTTATTCTGAGAAAGTGGACACTACTGTATATAATGATAATATATACTGACAGGCTTTGGAATGGATGTATTATTTACATATGTTTACAATATAAGCATACATACATAAACATCTATACTTGTATGGGCTGGACATATAGTGTATGTCAGTATATGAAATTATTCCAATTTATAATAGGTTTGCTACATAATTTTTACTTATGTGTTTTTATTTTATATATTTATGCAATCTTGGTGTTTTTTTTTTTGTTTTTTTTTTACTCTGAGCTGTAATGTGATCCTCAGGTCACCAAAGTACTACAATCTTCTTTGAGGCATTTCACTAAAATCACACTGTGATCCTCTCATTTACAGACCTCGAGAAGGTCATGCATGCTTTTATCTCCACCATGCTTGACGATTGTTATTGACTATTACTATGTAATTTATTTGAGTCTCAGCAGGCACTTACACTCACCGCCTCAGCATTTCTGAAATTCTGGCTCTAGCCCCGGTTGTTTCTTTCAGTATAAATACTGGTGTAGCTGATGATAACCTTTGGTAATTTTTTACCTTCAACACTGATGAACTTATGCACCAAGACAGCAGCTGCAAAGCAACCTTTTACTGAATCACCTGTTCCCCTCCTGTTTAATGGGGGATGGCCTGTGCTGTCTGCCAGCCACTGCAGCTGTGTGTCAGGAGGAAGGGATGGATAAAGAGAGGAAGAAAGATGAGAAGCTGTAGCTCAGACTGGAAGGATAAAGAGACAAGAGGCTTTGTATCTCAAGCATCACCAGGATGCAGGTACAAGCCTGAATGGATTGTAAGAGGGCAGTTTGTCACTGGCTGTCCAGTAGACTATTTTCCGCCCAAAAGAGAGGCGGGGGTGTAAAATAAAAGCCTTATAGTCTCACAGTCGGAGCACAGTGAGGCTATAATGGAGGCCCTGGCTGCATCTGCCTTCCCCTCCTTCCTTGGCCCACACCAGCCACTGAGTCATTAAACCACACTGCTGCTCTAAAACTTTTGTGCCACTTAGACCCCTAAACCACATCCATCATGTGGAGAGAGAGCACGTCGGCCACTCCCGCCCACCGTGGATTCTTCCAGTCAGGATGACCGTTAACCAAGCCGGTTTATCATACAGGTGGCGATGACAGAGGAGCCAATATCACAAGGAGGAGGTCCTACCACAGAAGACTGATCCAAACTCAATAAAAACAGATGAGTGGAACGAAAGTGAGGATGAACACAGGGGAGACCAAAAGCAAATCAATATTTAGGTAATAACGCTCCATATAAACCCCTGTCTCTCTGTTTTAAAATCATGAAGAAAATTTCTACATTTTCACTCTTAATTTCTAACGCAGGGCCACCTACATTTGCTGGCCTGCTTAACTGCAGCTGTTCACTCATACACTGTTTTTCCCGGAGGTGAGCTTCACCCTGCTGCAGGGCTATAGAGGTAATGACTACTGAAAGACAGTATCATTACGCAGACTGCAGGGTGGGATTAACATACTGCTCTCAGGCAAAGAATCTGACCACAATTAATGAAGACTAACAAGTGCAGGAACTCGTTCCTCATTGGCTTCAAATTATAATTAAAGATCCTGAAAAGCTATTTTCCCCACTCTACTTACTGTAAGCATGAAGATGTTTTAATTGTATTTTATTTTATTTACACCTTTGGTGTTTTGGGCTATTTAATGGTAATTTTATTACTCTCAATGCGTTGTGTCATTGTTGCTTTAGTGTTGTGTTAGTGTTTAGCCCAGTATCCCTTGGAATTATGTCTGTAGTGAATGATTCTGTGCTTCATTATTTACAGTGTTTACTGCCAAGGTAGTGTTGTCTTGATGTGGCAGGTCAGGGTGGTGAGTGCATATGTGAAACATTCAACTTTGATGCAAGGGACCAGAATTCACAACCCAACCTTAACCATACCTCAACAATAGTTTATTTGCAATAGGACAGTTCTCTAACAATAACAACACTGTAGTTGCCATGTACAGATGTTGTAGAGAGACCAAATTTAAACAAGGCTAACTGTACATTCAGTACTGACAAGAAAGCTGTTGAAGTTTGTGGGTGCTAGCAAGCTTTGTTCGGTTAGTTAGCATGTTAGTTAGCATGCAGTTCCCTCTCGCATATTTCCTATTTTCACAAAATATATTATAGGTTACACTTCACTAGCTCACATGGAACACATACAGTGTCAGACACCTATTGTCCATGCATCATCTATTTAATTTAAGTCCCTGTAAGCAAACAGAGACACGTCATAAATGATGGAGAACCCTGCCACCACAGTAATCAAAATCTCCTCCATTCTGCTTGGGAACTGCCTGGACTTTTTCTGATGTCCACACTGCCCAAAGGGCTCACTGCTATGAGGGGCTGGCTCATGTGGAAAATGAACTTGTGAAAGGACTTCTGGTCACTTTGATGTTCTCGCCGCCTATGGCCTGAACACACTAAGAGCACACAAAGTAAAACTTTAACCTAAAGGTGGTGCTTGAAGTTTCAAAATGATCAAAAATCATCCTATGTGTGTGCAAAATTTCACATGAATCCATCCAATAGTTTAAGATATTTTACTCTGAATCATAAATGCTAACTCGCTGGTTGTGTTGACTTAATGTCCATCCTATAAGTTGTCAAAATATTTAAGCCATCATTGGCATCATTGAAAGTAATTCAGGGTTTTGCAGAATCGTCCAATTACTGTGTTCTTGTCTGGCAATAGTTTGTTTTATCACTGAATTCCAACACTGTCATTGCGGGTTTAAATTATTGGGCGTCCAACAGAGTCTTGTCACTGCAGAAAGGATGATCTAAGACCCTATGACATGAAAATTTGTATCACAAGCAAAAATGTTTTACTGCTCCTTTAATACCTTTTAATAATGCACACATTAATGCACATGTGCACGCACTCACCCACGTACACTCACACCCCTCCCCACTGCAGTACAGTACATTACCCTGGATTTTGAGTAGGAGTTTGGCAGAGTTTGAAACAGATTTTCTGGAATAGCCTCCAGGTGTGAAACGGCAAATCTGGTCATTTGCATTTTGAAGTCGTCTCCTTCTGGAAGAAAAGCTCTAAAGTATGTTGCTGCTGCTTTTCTGAGGTACAATTTGTTGTTGATGTTCTTACCATGTATAAGTCTGCTTTCCTCGTCTCTCTCCAGCAGCAGGGTTTTATTGTTGTAACAATCTAATAAAGTAGCTCTCTCTGTTGAAGAGCTATAGTGTTCAGACTTGGCTGTGTTATTATTATTATTTTCAGGCGAGTGAGCTCCCTGCATTTGTTTTTATGCACAGGTTCATTTATTTATGGGCCTTTGTTTCTGTTTGTGTCTGCCTGCAGATACACAACAAACTGCTCCCCATCAATCAGATTACACAACACTGAAACAGCCCTTAAAGCATGGCCATTTGGAGTTATAGGACAGAACTGTCCAAGCTGCTGTATTAAACCACTGATGCCGCCTCTGGAGGTGAACTTTTCCAAACTCACAGACGATCATAGCTATGTCAAAAATTCTAGGTCTTCAAAATCAGATTTCTGTTTCCCCTTGACTCTGGCAGAAAGGTCTGTTACATCAGATCCTGAGAGTTAATTAATTCACTGGAGAAGCCGAACTTTAATAATACATGAAAGAAAGTGTCTGTTTTTGCTGTACAGCATTTTGTTGGAGTTGTGCAGTTTGGGGCTTTGAGTGAATTGTGAAAACAGAAAATAAGGAGTGGAAACTGACTTTGGGATGAATAAACTGACGAATAATTCAGTGGATGCATTTCTGCATCACCCACAGTGTTACTGTCAATGTGCAGATGTCAAACCAGAGAGAGCGAACACTTATCATTACACACAACCACCAAACAAATCAAATGCCTTTTGATTCTAAATTCTGCTCAAGTGATTAATATTTGATATAACTGTCACAGAAAACCCACAGCTATCAACAAGACTGTCACAGGTCTGAGATTTCTGTCACTATTTTGTCTTTGATGTGAAATGACTTCACAAGCGATTAGTGACACGCAGTGCACAAAAATATCACAACAGACCCAAAATACACAGACAGGAACTGATGATGCACAGTTAACGAAAGTTAGACCTTTTTGTTGTCGACCCATTAAAAATTCAAGACCTCACGACTCTTTGATGCCAAACTTAACACTGTGAAGAGGGGTCCTTTCAAAACCCCACCTCCTGCTGGATGTCTCTCATTAAAAATGCAATAACCCCTCGACACACCTGCTCACCAACTCACATCGATAAAAGTGGTTCTCATCCCGGTCAATATTCACACGCTGACACAAATGGCAAATCTAATGAGAGAGTGGAATGTAGGCGCAACATAGTGGGGCTTGTTCTTGTTTATCATTGGTTTGTTTTAAATTCTGTACACAATCAAAAATATATTGATTATAATATTCACAGAAATTGTAAAACAAAATGTATGCCATTCTAAACAATACATCAAATTATAATTTTCTTACTTTTTTAGATAAAAGGCTTTTTTTAAGCTGCACACACTGCATATGCATTGTTGGAGAGTAACTAGTTACATGTAACAGTATTATGTAATCAATTACAAAATGAATGTAATTGTAATCTGTAAATGAGAAAACATTTTAATTAAATTTCAGTTATTCAGTTATAAAATTGTTGGCGATTACAATGTCTGTCTGACTATACTCTTCTTAGTACAAATGTGGATATGAGATCTAATAACACTCACTAATTTAATTCAACATTGTGTTTTCATTAAATATTAATTTGGAGAGGTCATTAGGTTGTGAAATTTCTACAGGGCACCAACACACTAAGTTAATGGTAGATTAAAATTCATCAAAATGTATATGTAATGTAATAAGTTACATTACTTTGGTGGAATAATTTAAACACTTACCTTACTTACTAATTTGTAACCTATTACATTTCAAAATTAACCTCCCAACACTGTGTACATGTCAGTGTACATAATGATTCCATCAATAGTTCTGATTTGGGGGAAATATCTAATAACTAATTAAATTAAAAATAATAATGATAATAATGTAATAATTTGTAACTGAAACTGCAATTAAGCTACTTTTGATTTTATTGGAAGGGGAAAGATGGTTTGGATGGCTTTAATAATATGCCTTACTTTTTGTGCCATCTGGCTTTTCACATTTAATGTTATATCATCCAAAAAACCTGGCAGAAAATTTATTTGATGAAAATCCTCTGTGACATGGAAATTTTGGAAAGTGGAAAGTTTGCTTCTTAGTAAACTTATTGTAGCAAGCAAATTTTCAAAAATAATGACAAAAAGTGGTATATTTATGTCCTTTTAGAGTAACAATGACAAACTGCACATAAATGAGGTCTGATAATAAAGCAGCTTCTGAAACTGACCAGCTTCCTCCAATGAGACTGCTGAAAGCTCTGCACCATACATCTCTCTGAGCTAACATTAGCTTCACAGATTGAAAAAATACATCACTGCCCTATATTGAAGGTCTGAATCCAAGTTAAAATAAAATAATAAGATACATTTAAAATTGTGTTACAACATGTGAGAGATTCCAGTTACGGTTCAACAACCAGTTTTCTGTCTTTTACATGCAGCTAACCAGATAGCTGCTAGCTACCTATCTGATAAGGTGTATAGGGATAAATTTGTCTGTTAATAAAAAGTGCAAATAAATCTGGAATTGTAAACAATCCTACATAAATAACAATACAACAATTACTACTTTTCAAAACTATGTCAGATGTCTATGATGTGAAATGCAAAGAAATGTGACCTACATCTAAAATCAGTTTGCATTTCTTGTCTTGGTGATCGACAGATGACAAATGAACTACATCATCATCATTTTTCTTTGGACTTCTCAGTTTTTTCTGAATTTAGTCATTACTAAAAATGGACAGAGGTTGTTGCTCTTCTATTGGTCTAATAAACTGTCACTCACTAAAAGACAGGAAGTACAAGCTGTGATTTCTAAATGCATTTCTTTGCTTTTCACATTATAACTCTTTGTTATACATTTGAAATATGGTCATTTTTATTAAGGCACAAATTTAACTCTACAGTCTCCAAAATGTAGTATTGTGATCAAACTCTCTGGTCTTGCATGAATCACTGTTAGCCATCTTGGAACCAAATTAAAAAGATGCCACTAATCATCGTGTGCCATCATCTCTCTTCTCTCTCAAAGCCTGAGCATGAGAGTGCTGTTTCAGCGTGATGCAGACCTGAGGCCATCAGCCGCAGTGGTCTCAAATCCATTGTGTCCATTACTCCCTGTCACACATCAATGAAGATTTATACAGCTGCCCGATTAATGGCATATAATATGTCACACTGGGAGAGATCTGATACCGCTAGTGTTGATTAAAATTCTGTCACATTTTACTGCGTACATGGTAAATCAATATATTGGAATCATAAATACTTAAATACTTCATGTTATGGTTTGAATTTAAATTCATTAGCATGAGCAGCATTAGCTCTGCATGTGTTCCTCACTGGTTTTCCCAGCACCTACTGTACCTGTCTGTTTGTTGTTACCAGGCTGAGTTGACCATGCTGCATATGTGTGTGTGTGTGTGAGTATTTGTGGAGGTCAGCTTTTTTTTTTTTTGACAAATGAATGTGGACAGTAATATATGGATCAATACTCTCTGACATAATGAGGGGGGAGCCACACATGACACGTGCCGTGCATCCACACACACACACACACACACACACACACACACTATGGCAGAGGAGAAGGGTCACAGAGGATGAGATGCATGCACGTACTCTCATATGATTATCTACTTAAAGTCCCATGTGTGTGTATGTGTCATGTCATTTAGATGCACGTGCACTACATGAAGACAGGCGTGCATGTGTATGTACATCTGCATGCAGATCCTGGACCGGCATGTGACTCTTAATTCTCATAATTTCTGCTGTTTCATCCGTTGAAGTCAGTTGTATCTTTAAGGAAACATCCAGTCACCAGGTCTTATCTCAGGCTCTTGACCAACTTTCCTTCTAGGAAAAGTAGCATCTCATTTTTTTATCCTTGAAACACATGGCAGTGCAAACGCTGTTGTGTAACACTGATTACTAAACTGTGTGACCACATATAAGGTGAGATACATTAGAATTATTACTAAAATAGCATCAGTCCAACATAATAATATAAAAGGTTTCACCAAATCATTATAATCGTAACTGCCTGATGGAAAATCATACAGACATAAAAATGAAAATAAAACTACATGAATGATGGAAACAGATAAAACAACAATAATGAATCACACTAGGCTGCTAATGTGCTCACATTCACATAAACAACTGCTTTTCTTGGTTTGAGAGAATAGATGAAGCCGAACACTCACGATGTTACACATGTACATGGCTTTCATTGATTTCTTTCATGCGTTCCCACCAAAACTGCACCAACGGACTTCTTTACTGTTGTGGCAAATATCACACCTCAAAAGAAGCAGTTCTCATAATTATGACAGTATGAGGGCGCATGTAAGAGGGGACACACACAACCAAACAGCACGACTCAGGCAGTGAAGTGGCAGTGAGGCAGCAGGGAGCTGACAACTGAGGCTGTAACTTTTTATTAGCAGGTGTGCCTCTACTTGGTTGTGTAGCTGCTGCTGGAGTCTGAGCAGCAGATTCTGCACTCTGTTTGAAGACAGCTGCTGAGATTTAATGTGCAGGATGCTGGAGCTAGGAATATCATGCTATCAAAGTAAAACTCCTCAAGCTTCTGTTTGGATTTGGGGAAAAAAAGGTTGTTATTGCGTGAGGCATATATAGTGCATTTTATTCTAGTTGCAAATGCGAAAAATAATTCCTGCTAAATACAGTTATTATCATCATTATTCATTTGGTCCAGATCAGATCCGGTTTGGAGAGTAATATTTTGGGGGTAAAGCAGGTTTATGTCAAAGCTTAATAACAAAATGATATTAATGTTACCAAAACATGTCACAGCAGCAGGAATGTGTTCAAAGGAAATTTAAATGACTTTCATATTTTGGGCATCTTTAAACATGAGTCCAAAAAAATGCACTCAGAAAATGAGATGTTTTAAATAAATACCAATTATATTATCACAGCATGGTCTAGAAGTACAAAGTGAAAATGAAAGTAATTGCTTTACTTTCACAAATCACTTTGTTAAATTGCTTTGCTCATACTAGAGGTTAGCACTGTCCTTACCACCTGTGTTCTTAAACATCCTGATTTTTGGTCCCTTCAATGGAACCAGGCTCCAAAAACACTGGATCCTACACTTCCCACAATTCAACTGCATCTTTCCTTAAGGCCTCCTCTCCAGTTTGTGCGTAAGACTTGTTTAAACCCAGTTCAAGATAACCCCGATGACATCACTATGACATCATCAGAGTTATTCTCTCAGACTTGACAAAGATCTTCTAGAGCTGTATACAGCGGCTTTCATCAAAGCAACGGACTAAACTCATCTTCGAGTGTGAAATTGGTCGAGTGACAGCTGATTCCACAGCAGTGACCATGACTGTGTTCATGTTCAGCTCCATATTCATGGTTGTAGGGATGTCAGTGTGGTCTGGACTGAAATATCTCAACATCTACTGCACAGACTGGGATTTAAGATTGAACAGAAATTACTGATTGACAAAGATGACTCATACTGACTGTGGTGATCCACTGTGTCTTCATCCAGCCAGAGCTAGATAGATAGATAGATAGATAGATAGATAGATAGATAGATAGATAGATAGATAGATAGATAGATAGATAGATAGATAGATAGATAGAAAAAGCCATGAGGTTGACATTACTGCTTTTGGGGGAAATGTCTTGACAACTGCCATAAAATTTGTCACAGATGCTCAGGATAAACTGTACTAAATTTGGTCGTCCCTTAAATTCTTATTATCGACACCAGGTTAACTTTGTAATCTGTCCATTACTCTGGTTTATGATCGAAGTGCCTGAAATGCCATTCCCATCATCCTCAGCTGCAGTTCCTGCTTTGTGTGAATTACAAAATTGTTTGTGTTAACATGATAAAACACTGAACTAAGATGTGTTAGCATTTAGCCTCAAAGAGCCACTAAATCTTTCAGGGAATGAAGTGCAGCCTCACAGAGCTGCTGGGATGGCTGCAGACTCGCAGTCTTGTCTCCTACCAAAACAGTTCTTTAATTTTACAGTGCAGTTAGAAGTGAGGTGTCTTCTGGGATCAGAAAGCACAATCCTTGTTTATGAGAGGACATAAAATCAAAGTGAAAACCAATCTATTACTTTCAAATCAGGGAATTCTTCAGGAAATTCATTTCTGACAAACAACAGCGATAACCCTCTGATGTCCGGTGGAGCGCACCGCCCGAGGTCGGATTTGATTCTTAATTGACTTATTTTAGCCAAATAAACACAAAACTGAAAATGAACATCCACTGGCGTGCCGTGCTGCACGTACAGGAGAGGCAGCACAGGAATACCCTCCTGGGTTTACCTACCGGATCACCATGGGAATGTGGAGGGACGCAGCGGTCGCAAACCGTGCAGTGTGATTTAATTCCACTGTGACTTTTCCTGGGATCAGTTTTACCACGCAGCCTCATTATACTATAAATACAGCACAGTGCAAGTTTCACAGTCTTCAATTAAAGATGCTGTGACACAGGCTAGTGAACACTGGTTATATAATTATGAACTGAGAAGAGGGGAAACAAGAGGAAAAGCTACATAAAATCAGTCCATGATACTGGGAATGGCGCCAGGAATGACTCGAGCTCCCAGAATAAAATTTGTCTTCCTGTTGCTCACAGCAACATTGAAATTCTGCTGGAAACATCAGGTATATTGAAATGACTCGCTCTTCCAGAAATGGTGTATTTTACCATTAGGGACCATATCATCCTGGAGCTGTATTAATTAATGTATAGGGCTGGTTTATTATTCCTCCCTCAATAACGACCCTGAAGCTGTCATACCGCCATCATCCCAGAGCCACTCACAGCAATAACATTCACAGATCGATCATCAGTCATCCAGTCCTGCTTACTGAAACAGGCAGGGATTCCCAGAAGGCTTTTCACCGTCAGCGCTGATGGCCACTACGCATGACTGGCTGTGAATGTTGAGTGTCATGATCTGTCTTGACCTCACAGGTTAAAAATAAATAAATAAAAATATCAGGCCTAAAAAACATCGGTGTCCAGACAGAGCGAACTCCAAACAGCCTGTAAATCATGCAGCAACACTGACAGGAACAGCACAGGTTCAGATTGATGTGGCAGAGCTCAGAGAGTGGCCTGAAGGGAGAGAAGTTTTCCTCCATGAACACCATGAATCAGCCTGTGGTCGTCCATGCTGACATTGTTGTCATGAAAACAGACATTCGGATAAATACACTGGTGGACAGGCATGTCGGTATGTGTAAAGAGGAGTATTCCCTCTTTCATAAAAGACTGGATAAGTGCTAAAATTGTTGACAGGGGTTGATGAGTCGCACTAGAAAGTTTAAGAAGCACCTCCTACTTAGTTTAAACCTGTTATTACTTGCTATCTTGCCACATATGATGCATTTACCTGTAAAATCCTGTTCTTATAACCTGGTGCCTATTTATAGTTTTTCCAAACAAATGCTCCATAAATTAATGTTGAATAATAATAATGTTGAGGATTAAAAAAAATAAAAAAATATTGAAAGTTGGAAAGTGGCACCTGTTTCATGGCATGATTAATCTGATACTGGTTTATTCTGTTGCTTAACTGTTAAAATGCAGAGATGTGCAAAAAACTGCAGAACTGTAAACACAAATTCACAGCAAAGTCCACACAGCACTGATGTTAGTTTTTTTGTTTGCACTTATATACAACTGCATGAAACCAGATAACAGAAATAAAGCAAGAGGCCACAAGCTCATACAACGGACTTCCTCTTTAACACAGCAGATTGTCCCCTCACCATATTCTCATAAATTTGTACTTGTAATCAAGTACTGCCAAAGTGCTGACTGTATATCCAATGAAGACTCATGGAGGCTCACAGCCACATTTTGAAGTTGAATGGATGTATCAAGTCGTTCCATTGAAATTAAATTTAATATCCACTTGCATCCATTTATTGACTTTATACACCTCTCAAATTTGCACTCAGTCTGAGCACAAAATTGGTTCTAGTATTTCTTCTATTGTTTGATCCATTATGCCTGATTCCAATCAGTGTTTTCTTTTTGTTTCTAATATATGTGTATTTTCACCGTAATTTAGACGGTAATGCACTTGAGTTGTTTTATGTGTTTTTGTGGAAAACTATGATTACAATCACCAAAATAAGAAATTGAAAAATATTAGTTGTGATGGTGCCAACTGCAAATTAATAATATCACAACTGTCCAATCTGCTCAGTATTACCCATCACACGGCGAACGAGTCCGTCCGTGAAAACACCTGCTGTAAACTCAGCTGTAAATGGAATGAAATGAAAGGTGCGTACTTTGTTTGCCATTGAAGGCCTGTAAAAGGAACAGCTGATGGAACTCAGTGATAGCTAAATGGGTGGACCTTGTGTTCAGAAGATTTGCCACAGATATGATTCTCCATGCTCAAATTAGTACCATGACCTCGTCATGCACGTCCATACTACACAACCTCGCTGGCTGCTGTGACCACAAACGGAAGTCAAGTGTAAAACAGTGAGTGTTTGTGACTGATCATGGTGGAAGGTATTTGCTGTTTGACTTTCAAATATAACGGATATACCTGCACTTCATGCGAGTTAGCCATTTGAAACAATTTCTGCTCTCACTGTGAGTCAAATGTGGCCGAGGGGAAAACAAAAAAAATGTGATTCCAGCTCTGCACCGAGGAGTACAATCATGACCCAGTGGGATGTACAGTCGCTGCATGTTGTGTTAGGCAAAATAAAATAGTTTTTTTAGGTCTGTCCAAGACACTTCCTCTGTAATGTCACAGCATGTATGTTTCATGAGTCCTGCTCTGCTTCCTCTCCTCTCATGTCCCTGCCAGTTTTTACACTTCTAACAGCCATCACATATCCAGGGAGAGAACGAAGTGACAAGCTCGGCTCAGCAGTAATTGGCCCGCCCGCAGATGACAGGGCAGATAGGGGACACAGGGGAGAAAGACAGGAGGAGAAGCTGCTCCATATTAAGCAAAGGTCCAGCGACACGTGGTGGTACCTGCCCTGTGCACGGTTTCTTCCTCTATATGATTCAAAGGCCAGAGATGACATTAGCCGTGTTGTTCAGAGAGAATAATGGATTAGTTTTACTACGATGTGAGAGGAAGCGTTGATGAAAGCGATAAGGGGAAACCATGACACAGCTTTACATTTAACAAATTCAGCTTCTGAGGGGAAAAAGAAATCTGTCTTGTAAGCTTGTGCCTCACGGGGCTGGGAACAGTACTTTTTTCGGTAGCAACAGAAATGTGTGTATGGCACCACCAGGTATTGAAATTCCAAAAGTTTGCACAAATATCTTTTAGCAAAATTTGGCATCAACTTCAGTACCGAAACTTTGAGATCATATTTGTATTGAAAATTCCATCCATCCTTTTTGACTACACTTGGGTGATATCCAAAATATCTATATATGGTCCAGCCCAAATATTGCACTATATAATATTAATATGTTTATAATATATAATTATATTGTTGTATTTTATATTTTGGGTGTATTTTTACAATATATTAATTGTATTATTGTGTTTAATGTTTGAGGTATAAACAGTGTTTTTATCTAGTAAGCAAAGCATTGAAATCAGGATCTCACTCTGCAGCAGGGCACTATGCAAAACCGTAACACTGCAAAAAAAAAACAAAAAAAAAAAAACAATGAAAATTTTCATTGTTATACCAAGAACACGTTTTTTATTTTAATTTTATTTTTTTCAGTCACCATCATCTAAATCCTTATCAATACAGCTTATCCTTATAAGGTCAGGGGGCCCAAGGCCAATCCCACCCCGGACAGGTCGCCAGTCTTTCACAGGCCTCACATATAGAGACTAACAACCAGTCACGATCACATTCACACCTGTGGGCAATTAACCTAATGAGCATGTCTGTGGACTGTGGGAGGAAGCCGGAGTACCCGGGGGGGAACCCACACAGACACGGGGGAGAACATGCAAACTCCACACAGCACCACCATGCAGTGCACCCTGTGTCCCAGTCCTGCTAATAAAAGGTGATGACGCTGCCACCACCACACCTCACAGTGATGAATGTTGCCTCGCTACACATAACATTTAACATTCATGTCAGAGTTTAATTTCCATCCCATCAGACAGAAGAGTT